>NC_037684.1:7694578-8045736 GCF_003255815.1 Theropithecus gelada
ACACACACACACACACACACACACACACACACACACACACACACACTAGAGGTGAGGGTGTCGCAGCCCAGAAGAAGGAAGAGAGGAATTGGCCTACAGTTACTAGTGGTGTCAGTGGGACTTTACTGCAGCTCCTGACACCCAGTCCACAGCCAATCACTACTCCACATTCTCCCAAGACTGTCTGACTCTCCTCTGCAGAAACAGGCAGACTTTTTAATCAGGACTGCCCTATGTCAGAGGGCGTGTTCCCTGAGGTGGGGTGAGGAGTTTGGCTCTGTCCAGAAGGCTCTGTACCAGGGGCACAGGAGCAGCTGCATCCAGCTTCTCCCTCAGAGCAAATGAGAGTGCCCACATCCCAGGGGGCATTGGTCAGCGGGCACACCAGGGGCTTCTCTTAGCTTCAGAAACCCTCCCTTGTGATTCACTACCACCCCGGGAGACAAATGGAGCAAGTGAGTACCTCTCCATTTAACAGATGGGAAAACTGAGGCCCTGAGAGATTAAGTGACTTGCTTAGAATTTCACAGTCACACAGAGGCAGAGCTGGGCCGCCCCTCAGCTCTGTGTATTTTGTCTACGACCAAAATGACTTTGTCTACGACCTTTGTCTACAACCAAGGTGACTCCGGGTTTAGTGTGTTCATGTTTCAACAAGAATGTAAGTTTGGGGTCAGACCTCTGTTAAATAGTAGCTTTGCAATCAGTCTTTGCAAAAAATATCCAGAACAAGGCTAGAACAAGGTGGTACAGAAACAAGTAACACGTGTTACAGTTACATATGAGCTTGGATTACCTCCTTTATAGAAAGAAGTGGAGACATCCTTCATGCAGAGATTTAGGATCTCTCACTAGCACTAACCCTGTGATCCCCACCTAGTGTTTCTTCCAACCACCTCTGTTGCTTTTCTTTCCTATCAAGTGGTGATCAAATGAAAGATACAAATCCACTTTTGAGAGTAAAGAAGAAAGGAAGCACAATTTATTAATCACCCATTGGTATCCCAAAGACTTGGGCTTCCATTATCTCATTGTTTTATTCATTCATTAATCCAAACATTCATTCAGCAGGGATTTCCTAGGGGCCTACCTGGTACTGGGCTCTGTGGTCCTGGGATGCAGCAGGGAATAGATTCACAGGCTCGCACTCATGGAGAGAACCTTCTAGCTGGGGAGCCAGACAACAATGACAAAAACACATAGCACTAGGAAGGGAGCCAGCAGGATTTCAGGTAATGAGTAATGGGAGGCGGGAACCTACATAAACTGGAGAGAGCCAGGAAAGCCTCCTGAGAAGGTCCTCTAAGATGAGCTGTGAGGCCAAGGAAGACCAGGCCAGGTGAAGGGCAGAGAGGACAGCCTTCCAGTGAGTGGAAACAGCAAATGCAAAGGCCTCGAGGCAGGGTGGGGCTTGTGCTTTTGCGGAACAGAGAGAAGGCCACGGAAAAAAACAACGTGATACGTGGAGAGAGGCCCAGGGCTGAAAAGGGAGAGGCAGAAATGAGACTCATAGTCTCTAGAAAACAAACTGGGTCTGAGTTTTTGTAATAGCCTGGTGAGGCCAGTATTGTTATTTCTGCTTCCATTTTACAGTTACAGAAACAGAGGGCAGTATATGATACTGGGGGGGGGGTACTGGGATAGGGGTGTGTTATTGATTGATGGGGGACCTTTGATGGTCAGAAATGGAGGGAGGCTGGTGGAGTACCCTGTTGACTTCACCTGAATGCCAGGAGCATGCAGGAGGCTTAAAGATTAGGAATCCCTATTCTTGGGCCTTCTCCCCATTCTTTCTGGAACAATTGGAAGAGGCCCATGGGAGGGAGGTGACTGTCATTATGTCCCCACTATGAACTATGGGAATGGCTGGAGGGTCACTGGGCCTGATGCCCTGGCTGCCTGAGCTGCAGGGAAGTGGTACCTGCAGGACCCACAGGGAGGGAGTGCTGACACCCTGGCCCTGGGAAGCAGCTCATGGAAAGGTGGGTGAACTTCTTGTTAGACTACACAGGCTTTCAGAAGTGCATTCCATATGGAGTGGGGTGGCCCCCCCAAGGAGGAGCAGAGGGCGGCCACTGGGTCAAGCTACAGCTACGAAAGACCACCTTTATCTCTCTCAAGTTCGCCTAGGGGACCCTGTGTCTGCCTCTACTAGAGGAAGTTTCCGAAGGATTTTCCTTTCCCCAGGATGAAGCATGAGGCCACACTGCCAAAGCAAGATCTCGTGCTATGTGTGATTGAATCTCCTGCTGGGCGCCAAGCAGGAATCTCATCACTTCCCCACAGGCCCTGAGAACACACAGGCCTCATCCCCACCCCACCATGGTGCGGTGCCCTCGCTGCAGAGCCAATGAGGCCTGAGCTCGGGGCCTGCGTCTGCCTGCGTCTGCATGGCTGCTTCCATCTGCGATACTTGTGAGTTTATTTTAAATGTGTGATTTGTTTGGTTGCATTTTCTGCTTCTAAATATATAGTAGGTTTTGCATGTAATTATGTATTTTTTACGAAGGGCTCCCAAATTGTGCAAGCTTCAGGCCTTACAAAACTGGATTGACCCCTGTCGTCTATCAGGAAAAAGGTAACTGGTTTGTGAAGTGCTGGCCAGGCTGCTCCTCCCCAGAAATCAACAGGACAGGGAGTTTCTTAGGTGAAGCTCAGTGGTCTCTGGTCCCTATCCACGATGACGAACTGGCCTGCATCCAGCCCCACCTTTCTCCTTCCCAGCTGAATGCATTTTGTTCAGGCATCTGTTGTCATGCATACCTCAGAAGAAACTGACTCCTTTTCCTGGCCCAGGGGAGCATCTGGTTGGCCTATGATCATTTCACTCCCCTTATTCATAATTGGTTAAGGGCAGATTTTCTCAATCTCAGCACACATGTACATTGGTGGCTAGATAATTCTTTGTTGTGGGGCTGTTCTGTGTATTTTAGAATGTTTAACAGCATCCCTGGCCTCTACTCATTAAATGCCATGCACCTCCCCAAATTGTGAGAACCAAAGATGTCTCCAGGCATTTCCAAATGTCCCCCAGAGGGCAAAATCACCACCACAATGTGTATGTAAGTTGAGAACCACCAGTTTAGGGTGACCCTATTCTAGCCAATGAGACTTGAGAGAAACTCTGCAGGGGCCTTCTTGGGGCATTTCAAAGATTCCCCATAATTTTCCAATGATGCCCAAGCTCCTTGCAGCAGTAAGTAAGGCTCCGCATAACTGGAGGTCTGGTCTGTGTCTCAGCTTTGGGCTGTTACTCACACCATTCCTGCTTCCTGAAATTCTCTTCCTTCACCTGGTCGGCTCTAGTCCTGCCAGGTTCAGAACACAAAGACTCTCCTCTGTGTTGTTCTGGTGTCCTGCACATATGCTTGTCACTGCATTTATTACAGTGACTGGAATTATTAATTCACTGTCCTCTGTCCACTACTAGACCATAAGATCCTTGAGGGCAGGTGACACAACTCATGCTGACATCTCTAGTGTTGTCTAGTGGCTGGAACATGGTAGAGCCTCAGTAAATGATATTTGACCCGTATTAACTTTCTGCCCCTCACTTTCTCATCTATAAAAGGTGGCACTTGTACAAGGTGACCTTTGTAGAACTCTATGACTCCATAGTCAGGGGCCAGTCCCACACAGGATAGCATCAGTGACATCTTTCTTTCCTTCTTTTTTTTTTTTTTTTTTTTTTTGAGATGGAGTCTTGCTCTGTTGCCCAGGCTGGAGTCCAGTGGCGCAATCTCTGCTCACTACAAGCTTTGCCTCCTGGGTTCACGCCATTATCCTGCCTCAGTCTCCTGAGTAGCTGGGACTACAGGCACCCGCCACCATGCCCGGCTAATTTTTTTTTTATTTAGTAGAGATGAGGTTTCACCATGTTAGCCAGGATGGTCTCGATCTCCTGACCTCGTGATCAGCCCACCTCGCCCTCCCAAAGTGCTGGGATTCCGGGCATGAGCCACCGCGCCTGGCAGCATCTTTCATGATGACATTTCTGTAAGCAGGCAGCTAGGAGAGGATGAGCTCCATTTTCCCATTTTCTATTCTCCCCACATCCAGAAGACCTGCATGTGGCCTCTAGAAATCACATTTAATCTATCAATTAGAAATAACAATAGTGTTAGAATAATCTTCATGTTTTAGTCCTGATAGTTCAAAAAAGTTAATCTCTTGCATTCACTCCTGGCTTAATGCCATAGTCAAATTAGATTTATGAATTTAGCATGATTGTAAGTGAACAGATAGCTGCATGTTCTGCTGAGCCAGTGCAAACCTTTAATGTTTAATTAAGAAGTAGAATTAGGAGTTAAGTATGCCTTGCTTGGGATATTAAAAAAAAAAAAAAGAAAGAAAGAAATAGCCTTAAGTCTTCCAATCACAGCCAACTTCCAGCCTTTCCAGCCTGCCAAGATTATTCTCAGCTGAGATAACTTTGGAGCACGGTGCTTCCCAGTACTAAGGTAATGCTGTCTTTATTTTAACAGTGAATGAAGTAAGCTATACAAGCAAGCTGAAGCACTTCAATATCTGATCACAGCTCCCATCCATTGCAAGAGATATAATTGTCAGTGTATTCTTTTGCTAGGGCTGCAGTAGCAAGTGCTACCTATTGAGTGGCTTAAACAAAAGAAATGTCCTGCCTTACAGTTTTAGAGATCAGGGTGTCAGCAGGCCATGCTGCCCCATAAGGTGCTAGAGAAGGACCTGTTCCAGGTCCTTCTCCTGGGTTCTGGATTCTGGCTCACTGCAAGCTCCTCCTCCCGGGTTCATGCCATTCTCCTGCCTCAGCGCTCTGTGTAGCTGGGACTACAGGCACCCACCACCACGCCCAGCTAATTTTTTGTATTTTTAGTAGAGATGGGGTTTCACCGTGTTAGCTAGGATGGTCTCGATCTCCTGACCTCGTGATCCGCCCGCCTCAGCCTCCCGAAGTGCTGGGATTACAGGCGTGAGCCACTGCACCTGACCTAATTTTAATTTTTTATTATTCTGAAGACAAGTTCTTGCTCTGTCACCCAGGCTGGAGCGCAGTGGTGCAAACATGGCTCACTGCAGCCTTGACCTCCCTGGCTCAAGCGATCTTCCCACCTCAGTCTCCCAAGTAGGTGGGACTGTAGGCACATGCCATCATGCCCAGCTAGTTTTTAAAAAAAATCTTGTAGAGACAGGGTCTTGTTCTGTTGCCTAGGCTGGAGGATAGTGGCATAATCATAGCACACTGTAACCTCGAACTCTTAGGCTCAAATGATCCTCCTGCCTCAGCCTCCCAAGTAGTTGGAAATACAGGTGCATGCCACCAGGGCCAGGTAATTTTTTTTTTGTTTTTTATAGAGACAGGGGTCTTGCTATGTTGCCTAGGCTGGTCTCAAACTCCTGGGCTCAAGCAGTCCTCCCACAATGAGATTACCGTGTGCCCAGTCTCCCCTTTTTAGAAAGACACAGTTACATTGGATTAGGAGCCCACCCTTTTCCTGTAGGGCCTCATCTTGACTTTACCAATTACATCAGTAACAACCCTATCTATAAATAAGGTCATGAGGTACTGGGAGCTAGGACACTCCAACATAGGAATTTAGGGGGAGGAATATGATTTAACCCATAACAGTCAGCTTGATAGAAAATCATTTGAATATTCAGATACTTGCATATAGATTTTGCTTTTAGTTCTTTACACAAATCTAGCTAGTTGTTTTTGGTACACTTCTGCTAATAATTCTCCATACTCTTCTGTTTTTGACTTCTAAGGATCTGCCATAAAAGGCTCTAGGCTAGAACCTCGTCTACAAATTATACACCCTGACATCTTCAAAAGCAAGATGCTGCCTACATCTCCTGAAAATGCAGGAATGTCAGAAAAGCTACTGAAGTCGTGGCTGCCAGGAGTTCCAGGGGCCCAGCACCCACCCCCAGCCCCGACCCTGGGGTGGGTAGGGGGGGACTCTTGAGAGTGGCTCATTTTAGAGCTGACTTTCCAGCAGAGAAGAAATAACATTTTAAATATGTCTGGCAGCAGAGCAGCTAGATATTAATGTTCTTCTTTGCAGAACATCATGAAATATTGTTCGTGATGACCCTGACCCTGGGGTGGGTGGGAGTGCTCTTCAGTGTGGCTCATTTTAGAGCTGACTTCCCAAGTGCAGAAGAAACAACTTTTTAAATACGTTGGGTAACAGAGCAGCTAGATATTACGGTTCTTCTTTGCAGAACATCATGAAATATTGATATGTTAAGCTAAAATGAATATAATAAATGTATGATTGCCTGCTAAATTGGTCATTATCTTTTTTAGATTCCGGCTTTGACAGAAAGTAGCAGGCCCCAATGGTTTAAGAAAGAAAGAAGAAAAAATTCTTAAAATTGAGGAAATCATATCTACGTCTTTTTTTTTTTTTTTTTTTTTTTTAATTGTTGAAAAGATGTCCACAGTCAGATTTCAGAGGAAGAACAAATTGGTCCAAGTCAGGAGCACCGTCTTGTGGGAATACCATTGTGTTCTGTACGGAGCTGGAAAAATACATAACAGCAGGATCCTGTTGTGAAACCAGATATTATGTGGAAGTCTAGGCATGAGACAGATATAAGTGGAGCTGTCATATCGAAACAGAGATAGCAGCCCTCTGGATTGTCTGCCCCCTCCAGCCTTTATCCCAGCACTACGGCAAGCCGTTGAAGCAAGAAAGTCCTACTAACTGCGTGACTTTGGTCTAGTCCTCACGTTCTGGTTCCTCCTGGGGGGCGCTTTGTCTTTCACTGAGAGGAGAGATGCGTACACACGGATGGAGGTCAGGATTCTGCCCTCCCCAACCCTCTCTAAGGCAGCAGGTGTGTTTGTTTCTTTCCAGATGGGTAGAAACCAATCCTTCACTCCTGGAGTGGTCCTGAGTGGGCTCCTGATATACTATGCCCCGCTCCCACACCCAGCGTAAAGATGAATGGCTTCTCCCCAGCCCACCTCGCGCTCCTCCATCCATCACTGCTGCGTGTGTGGCCCTCAACAGCCAGAGGGCTTCTGTCTCCACTTCTTCAGCGACTCTCCTGCCTTCCCCAGCCATGATCCAGCAGCCCCCTCCAACACCCTGCTCCCACCTGAGTTCCAAATTACCCTGACAGCTAGTCCTTGACAGGTGATGATTGGGGACCGTGTTTCCAATCAAGGAATGATTAGTTGTGAAATCCCAGACCCCAAAGTACTTGCTGTCTCCTGGAAAACAAGGAATGGGCCTAGCCAGTCTGATAGGGATTGTTTGAATTCTGAGAGGAAAGAAGCCAGCAGACTTGGTCCTTTTGTTTATTTGAAGAGAGTTTGTCACTCCTTGGTTTTACTGCACCCCTTCTGGTCATTTATTTCTTAGCTGATCCTCTCAAACTGCTAGATGGCAGAGTCCACCAGCCCCATTGGTCAGGTGGGTAGACTGAGGCCTTCAGACAACACTCAAAGAAGATTCTCGACAGCGTGTGATATGGTGCCCATATCTCTGCCTTAGCTATGTCAAAAAAAGGACCAGGCAGGAGGTTTTGCGGAAGGGCCTGTTCTCAGCTGAGTGGCTGCTGCTCTCAGTCACGGGGGGTCGGCACATGGGGGACCAGGGACTCCCTCACACTTTGCTTTGGGAATCGGCCTCCTGCATGAGCCTGGGTCAAGGCTGTTTGCCCACATGACGACAGTGATCATCTTGTTCCCACCTTGGAAGTGGGAGATGGGAATCCTCAGCTCCAGCAGGAGGAAGAGGCTGGGCTGGAGTGGGTTTCTGAGTTCTTAACAGCTGCAGCAGGGAATTCTACAATGGCTGGAGGAGTAGGCAACCCTAAAGCCAGGCAGGGGCATCAAGGTGCAAATGCAGGCACAGGTAGCAGAAAGATGGCCAAAGAGCACACTATTCTTGATAAAATCACACCGTATCGGGGGCTGCAAAGAACCTGGGATTCTTCAGATGGAGAACCTATAGGAGGAGTTCCTATGGAGAACACCCAGGGTACTTTGCGGGTGAGGGTGTAAGGGCTCCCCCTGCTGGGCTGGAGTGGAACTCCAACCAATCTCTTGTCCTGTTCAATATGTAATTCTGTACTAAGTATTTGATTGGCCAAGTCTTGGCCCATAGGGTTTACAGCCCCACCTGTGCTTAATTTCTCTCTCTCCCTCTCTCCACCTCAAACCCCCTCAGGCTGGTTGAGATCCGTGGGCACTTCTGCTGGTCCTCAGTGCTCCTCCAGAAGAGAGAGGAGAGCTCTCCTGGCATTCCTGCAAGCAGCCTCATGTAGGAAGAGTCCAGCTCTGGCCTTGCAGTCAGAATGCCTGGCCTGATGTGGGGATCACCTCCCAATCAGCTCCTGGAATTGGCCTTGTCCTGCCCTACTCTCCAGTGTGCATGTGAGAGTTTCTCTGAAATTTTCATACTGACTTCTGGAAAGCAGGTCTGAGGTGGACTCCCATCTATCAATTAGGCTTTGGCAGCCAGAGTCCCAGGTCATCAATTGAATTGGGGGTGAAAATGGGGACAGGACTGAGATGATACCAGTGGAGGTACGTGAGGGAGGGACAAGGGTTGGGAAAATAAACCTAAATGCAGTCTAGCCAAGAACAGTCTAGCTGAGGCCATGAATGACCAAGGGAACCTACGTAGGCTTTGGGGTTACACAGACCCAGGTTTAAATCTTGGTTTTTCTATTGACTGTGTGTCCTTGGGTGATCTGCTTAGCATCTCTGGGCCTCAATTTTTTCATATACAGCAAGGACAAGAGGAATGCTTTCTTCATAGGATTGTGAAAACTGAATGGAATAACACTTAAAACATCTAGACCTATACGAGGCATACCGTAGGTGCCTGATGTGAATTCTTTCTTCACCTTCCCTACATTCTGCAGTTAATGAATGGAGTGGCATCAGTGCCAGGGAGTTGTAGCAGAGCCCTAGGGAGTTGGAATCTGGAGGGATAGGATCAGATGGAAGTTGGGTTACCCCTTAGGAGAGAGGCAAGAAGGAAGATCCAAACAAGAGAGGGAACAGAGATGGAAGCCACCATGGGCTGCTACCCAGGTGATGCTTCTCATGCATCAGGACAGATTCTTCCAACACTGAGTCCTGCTGTCACCACCTCATTGCCTAGGAATGTCCAGCCCCTCTCTTTCCCTGCCACAATGGATGGAATCCCTGTTATTGTGGAAGAGATGATGGGGGCTCTTAGAGGAACCTCCTCTCCATCCCCATTGTGCCCCGACCACTCAGCTCTCTTCCCCTTCAACGTGGCTCTGGGTGGCAGGTGCCAAAAGATGAATCCAGATAGTTCACGGGCCATCTCCTCTGCAGCCGGAGAATAAGAGAGGATAATTATTCATTGGATGTAGTTTACTGCATTTGGTTGCAGGTCCTGTGCTACGGGATGGTCACAGCCTAAGCCTCTCTAATGACCTGGAGAGCAGAGAAAAGGATGCTATTATTCTGTTTATTGAGAATTAAGATAAATCTGGTTAGAGGAGAGGCCATCCGCTATTTGGCTCTTCCCAAAAGCAATTACCTATAATTTTGCTGCTTCAGGAAAGAGAGTCACTAGTATTTGTGGGACCAAAACCGTTACATGCAACCTGAGAAGGCTCAGAGGAGATTAATCATTGTATTTTTCTCAGTGCTGCATCAACCTCACTTCCTCTCAATTTGGGCTCAATTTACAGGCTACTCAGTTCCCCACAGATGCAGGGAGAGGGGAATGTGTGTGTTGGGGGTGGCACGAGGGTTAATTGGAACATTTTGCAAACCACCTTTATCAAAGCAGAGGTAGCCTGCTGGCCTGTTAGTTCAAATGGTTTCATCCTGTCCAGCTGAGAGGTGTGTTGGGTGTGGAGACTTCTTGTTGGTTTTGTGTAGTTGTGTGTGTTTAGATTAAAGATCCTAACTTAATAGGGCAGCTGTTCTTAACTGCCCTGTGCGGCCCACTGGTGTATTGGGATCAATTGCAAGGTGTGTCGCAAGTCGGTTTGTGCTGCTAACAATAAAAGTACTGAAGTTTTTGAATAATTTACCTAAGAAATAGTTTCCGACAGATGAATGTTATCCTAACAGTATTAGTACACCCACTCACCTGTGATGTACTTAATGGAGCAGGAGAGAACAGGCTGCCATCAAAGCCAAGTCCTGGAAATGACCTAGAACCCACAGCCTGTCTCAGCCATGCTGCATGTTCCAGCAGGGAACAAAGCGACTGTTGTATTATGTGTAATTACTGACCTGATAATAAAATGTTTGTGGATTGGATACATTTCAATGGATATATTGTTTCCTTCACCCCACCCCCACTAGTGGCAAAAGCTGCTCTATATGAATCTGAGTACATTTCTGTGACAGTATTCCTCATGTGTATAGCATTCTATGTGAATCATCTCCCAAAAATTGCCATGGGGTCATTATCCCCAGTTCTTACCTAGAGAAACTGAGATTCTGGAAGTCCCTCTGAATGGCCCATACTTCCCCAGGTGTCTCTGCAGGAAGCAATGTGGACAACCACAGCAGTTGGAAGGGCAATGACTGACTTAATGGAGTTCAGGACGCTATGACTGTTGGCACCTGATGTGCACAGCTGCTCCCATCTGCGCAGAGAGAATATAAAGGCAGTGGCGCTGAAACATCTGCTGCTTTCACTCACCATCAAGATGGAACTGACTGTACATGCAAGCAAAATTTTAATGAAGAGAGTGATCTCAGAGTGCAAAGATAAGTTGCTTCTCCTTGACACCTAGGAAGGAACCTGGCCAAGACCCTCTGTTGAAAGACAATATCAAATAAATGAAAAATCTAAACATCCGTGTGCTTATTTACTTTTCCTCCCTAGATAATGTACTGCAGCCATTTCATATTTATTTGTTGGTTTAACTTTTAGTAGAGATGAAGTCTCACTATGCTGCCCAGGCTGGTCTCAAACTCCTGGGCTCAACTGATCCTCCCGCCTTGGCCTCCCAAGTACTGGGATTACTGGCATGAGCCACAGCACCTGGCCTAGCCTCATGGTATATTTAAAAGCATCCCTAACCTCTACACACTAGATGTCAGTGGTATTCTTCCAGTGGTGTCAATCAAAAATGTCTCAGAGACATAGACTCAGTAATATGTATCCCTCTTTCCTCTATCCTTCAGTCATTCAATCTCCACTTCTACCCCTGCCCTGGAGGCAACCAATCTGTACCAATTTTTTGTGTACCTTTTCTATAGAAATATTAGATATTAGGTTCCCCCTCACCCCAAACAATATGCCATGTCCAGATCCCTCTAGCCAGTACATAATACCTTATTTGGAAAAAAGTGTCTTCACAAATATGCTTAAGTTACAGGTTTTGAGATGACATCTCATCCTGGATTACCCTGGTGGGCCCAAAGTCCAGTGACCAATGTCCTCTTAAGCGACAGAAGAGAAAACACAGACACACAGAGCAGAAGGCTATGTGATCGAATCAGAGTGAGGTGGCCACAAGCCAAGGAAGCTAAGTTATGCTGACAACCACCAGAAGCTGGAAAGGAAGGAAGATTTCTACTCTGGAGCCTCCAGAGGGCATGCAGCCCTGCTGACACCTTGATTTCAGACTTCTGGACTCCAAAACTGAGTCCAGAAACTTTTGTTGTTTCTGTTGTTTTAAGCTTCCCAGTTTGTGGTAACTTGTTATAGCAGCTCTAGGAAACTAACTCTCTCTACAAATAGAGGTATATATATTTTTCCCACAAACTCACAATGATAAGACACATTGTTCTGCACCTTGCTTTTTTAACTTAAAATTCTATTATAGAAATCTCTTGACATCAGTATAGCTTCATTTATCTATTACTGTAGAAAAAGCCACTCAAAAACTTAGTGACTTAAAACAATGACAATTATTTGTCAGCTCATGGTTCTGTAAAGTGGGCAAGGCTCAGCTAGGCTGGGTCATCTTTGTTCCCTATGGCACCAGCTGAAGTTGGAATTTCCAAGGCTGTTTTTTCACTGACATTTCTCAGCTGATGCCTCAGCTAGGATGACTAGGACAGTTGGGGGCTTTTGGCATCTTTTGCGCTTCATGTGGTTTCTCCATGTGGATGCATGGGCTTCTTCATAGTATGATGGCTGGGTTGTAAGAAGTGTTCCCAAGAGACAAATTTCCTATATACAAGCTCTTATTAAGCCTCCACTGGCATCATGCTTTCAATGCCAAAAACTAGTTACATACCCAAGCCCAGAAACAATGTGGGAGGGGACTATACAAGGGTTTAAGTTTTGGGAGTTATGGTTTGTTGGGGACGGTCAAAGTAAGTCTACCACAAGTATATACAAACTTGCATCTTTTCATTTCGCAAAATGTACTTTAGGCATGTAATCTAGACAGTTAATCTTCATTCTTACCAGTTAAATAGCATTTCATTATCTGGATGGACTGTAATTTATTTAGTTCATATACTAATGGATATTTATATTACTTCCAAATTTTGTTGTTAAAAATGATGCTGCAAAAATATTATTTTATGTATACATCATTTTGCACATCTGTGAGAATATCAGTATGCTGAATACCTAGCAAAATTGCTGGTTAAAACAGCATGTGCACGTATAATTTTGATGGAAATTGATTGACTAATTACCCCACATAGAGGTTGTACCAAATTACATTCCTATCAGCAATGCATGAAAGCAACTATTTCCCCCACACTCCAATCATGCTAGGCATCAAACATTTTTTGCTTTGCCAATAGGATAGGAAAAACATAGTATTTATTTTTGTTTTCATTTATATTTCTCTTCTGATTGAGATCTATCATGTTTGCACATTTGTAAGAACTATCTATATTTTCTTTCTGTGAGCTGTAGTTATTTCCTTTGCCCATTTTTGAGGATTGTTGGTCTTCATCTTGTTAATTTTAAGGAGCTACTTATATATTAAAGTGATTGTGCCTTTGACCATAATATAAATTGAAGATTTTTTTTTTCTGATTTTAAAGCATGCTTTTGTTTATGGTGGGGTTTTTGTTCTATGCAGAAATTGGATTCTATATAACCAAATTACTCTCTTCTCCCATGGCTTCCAGATATTGTCATATTTAGGAAAGTTTTCCACATCAACAGATTATATATATGTGTATTTATGTATATGCATGCGTGTGTGTGTGTGTGTACATCTACAATCATGGGTCACTTAACAACAGGGACACATTCTGAGAAACACATCGTTAGGTGATTTTGTCATTGTGATAACATCATAGAGTGCACTAACATGAACCCAGATGGTATAGCCCACCACACACCTATGCCATATGGTAAAGCCCATTGCTTCTAGACTACAAACCTGTCCAGCATGTTACTGTACTAAATATTGCAGGCAATTGTAATAAAATCTAGAAATAAAATCTTATTTCTAGAATTATAGGGATTGAACCTAATCCTAAGAATTCTTGCTACTCAATACACCATATTCTATAATAAGGTCAGCAAAATAAGCAATTAATATCGGACCTGCACCCCAAAAATGTTGGTTTGTATCCTTCCTGTGCTAATCAACCCCTGAATTCCTTTCATTATCCTCTTCACCCTCTTCACAGGAACTACAATCACAGTATCTGTCTTGCACTGATTACAAGTCTGGATAGGGCTGGAAGTAAATATACTATATGTTATTCCTATCCTAATTAAAAAAGCAAATCCCCACTTCATAGAACCCACTACTAAATATTTCTTTATACAAGCAACTACATCCATAGTCCTAACAGTATGATTATTAACATAATGTACTCTGGACAATAAACAGTTATAAAAGTCTTGAACCAAACAGTATACACAAATAAAGTTTGTGTATCCAAAGCTATCTAAACATAGAAATGTATAGTGAAAATACAGTATAGAAGATTTTTTTAAACTGGTACACCTGTATAGGGTACTTACAATGAATTGGAGTTTGCAGGACCAGAAGTTTCTCTGGGTGAGCCACTGAGTGGTGAGTGACTATGAAGGCCTAGGACATTACCATACACTTTTATATGACTGGCAGTGCAATACGTTTGTTTACACCAGCATCACTACAAACACATGAATAATGTGTTACACTATGATGGTACAACAGCTATGACACCACCAGGCAATAGAAAATTTTCAGCTCCATTATAATCTGATGGGTCATCCTCATATATTGTCCATTGTTGATCTAAATGTCAGTATGAGGTGCCTAATTGTATATGTATGTATATGTAAATCAATTGCATATTTTAAATCTTTATATATTTGTTTTTGCATTAAATTCTTTACTTTGCCAAAAATTCTTTTTGGTGTAGGTTGTGAGGTAGGGATTCAATTTTATTATTTTCTGGAGGCTCAGTTGCCTCAATGTTTATCACATAATCCACTTTTTGTCCATTAATTTTAAGTGCTTTTTCATATACTAAATTATCTCATGTATTTGGTTGGATTTGTAGGCTTGCTATTCTGTCTCAATGATCTATCTGTCCATTTATATCCAGTAATATATCTTTAAAAAATATCCTAACATTATATATTCTAAAGTCCAGCTCATCTCATCTTGTTTCAAAAACAATCTGTTGTTATTTTTGTTTACTACTGCATTAAATTTGTAGACGAACTTAGGAGAATCCTCTTGATTTTTGAATTTTCTTTTTGGCCCAGTCTTTTCCTTGGCCCGATCTTGATTACTCAAATTAATCTGTTACGTCTAAGTCTGTTGATGTCACACCTCTGGTAGGAACATCCTGGGGCAAATTGGCCTGGAGCTGTCTGGGTGTAGCAGGCTAAACTAGAGCTCAGGTGCCTTAGGGACTGGATGGAGGCAGATTAAATTGATACTAGGTATGTAGTCAGGGGGCAAAGCAGGATCATCTCAAGGGTACTAGAAGAATCTGAGTAGAATATTCTGTGGACCAGGTCTGAGGAGGTCAAAGGAATGATGAGAACCAGGAGAAGAGGGGTTTCAAAGGAAAGGAGGTGAACAGAGAGTATGTCTCCCTATTGCGGCTCACTTAGAATCTGGGGCCTGCTTTGAGGGGCTATAAAGAGCCATGGAAGGCTTGATATAGGTTAAGGTCAAGGTGAATTCTCTCTAGGTGAAAGGGATGTGAGTACACGTGCCTGGTGGAGAGTTTGTTTTGAGAGACAGAACAGTGATAGGAAAGCGCTCTAGAATAGATGTCAGATCATTTGGATTCTTTTAGTTCTAGTCCACGACCAATTTATTAGAGGATGGTGGGATCAATCATGTTTGCATGTTTTTAAGAACCATCTATATTTTCTTCCTATGAACTGTGATTATCTCCTTTGCCCATGCTACTTGCCCACATTACTTGCTTGCTCATCTATAAAATCAGGTTGAGGTAGAGTAGCTCTAAGATTTTTTCCTAATGCAGTGTTTTATGGCTCTGTGATTACTTTCCAGAGTAAATGAGAAAAATTCATGGCCTCAGGTTATGGGTAATATTTCCCAGTCATCTGAAGTCCCAGCCAAGGCCATGGGGTTTGAAACATTTAAAACTTCAACCTAGTGTTTGCACATTTACAGAGTCTGGGAAACTTGAGTTCTTCATATGAAAATGTATTCCATCCAATGGCTCCTCCACCATCAACAGAATAAAGCCCTGATGTCTTACTCTGGGGTGAGAGCACCGTCGTGATCTAGCCTAGCATTCTTTTTCAGCTGCACCACCCATCCTCCCTTTCAGGAATTCTATGTTCCAGTCAGGCTGAACTTCTTGTGATATCCCACAAGTGTTAATGCTTTCTTGCCTCAGTGTTTTTATTTATGTTTTTCCGCTACCTGAGCTACTCTTCCTCATCTCATAGCCAAATCCAAGCCATACTTAAGTGCTAACCTCAGATTTTACCTCTTCTCTGATGCTCCCTGTTCTAGCTGAGATCTGGGGGTTATAAGGGGAAGAGACCCAGTCAAGCTAGTTCAAGCAAAAGGAAGTGTATCACAAAGCTCCAATGGATAATGTCGTGTACAGCCACAGAGAGAGCAGGGGGTGAGATACATGTGGAGTGAAGGAGGACTCTAACTGGGACCTGGGGATGCCACAATGGATGCTACTGTCTCCATCTCTCGGGGTCAGTGGGATTCCCTTCATCTCCGGTCACCTCTGCTTTTCTTCCATGCAGCGTTTCCTCCCTGCTTGTCCTCTGTGTCTTCTCTTCTCCTGTCTTCTTGTTCCCCATCTCACTCAGCAAATAGAATCGCTGCCCCACGCTGCCTACATGATTTCCTCAGCACCCACTACTGACGGATGTGTCACTTTGTTTAAATTCTTAACAGAAGGTATACGGCTGGTAAGTAATTTTTTAAAGGTAGCTATTAACCTAAGAAAACAGAAATTGTATGGGAAAGAAAATGTATCACAAAAAATTTTTTTTGTTTAGTAGCGCACAGTATTTATATAGCTATTATAGTGTAAACACTGACTTGGTTTAGTAAAAAAATTGAAATCAAATGATATTGGGAGAATAGGAGAAGGGGCAGGGAGGTGGTAGCTATCAATTAAATGCTCTTCTCTCACAACAACAAGTTCATGTCTAACTCTGAAAATCCGGGAGGAGCAACATAAACAAATCATTTAAAAATATAGCGGTAAATCCAGAAGCAGCTAGAAAAGTTGAAAGAGGCCACTGCTATGGGGTTGTGGGGCTGTGGAGTGGCAGTAAATGTGCAGGGGATTTATGTATTTATTATAAGGCTTTCTGTAGCTTTTTTTAAATTAAAAAATACATATGCATGCATTCGTTTTAAAATGGCTCTTTTAAAAATTATGAAATAATGTAAAGAATTTAACATTTTTAAGAAAGCTTTAATTCTAATGAGATGCACTCTCAGAAATCTGGCAATATACAGAAGACCCCGTTTCCTGGGGCTTCCCAAGAGTGCTGTTTTCACTGGACAATTAAGCAGATGAAAAGTTTTGTTTGTTTTTGTATCAGACAGATTTTAGTTACACATAGGCACACACAGGTGCACACAACATAACCTTACAGATAAAGACATATTTCCTCCATTCCAGTCCTTAAACTCCATCCCCCAAGCAATTAGGAACATAAATTTAATGTCATTCTTCCTAGTCTACAGTTTTTAATATTTTTACTACAATACATATGCACATATATCTTTTTAAAAATACTAATTTACTTATTATGTTTTGAAATTTTCATTTAAATGTTATCATAATGTACATATTATTCTGGTGATTGCTTTACTCATTTAATATGTTGAGACCTATCTATATTCACTGGATCTAGTGCCTTCATTGTATTTCATCATATGAGTACAGCAGAATTTATTTTGCCTGCCAATTTTTTTACTCTTACTCTTATGTGGCAGTGAATATCTTTATGCAAACCTCATGCCAACACATACGAAAATGTCTTCTGCATGTATACCTAGACACGGAATTGCTGGGTTACAGGGAGGCACATTTTCCATTTTACTAGGTCACTGGGTCAGCATTGTTTTTAAACACAATTAAATAGCTCTGTTGGCAGATTCTGGTTCCTGGGTGACAGGCTTGTACAGACCGGCCCAGCTCGGGGTGGAGGCTGTATCTGAAATACCACCTGTGTCACTGTCACAACAGTGCTCGAGGCTCTCTTTTCAGAGGCGGCAGTTTTGGACCAAAGCAGAGAGACACATTTATTCACGTTCTTTCTAACAAGGTGGTGTTTGACACTTAAAGGACTGATAAGGTTCTTTTCTTTTTCACATATATGAGGGGAAAGCACTAGGTAACATACAGTGAAGAAGACCGAGAAAGGATGAGCAAAGTAGAAATATAGAACACATGACATGGACAAAGAAGGCCCCCATGGGTGGGAGGTGGGTGTATACATTTTTTCATTCATTCATTATCAGTACAGCTGACTTTTGAACAACGCAGGATTGGGCTGTCAATCCCCATGTAGTTGAAAATCCATGCATGACTTTTGATGTCCCCCAAATTTAACTAACAGCCTACTGCTGGCCAGAAGCCAAACTGATAACATACAGTCATTTAACATGTATTTTGTATGTTACATGTATTATACACTGTATTCTTACAATAAAGTAAGCTAGAGGGGAAAAATGTTACTAAGCAAATCCTAAGGAAGAGAAAATATATTTAATATTCATTAAGTGAAAGTGGATTGGTGTAATTTGGATGTGTGTCCCTTCCCAAATCTCATATTGAAATGTAATCCCTAATATTGGATTTGGGGCCTGGCGGGAGGTGATTGGATCATGAGGACGTATTCTCATGAATGGTTTTGGCACCATCCCTCTTGGCACTGTCCTCATGATAGTGAGTTCTCCTGAGATTTGGTCATTTAAAAGTGTGTGGCACCTCCCTCCCTCTCCACTCCTGCTCTGGCCATGTGATGTGCCTGCACCCCCTTTGCCTTCCACCATTATTGTAAGTTTCCTGAGGCCTCCCCAGATGCTGAGCAGATGCCAGCATCACACTTCCTGTACAGCCTGCAGAATGATAAACCAATTAAACCTCTTTTCTCTATAAACTATCCAGTCTCAGATATCTCTTTATAGCAATGTGAGAACAGACTAATACATGGATCATCATAAAGATCTTCAGCTCATCATCTTCACTTTGAGTAGGCTAAGGAGGAGGAGGAAGCAGGTTGGTCTTGCTGTCTCAGGGGTGGCAGAGGCAGGAGAAAATCCACATAGAAGTTGACCCTTGCAGTTCAAATTCATGGTGTTTAAGGGCCACCTGTATTTGTGAAGAATGTGTCAGACTTGGAACTAGATTCTGGGGCGGAAAGTACCATAAGAAAGGGACAGTTCCCTTTTGACTGATATGGTAGATGAGATTTGGAAAGTCTTTTTCATTCACATTCCTTTCCATAGAAACAGCCCCTGACTATGGGCTACCACCTTTCTCCCAACCATGGCAGTAACTGCCCTCACTTCTCACTCTTGAAAACGGAGTCAGCTGTTCAGACCAGAGTCACTTGACTAAGGAATGCTGATCCTAAAACCACCCAGTGACCTATGATTCACACCCCACATCAAGAAGATGAGTGGCACCATCATATATGTGTGTGTGTGTGTATATATAATCACTATATATATATATCACTACATATATATATCACTACATATATATATCTTCATATGATGTTGCAATGCCATGAAAAGAACTCTGACTGTCAGTGACAAGAGTCTGGGGCCCAGAGTGTATTAATAAACTGAGGATAACTTTTGTAGTGAGTGTCTTGAAAGGGTTTGATTATTTTGGGAGTACTGCACATTGTAGATAGATGCACATAGTAGGTGTTCAATTAATATTTGTTGATTAAGACTTGTTGAGTAGTGTTCAATGCTTGTTTAGATGTGATAAGTTGGAAAGTGGATTTTATTAATTACAAAATTAGAACTACTTTATAGTCACATAATTCTTTCTTTTCACAGGGTTTTTATATACATTGTTCATTTTAATTTTCATGAGGAGTTATAATACCAGCATGCTATTTAGATATAGTTATTATTATATAGGTGGTTATCATTAGGAGTGAATCACTATAATGTAGCGGTTAAGTGTGGATACTGTTGCCAATCTTGCTTTCCATCCCAGTTCTACCTCTTATGGGCTTTATACATCTCTGTACTTAAGATTTTTCATTTGCACAATGAGGAGAAAAGCAGCATCTACTTCGTAGTGTTGTCATGAACTGAATTCATGAATTCATGTGTGTGAAATGCTTAGAATAGTGTCTGGCACATAGGAAATTTTCAAACGTTATTATTAGCTATCATTTTTTTTTCGACCAAGCTGGAAGCTGAGATTCAAGAGGATCAGTTTCATCCCAGGCCACTTTGCCAGTAAGTGGCCCCATCGGAATTAGAAAGCTATCAATAAAAGCAAAGGAGAGAAAGTGTGAGACACAGGTTTTGGTTCCCACTGCAAAAAATCACTGGTAACTAAATTGGGGTGAATAAGTACTTGCCAGCCTGCCACATGGGGTATTGATGAGGTTTCAACAAACTGATGGATATGCAAAGTCTTTGAAAACTGAAGTACAGTGGTGTGGCTGCATTATTCTGCTGGGGAGGAAAGGGCATGAGGCTGGGGCATGGTGAGGCTGAATGAGGTCTGTGGCTTGGGAGAAAGAAAGGAAAGATGGAGACCCGCAGCTCATTTCCTGGGAACATGGGTAGACAACAGTGTGGATTCATCACAGAGCCCCCAAGCAGGTGGTGAGAAAATGCAGATGCCCCCTTTCTGCTTTTTGAGCGTCTCATGTTATTCAACATTGTCCATGTATTTGTGCAAAATGCTATCTCCTCATTGGGAGACTTCACCAGCTCCCTGTGCTAGTGGCAGGAGAATAGGAGTTTCCTAAAGGGATCTGTTCAAAAATGAAACTCATAAATGTATTCCTGATAGAGAGGGAACAACTGGTTTCTTAGCCAACTGAGTTGCCCTGAAATCACCACCAAGGACAAACTCTGAGCCTGTAACACTGGTTCTCTCCTCACAAGAACCCCATGAGTCATGTGGAGAAGAGATGTTTAATTCCATCCAACAGGTAAACAAATGGGCCAAGAGAAGAGAATTGATGCACCCAGGATCATGTGGCCCACCCTTAGCATGGAGCTTCTGGCTCCTGGTGACACTGCTCCCAGCCACACATGGGGTGCCTGCTGAACAGAGCCCCTCATATCTCCTTCCCCACTACTAACTGTCATGGGATGCCAGTCTCAGGCACCAGAGTCGGAGGAACAAGTCTAGTCCAGGACCACTTTGGGAATCCATTAGTGTGGGGTTGATGCATTTCCTAGGAAAGCAAAGAATCTCTGCATGGCTTTCCCAGCCACATCTCCATAGAATAGCAACATAATATTTATAATCTCTTATCTGTTTCTTCTCTACCATTCTCCTTGTGGACAATGGTTACGGCTCATCTACAAGTCTCCCTCTCTCCCAAAGTCAGCAGTAGAGACATCACAGATTTCTGGTTGGGAAACCATGGTCTACACCACAGATACAGTACCCCAACAAGGCTGTAAAGAAGGAGGTTGTTGGTTAAGAACGTGGGCTTGGTGGCAAGACAGAACTGAGTGTGAATACAATTTTGCTATTTCTTAGCATACGTTTATTGTTTCCAAATTTCAGTGTTCTTCTCTGTAAAACAAAGATAATAATAGTGCCGGTGCCATGATCTTACAGGATGAGAGGAGTACATATAAACTGACTACAGGACTTTCATTTTTAGCAAGTTAGTAGATTACATAGCCTGCTGGATAAAATATCGTAAATATATATTTAATAGTGTATCTATGTTTAATGGAAAAAAAGCTCCTGAAAACCAGAAGGTTAACAAAGACCAATATTTTGGTTACCCTGAGACAAGGATACATTTTCACAATTAGCTAGAATTTTTAGCAGCCACTTGGATATAGAATATGAGTCCTTAAGCTCACATTAGGCAAAGAATTGGAATTGAGATCCCAGACTAAGTTAGGATCCTCAAAGGGTTGGGACTCGTGGAGAAGGTTAGAATAGAAAAAAATCTTCCTGCCCACTCAGGGAAATAGCAAGAAACTTTGCTTTCCTCTGGACTCTGGGGAGGTGAAAAAAAATGTTTTCTGTTGGTAGTTTGTAACCATGACCTCAACCTCACTTGGATTTGGTATTTACCTTTATCATATCTGTTCAGGAAATTAACACAAAGAGATCCCTAGCTGGAATACCCCTAGAGCTTCCAGCAAAACAAAATCAAATTCTGTCCTGCCAAATACAAGCTCCATTACAAAATACGTGAAGAAGCAAGACACTGTGAGTGAGGCAGCAGACAGCATCCATAGAAAGACAAGAATTCTCAGTGCTTCAGAGGAGAGAACTATCAGAATGGAGAAATAAGATCCACTTGAAACAAGTAAAGACAGATGAGACAAGGATAAGATACCACTAATAAAGCATTCACAGGGAAGGTGGCACGTAGTAAGCAAGTAATAGACGTTAGTTATTATTCATATTAGTGTTAGGGTTCTGTTTTCACAGAGGAAAGGAAAACAAATCTGAAAGGCAATCCATTTGTTGATCACTAGTTCTCTTTAGACACAGCGCTTTGCAGGCTGAGGAGCATAAGACCAGGGCCAGAGAGATGGGACAGTCCATAGATGAAGGTCTGGAGGTAAAGCCTCCTTGGTCCCATCCTGACTATTCCCCACGTGACCATGAGAAAATCCATCCCATTTGCAATAATCACAAATCTGACCTCCCAAGGCTGAAGTAGAGAGTAGAATTAAGGGAGCATTCTAAGGCTTGCTGTAAAATTAATCACAACACAATAATAATTTTAAAAAGTCGTTGCCAGAGGGAGAAAGGCATAAAGTCACTGAGGTCACAGTATTGAGCTATCATTTTGATGTACAGTTCCCAAAGAGATCAGTCTACTCTGACTTAGAACACATTATTTTTTATAAAATTGCAATGTATCAGGGAGAGCAAAGAACCTAGGATTCTTCAGATTAAAAACCTGGGTTGCAGATGGACAGCCTAGGGTACTCTAAGAAGTATGTTGTGTGTGGTGGGTGGAGGGGGCATATGACAACTGCCTTTGCTGGAGTGGAATGGAATACCAATCAATCTCTTGTCCCTCTGTTCGATTTTTTTTTTTTTTTTTTTTTGAGATGGAGTCTTGCTCTGTCACCCAGGCTGGAGTGCAGTGACGCGATCTCTGCTCGCTGCAAGCTCTGCCTCCTGGGTTCACGCCATTCTTCTGCCTCAGCCTCCTGAGTAGCTGGGATTACAGGCACCCGCCACCACGCCTGGCTAATTTTTTGTATTTTTAGTAGAGACGGGGTTTCACCATGTTAGCCAAGATGGTCTCGATCTCCTGACCTCGTGATCCGCCCGCCTCGACCTCCCAAAGTGCTGGGATTACAGGCATGAGCCACTGCGCCTGGCCCCTTGGTTCAATATTTAATTCTGCACAAAGTATATGATTGACCAAGCTTTGGATCATATCATTTACGGTCATACCTGACTACAGTCAATAAATAAATAGCTTGCTAAAAATCAATAAATAAGGAAATAATTGTCTTCTATAGGATTCAAAATGAAAAAAGACCATCATTTTTGTTATAGTTCTCAACCCAATTCACTCTTACACAAGGGACAGAAAGTAGGTCTGAGTCCATCTCCAGCAATAGGCTGAATTCCAAACGGTGTTGGTCCCAGGGTCTGTCCTGGTTTGAAATGAGTTCAAGGTAGGGTTTGAGCATGTTGACACAGTACAGACTCCCTCCAAGTCAGGGTCAACCATTGGCATTCTATGCTGAGACAGTCTTTGCAGTGCTACCTTGGATAATTCATTCTTACCAACTTGATCATTAGAGATCAAGTCATGAGATATTTGCAAGTCACTTAATCGGCCAGAAAGCCTTCAGATTAACATGGCCATCAGGCTTCTCCCATTAATGTCTTTTTGCAAAGAATAGTCCAGCCTGCCTCTGCACATCAATCTGTATTAGTCTAAGGATCATTCTAACATGTATGTATTTCACTGTCGGTACTTCTGATCCGATGGACAATTTGTCTAAGTGAGTTCTGCAAACATAGAAGTTCTGCAGACATAGAAGCTGGTGGCATTGAGCTCTGCTGTGCCAGCTGAGTGGGGAAGGTGTCACTCTGGCATGGTGGATAACAGGGCTCATTCTGGAAGGTGGTAACTTCTTCCTTTCATTCTCTCCAATGTGACATCATAGAAAATGTCCTGGTTTAGGGATCGGGATGATGTGAGTTTGTGTCTTGGCTTCGAAGCATACTCGCTTTGGTACTTACCTCAGTTCCTTCATCTGTAAAATGGTGATATTCACCTCTCCCAATTCTTGTAAGGATTAAGTAATTTAACACAATGCTGGGCATATAGGAGGTTCTCAGTCATAGTTAGCTTCTTTCTCCTCCCTGGGGTTGGGGGTGGGGGTGTCACTGATTTAACCAAGAAACACATAGAGACAAGGTTTTAAGGCAGGAGGAGGCTTCCTGTGGAGGAAGAAAGGATGAAAACCTGAAATCTCTTAATCCTCAGCTAGGATAGTTCACTACAACTTGAAATCTGGGCAACCTAATTCTCTCTGAGCTTCCATCAAGGGAGAAGAGCCAGAGTCACACCTTTAACTTCTATGACAGCCAACACACACCATCACACTTTAACTGGTTTCCAAAAGGAAAAAAGCCCTTGCCCTGAGGGAGGAATTAGGGAGATCCCTATGAGCAAGATGACCTACACAATGACAGCCCAGGACATCAAAGATCCAGCAGGGCTGGAAATTCGGGAGTTGGGACACAGAACAAATGTCTTGATAACTGTGATCTACTTGTTATAAATATCACAATAACCACATTTGTTCAGCTACTCAATCAATGAGGTTAGCTATATAAGTGTCATATGTTGCCTTCCCTGAAAGTGAATCTAGGAGATTTAATGATTCATTCACTCAACAAATATTTATTAAGCATCGTCTGTATGCCAGGCAAGGTACCAGGAACTAGGGCCATTAGGTTCCTGCTTTCATGAAGCAGAGAGACTAAACAAACAATATCAGATAGTGGTATGTTCCATGGAGAAAATAAACAGAGTTACGGATTGTGCCCAGGGTAAGGGAAGAGTTCATTTTAATAGTGGCCTGGGAAGGCCTCCGGGATGGTTACTTTAAGAGGAGAAATGAAGAATACAAAGGAGGCAAGCATGAAAAAATATCTGGGGAAAAATATTCCAGGCAGATGGGATAGCAAGTGCAAAATCCCTTTGGTTTGTCGGAAGAATGGAAAGAACCTCAGGATAAATGGACGTGTGGAAAAGAGTGAGCAAGGGGGAAATGCTAAGAGTTGAGGCTGGAGAGATGGGAGCTATAGTTTGTATCATGGCCAAATATTTGGATTTTAATTAATTAAAATAGACACTCTGGTAGTTTGGTTTCTTTCTTTTCTTTCTTTCTTCTTTTTTTGTTGTTGTTGAGACAAGGTCTGGCTCTGTCACCCAGGATGGAGTACAGTGGCATGACCTCTGCTTACTGCAACCTCTGCCTCTTGGGCTCAAGTGATCCTCCCATCTCAGCTTCCCAAATAACTGGGACTACAGGCACATGCCACTGCGCCCAGCTAATTTTTGTATGTTTTGTAGAGATGGGGTTTCACCATGTTGCCCAGGTTCGTCTCGAACTCCTGAGCTCAAGTGATCCACCCACCTTGGCCTCCCAAAGTACTGGGATTACAAGTGTCAGCCACCATGCCCAGCATACATTATATAATACTAATATATAATGTCTTTGGTAGGTTTTAAGCAGGGGAAGGTACATTCAGGGGAGAAAACCTGGGGCATTTAGCCTGTCCATGCCCTCAATTCTGTAAGCTCCCCTGTTCTGCTCCTAGACTCTGCATGCCTCTAGGCACACATGATTGTTAGACTACCCTCCTGCCCTCCCCTTCAGCTAGGAAGGCCAGGCCAAAGCTCCTAAGCTCTGAGCTTTAGCCCTCAACTCCATCCGTCCTAGCCTCAGGCTTTGGCTTTCACAATCCTATACATCATTCAGACCAGGTTTTAATACCTCCAACTTTCCCACTCACTTTTCTATTTTATTCTGAGCTCAGACCACTGTTCTCTCCCTACTTCCTGAACTTTGCCTGTGCCTGGACTCCTTAAATCATAGAGAAACTGAGGCAGGATAGGTAGTCAAGGAAGTGACCATGTTCTTGGGACCCAGCAACCATGGTGACCACATAGTCAACACAATAAGCCTCAGCATTCGCATTGTAATTGGACTTTCTCCTGAAGAGAGCATGCGCGTTTTGATTTTACCTGTCCTCAAACTAACCCTTTGCTCATTATGCGAAAAACACAATCCTGGGTGGAGATTCAAGAAGCTAATGAGATATGTGGTATATGAACAAGCATGTATAGCTACTGTGCATATGCACCCAGAGAGCCATCCAGAATATGCTTACCTGTAGCACCTCTTTCCACCTCCCTATGAATAATCATGTATGATTCCTGTAAAGGGAGTCTCCCTAGTGCCAGTCTTTGCTGTCTCATCCTTGCCAGTAACCCACCCTGAATTCTGTCTCTCTCAAGGTGTACTGCCTAGTCTGCACCAAACTTATAAAATATATTTTTTTCTTTTCCAATAAATTACTCTATGCTGCACTTCTTTTGCTGTGTGTCTCTTATTTAAATTCTTTTAAACTAAGAGGATAAGAACCAAGGTATCACAACAGCTGTCAACAAAACAAGGGGCAGAAGTTCACGGACCAAAGACTAGGATCAGGAGTCACGTTCTGCCTCTGCTGCCTTGGGGATCATTACTTCACCCCTGTGGTCCTCTTTGGAGCCTCTAAATTGTACTGTGTTGAGGTTGGACGCAATGGTTGTTAAGGTCCTTTTCAAGTTGGATGCTTTAACCTGGGGTTCAACCAATTCAAGAGAAATAGGAATAAACTAACAGGTAAGAAGTAGATATACTATATATTTGAGAGAAAATGACTCCTTATATTGGGTTTGAAAGCACTCTTTGGTTTTGAAACCCCACAAAACCTCTCTCCAGCCCCTGAGCTCTTGGCTTCCTGTAGGCGTATGTTTGTAACACACATATGTCTTCCAGGGAACAACATGAATGTCAGTGTCATTTAACTGGAGACTTGCCTGGTGTTTGTATTTGAAATGAAAGTCTTGGAACTAGTTAGCCTCAAATGTAGATTAGCCAAAGCATGAAATTTTTCTTCCTGCCTCTTTCTTTTTTCTCACAAATTAGCATTTTACATGAGTAATGTATGTTCATTATTCAAGAACACTATGGAGATAGATAATATAGAATTGAAAGTCTCCCAGAATTTTCTATTGATCACCACTGTAAAAAATTAGTACATACTCTTTCCTTTAATTAATCAACTAACTAATTTATCATATGTAAATGTACTAAACATTTTTTTTAATGTTTGTGGTTGGCTTAGCAGTAGCCCCCAAAGACATATCCACATCTCAAACTCAAGGTAAGAATGTTACCTTATTTGGAAAAAGAATCTTGCATATGTGACAAAATTAAGAATTTTAAGTTGAAGAGATTATTCTGAAATATTCAGGTGGGCCCTAAATGTAATCACACATCTCATTATAAGAGGAAGGCAGACAGAGATTTTAACAGAGAGAAGGCCATATGATGATGGAGTTGAGAGAAATTTTAACATGCTGGCCTTGAAGATTAGAGTGATGTGGTCACAAGTCAAGGAATGCCAGTAGCTACCAGAGGCTGGAAAAGGCAAGAAATGGGTTCTCCCTTAGAACCTCTATGGGGAGGACAGCCCTGCCAACACCTTGGTTTTGGCTCATTGAAACCTATTTCTGACTGACTTCCAGAACTGTGGAATAAATTTCTGTTGTTTTAAGCCCCAAAGCCTGTGGTAATTTGTCATAGCAGCCACAGAAAACGGGTACAATGTTCAAGGCCTAAAATGGAAAACAGCAGTCCACTTCACCGATTTCCAAGCCCCTAGTTTTGTTTCCCAGAGGCAAATATTTTAAATCCTGGAGCAGTTACTTCTGGAATTTTTCTCCATATTTCTAGTTGAAGTGCATATATATGTTAGATGTGTGCCCACTGACTTTGTATTTTTGTTTTAAAAATGTTTAGAAACTCTTATACCTCCTCAACATATACATATATATGCACATATATATACATATATATACACATATATACCCTTCTCTTCATCACACTCTCAACTTCCAAAATAATTATAATACAACGTTTGGTTGAATCTGTAGTCATATGTGTGTGTGATATATATATATATCACAGCACCCAGGCTCAAGCCATCCTCCCACCTCAGCCTCTCCAGTAGCTGGGACTAGAGGTGTGTGCCACTATAAACAGCTAAATTTTTTTTAAATTTTTTAGAGACAGGGTTTCACCATGTTGCCCAGGCTGATCTCAAATTCCTGAGTTCAAGCAATCCACCCACTTTTGCCTCCCAAAGAGCTGGGAGTATCAGCCACCATGCCGATCCTGTAGTCATA
The DNA here is from genome assembly GCF_003255815.1 of Theropithecus gelada. Classification (NCBI taxonomy): domain Eukaryota; kingdom Metazoa; phylum Chordata; class Mammalia; order Primates; family Cercopithecidae; genus Theropithecus; species Theropithecus gelada. The sequence goes on from NC_037684.1 coordinate 7,722,580, forward strand.
TTTTTGTGTCATTTATTACAGTGATATAAACTGTATCATAGCAGTTCTGTGTGGTGTACTCTGTTTACATTTTCCTTCTTGAACAACCTTTTGTTTTTCCTGGAGTTAGTAATTGCCTCAAGTTTTTATTTGCCCACTCCTTTTATGTGCATATCACCATAACTCCATCCTCAAACTCTCTGCCAGAAATAGAAAATGTCTCTCAATATATTCAAGCACATGAAGTAATCTCTGATTTTCATTCTGTCCCTACCTGGGAAATACCTTTCCCAGATCTTCTTATCTTCTTGGTTCAATAAGAATTGGTTGCTTTTTAGTATTTGTAATTGTACTGTCATTCTGAAATCCATTTCCCTCTTTACTGTTAGAGTGTCAACTTTGTTTATCTTCTGTCTCTCTTTCTTCATTGTGCCTCATTAAAATGAAGTTTCAAAATTCTAGTAGCTGCTGAAGAAAGAGTGAATGCTGTGAACACTCTTTGATTTATTGCATATCTTTATCTTGATTATGGATAGAAATCTAGGAAACTCATTTTACTTCAGAGTTTTGAAGACATTTTCTTACTGTTTTCTAGCTTCTGATAGTGCTATTGATAATTTTAATGCTTTTGTTATTTCTGATCTCATGTATGTGATCTTTCTCTGAGAGTTTTTGGGATTTTAATTTTACCCCATTACTCTGATATTTTATAATATTTTATTCATTATGCTGGACATAAAGTAAGCTTTTAAAATCTGAAAATCTATAATCTTTAAATATGGAAAATTTTCTCATTTTAGTTCTTGGGTAATTTTCTCAATTCTAATTTCTTCATTTCCTGGAACTTTCCTCAGTTACGTTTTGAAACTTCTGACTACTTTTTTAACACACTTATCTTTTTCTGACTCTTTTCCGTTACTTTGTCTTTTTATTCTACTATCTACATTTCTTTTCAAATATATGTATACACACATTTGTCCATTCTATCAAACTTTGTATTTTGGCTCTCATAATTTAATCTCTAGGAGAAATTTTATTTGTTATTTTTGAAGCTTCTTTTACAAATCATGTAATTCTTGTTTCATGGATTCAATATTTTTTACCTCTGTGAGAATGTAGATTGGAGAGTTTCCCTGCATAGTTTTCGCTCCTCTGATTTCTGCATTATATTTGTTTTCTCCAGGCTCCTTTGCTCTGTTTATCTGCTTTTCAGTGTTATTCAACTGTTTTAATATCTGGTATCCCTTCGCATTTAAAAGTAAAGCATTGCAGAGATAAGCAGCTTCATGGGCATGCACTTGACTTCCATTAGGCTACTCCTGCAGGCATGGAGCCATTTTTTTAAAGGAAGATCAACTGACAGTATCTGTAAGAATCCTCTCTGTTGGGTCAGCTTGACTACCCTCCAATCTTCTGTAAAGGGCTAGAGGACTTCTATTCCTAATTCCCAGTTTTCAGTACAGTAATCCGCACCTCCCACTCTGCCCAAGCTGTGCAGGGTATTCTTGAGTTATAAGTTCCTCTGGGACAACTTCTTCAGAGAGCAAACCTCCAGTCTCCTGCTAGGTAGGGGAGGGAGAGCTGTCTAGTTGCTTAAGGTAAAGAAGGGAATGTAGGGGTCAACTTATTTCTTTTATGGAGTTTCAACCAATTCTTTACTTTTAAGCTCCATCCACACCTTAATTTTTGAAGACATCTATTGCCTTAAATTCTAAAGTGTTTACAGAGTTCCAGAATGGAAATTGGTTGGCTTCTTGTTTTACCCACCCAGCAACCTTATGGGCATTTTATTTTGGCTTTCTCTGCTATGCAAAGTTAAATTTTAGTTATCCATCTGTCTTCTAACATTCAAAGTTATCTTGATATTTCTCTGTTTTTTTCTTTCTTGATCTTCATCTTCATAAGCGCATGCTTTTAACAAAATCTCTTTACATTCATTTTAGTGGGGTCTTGGAGCAGAACAGGGGAAAACACCTAAGTTCCATTGACCACATTTTACAAGAGCCTATCTCCTTCTGTCTTCTCTTCCAGCTCTGAAGCCAAGATCTCCTCCTCTGAATTGGTGGCTGCAAAACTTCTTTCCAAGTGCAGGTATGTGGCTACTACCTCTTTTCTCTACGGGATGAGATTTCTCTGCTCCATGTCCAGTTGGGAAAAGAGAAGCCTCATCCAGCCACAGGGTATCCCACTCCAACGTCACCACTCTGCACCAACCATCTCCTCCCTTTTCCTCTTCCAAATCACAATCTCCTTGGCTATCTTGGCCATAGAGACTCCTCTCCTCCGTGTCTTCAAGATTTCAATGATCCTTCACCCAACTCTGACTTCCTTCCTGGCACAAGCAGGAGCCCTGTTTCAAAAATTTCTGGTTGGGCTTATTGCCAATAGCACCTTAATTTAATGTCTGATATTTTATTTTTGGCTTGTTGCCTTGAGCCTCAGTTTTCTAAAATGAGGAGAAAAAAGTATAATTACCGACTATTCTGGGTCAAGAGATATCCTGCCATGAACAGAACCTTTAAGCTCTCTGCCTGTTTTTGAACAACACATTCAATACTCTGTAAAATGTAAACCCTACATCTTTCTGGCTCTCGATGGAATCCATCCTGAACTTGCCTTAAATCATAACTCTAACACCCTAATCTTTCCAGCATCTATTTCAACTGCCTGTTTCCCTCATTTCCAATTTTTCCTCATAGTCTTCTTGAAACTAAAGATAAAGTGTATATGCCTCCTGCAGTGGGCTCAATAATACCCTTCTCCCACAGAAGATGTCCATGTTTGAATCCCCAGAAACCATGAAATATTATCTTATATGGCAGAAGAAACTTTTCAGATGTGTTAAAAATCTTAAGATGGAGAGATAATCTCAGATTATTCATTCAGGTGAACCCAATGTACTCACAGGTGGCCTTTCTAAGAGGAGGTCAGAGAGCTGGTTCATGCTCTTTCTGCCACATGAAGTTATAATGAAAGTCAGCAGTCTGCAACCCAGAACAGGGCCCTCACTCACGTGGCACTGTGATCTCAGGCTTCCAGCCTCCAGACTGAGAAGTAAATTTCTGTTGTGTAGAAGTCGCCCAATCTATGGTACCTTGTTATAGCAGCTAGAACTGACTAGGACAGTTGTGTTCATGTCTTGATTCCTGGTCCGAACAATTTCTTAAAATAAAACACTATCAGTTAAGGGATTTAATTTGCAGTGGCTTTTGCATTGGGGGAAATGGATAATATAATGGGAATAAAGAACCCCTAATATGCAGAGAGACAGAACAAGTTCAAGCCACTTACTTTGTGCCTTTAAACAAACCACTTAACATTTGTAAGCACCTATTCCTTTCTCTGTACCATGTTGATTCTCTATTTGGACATTTCCCAGTGACATGTATGCTCAAGTCTTTATGGGCAAACCATTTTATCACTGCAGTATTTATAACCCCTTCTTTCTTTTTGCATTGACCTTGTTATCTTTGCTCCACTTCCCTAACATCTGTCTCCACACATGCCATGAATTAATTATCTCTCACTCCAAGCTCCATAGGTTGATGGAGCAGAAAGGAGATGAGATTTCCCCTTATGGGTCTGCATGGATCCTGGGATCTGACTTCTGCACCACTGTCCATCCCTCTCCAACCACATTATGTCACTGCCACCAGCAAGCCATGTGGCAAGAGAGACACACTGCCTAGTCTGTTTCCCTAGAAAGCACAATCCCCACCACAAGTAAAGAAGCTCCATTTATTCATTCATCCATCTAGTCATCCTTTTAACCAACAAATAGTTACTGACCATCTATTATGCGTCAAGCAGTCTGTTAGATCCCGCACACACAAGGAAAAATAAGACAAAAGCCAACCTTTGAAGTGCCGCAGGGAGCTGACTGGATAATGGAGGAAACAGGTCCAGAAATCCACAACCACTCTGTAGGAGCTATGATCAACAGAAGTGTACCTGGGTTGTGGCATCTGTGTACCTGGGTCAGGTCTGCAATCTGGTAAGGTCATGGGAGGCTTCCCAGAGGATATAATGCCTGAGTTTTCAAGAAGGAGAAGAAATAAGACTCACACATTTACTTTTACTTTGTTTCTGGACTTTCTGATTCTTTTAATAGGGAACGATAAAATACGATTGATGAAGAGGCCTTTAAAGATTACATAAACTAGTCATCTGATTTTACAAATATGAAAACTGAGGGAGAAGAAAGGTTATGGCATATCCAAGCATATTGGTAGGGTGCTTGAGGAAATCCTACTAGAGCAGTTTGGGTCCTTGTGGCAAGAGTTATCATACTATGAGGCTTTTTCCTGGGTCACCGAATTCACCTAGAGATTAGTTGAAGCCTGCAGGCCCTGGGTTATAAATAAGATGATGCTATTTTGTTAAAAAGCAGTAGTTTGAGTGGGGGCACAGTGCTTGCTTTATAATTTTAATTTTAATTTTTTTGAGACAGGGTCTTGCTCCAGGCTGTTATACAGGGACACGAACATGGCTCACTGCAGCCTCCAGCTCCTGGTCTCAAGCCATCCTCCCACCTCAGCCTCCCAAAGTGCTGAGATTACAGGTGTGAGCCAACACGGTACAGCGCTGGTTTGAACTGTAAGAGTGGTGTTGTGCTTGGGTAACACAGTTTGAAGGTGCAGTGGGGCACCTGTACCTCTGCTGCACTGCAGCCCAGCCTGGAGCCCATTCTCTCTTCAGGAACACCTGGCAAAGCAAGTCACCCATGTTGGTCTGTGATGTGCAGTTCTACCTGCTGAAATGTCCCTTTTCTCTCCCAGTACTCATCATGGATACATGAGCTTCTCCTGAACTCCCTCTCCCACCAATCTTGATGCATTTGCCACAGTTATACCCACCAGGGTCAGAGTCAGGGAGCCTCATCCTCCTCCATATGGGGTCAAAGGGTGGCGGGGTGGGGAGCAATGAATCTCACTTTTGCTTTCCCTGGGTCTGGTCAGTCTGTACTTGTATTACGCTGTTCTCACACTGCTATAAAGAACTACCTGAAACTGAGTAATTTATAAAGAAAAGAGGTTTCATTGACTCACAGTTCTACATGTCTGGGGAAGCCTCAGGAAATTTACAATCATGGCGGAAGGTGAAGGGGAAGCAAGCACATCTTATCATGGAAAAGCTGAAGAGAGAGAGAGAGTGAAGCAGGAAGTGCCACTTTTAAACCATCAGTTCTTATGAGAACTCACTCACTGTCTTGAGAACAGCAAGGGGGAAATCCGCCCCCATGATCCAATCACCTCCCACCAGGCCCCTCCCCTGATACGCAGGGATTACAATTTGACATGAGATTTGGGTGGGGACACAAAACCAAACCATGAGTCCTCTTTGTGTAAGAACCTTCTGTAAGTTTCACCTTCAGAACCAGGAAATTAGTCTCTGACCTTTCTAAAACCCCAAGGTCCCTGGGGTGATGAATGACAGCTAATTTCATAAATGAGGCTTCCTGACTCAATCCAATCATCATCCCCCTTTTCTCCAGAGCTCCCACAATGTAACAGTAGATGGAGAAAGGAATTCCCAGGAATGAATATAGGAAAACCTTTGGAGAAGTTACCGAGTCTAAAACAGTCTGTACGGAGCTAATCCTTGTCTTCTTTCAGGGGAGTTTCACTGAACCACTTGACCTCCAGGGATGACTGCTTACAGTCTCAGTTTGGAGCAGCTGCCTTCTGTGCAGGCAATGGGAATGTGCACATAACGTAGAGGCTGGATGTTTGCAAGCCACCGTAGCTTTTCTAAGTCACTGTTCTGGCCCCGCAGCACACAACACACACTGCGCCACAAGAGGGCTCCAGCACAGGCTCCCTGTAATCTTTGTTCCCAAGCATCTTCTTTGACCTACTGTTTGCATCTGTTAGTTATTTATTGCGACATAACAAGTTGCCCCCCAAAACTTGATGGCTTAAAGCAAAGCATGTATTATTTCATAGTTTCTGTGGGTAAAGAATTCGGGCATGATTTAGCAGGTCTTCTGCCTCTGGGGTCTCCCATGGTGCAACCAAGGTGACGCTAGGAACTGTAGTGATCTCAAGACTCAACTGGGGGTGATGGCGGAGCTTTACTTCCAAGCTTACTCATATGGCTTTTGGCAGGATTCAGATCCTTGTCTGAAGACCTTTCTCAGTTCCTTGACATAGTATAATATAATGCTATCAGGTATCAGAGCAAGTGAAGGGCAAGAAAGAGCCAGCCCGATGGAATTTGGTTTTTATGACCTGATCTTGGAAATGACACCCTATTATGCTTGCTCTGTTTATTAGGAGCAGGTCACTAGGTCCAGCCCACATGAGAGGGGTGGAGATTACATAAGTTGTGAATACCAGGAGGCTGGTTGCTCGGGGCCATTTTGGAAGGCTGCTATATTAGTTTCCTCGGGTTTACCATATGACAAACCAGGTGGCTTAAAACAACAGAAATGTATTCTGTCACAGTTTTGGAGGCTAAAAGTCCAAAATTGAAGTTTCAACAGGGTCATGCTCTTTCTGAAGGCTGGAGGGGAGGGTCCTTCTTTGCCTCTTCCTAACATCTGGCGGTTGCAGCAATCCTTGGTGATCTGCGCAGCTGCACAAGTTCAATCTCTTCTCCATCCTCACATGGCATTCTCCTCTTTGTCAGTGTGTGTGTCTCTGTCCAAATGTCCCTCTCCTTGTAAGGACACTAGTCATATTGAATTCAGGACCCACTCTAATTCAGCATGATTTTATCTTAACCTGATTACATCTGCAGACCCCATTCCTAAATAGTCACATTCACAGGTTCCAGGTAGATGTGAATTTGGAGGTAATACTATTCAATGCAGCATAGCTGCCAACTGGTGCCTCTTGGCACATCAGTGCAGGTTTAGGACCATCCTAACCCAATGCTGATCCAGGGATTTTTAATAGTGAAATAGTTAATGCATTTGTCTCCTGTAATCCCCTGGGATCTGGACAATACTTCTGTTGAGAACAAGGCTTTGAGGGATTTGGTAGCTAAGGCAAAGACATCAGAGCAAACTAGTTATGTCTTTTTGATCTTAAAGTCAATTATTTTCAATCCCCTTTCTCTTTCAATACATCTGAAACTGTGGCACACTTCCTTACAAGATTGTATCTCACTAAAGCAGAGTTTCTCAAGTTGGGGGTGGGCATGCCTTTTTGGTGGGGAGAAGAGACTGGGTGGGTGCATGTTGTTTGAATATAACTCTTATATTGACTGCTTCACCCCACTCCCCATGAGGTGATATTTGGTAATATGTAAAACAATGTAAAATGGACACCCTCACTAAACCATCAATTTACAACAATTTCACCCATACATATACAGTACACTTAAGGTACTCAATTAGTCCTAGAGAAACTTACATAAAAGCATGCAATGAAGCATGTAAAAGAATGTTCATTGCAACATTCATTGTGTGTAATGACACAAATTTGGAAGCAACACAAATATCCTTTAGTAGTGGAATGGCTAACTAAATGGTGGTATGTTCCTAAAATGGAATATTATACAGCAATTAAACAGACTAGATCTCTAAGAATGCATAAAAATAGATCTTGAAAACCATGCCAAGTGAAAAAAAGCAAATTGCAAAACATTACATATTGAATGGTGCCATTTATGTTAAATAAAAACACACCAAACAATACTACATTATGTTTATGTGCATGTATATGTGGCAGTAAAAGTTTAAAAACCATGAACAGGAAGGAAATCAGCCAAGTTCATGGATCTCGATTGCCTTTAGGCTTTGGAGAGAGAACAATGAGACTGAAGAGGAGATCAAAGAGGATTTCGACTTTGTTTATTTCCTTTACACATATATTTTTAGAAACCTAAAACAAAACAACCAAATGTTGTTGTTTCACTGGTATTTGTTATGTTAGGTGATTTTGTGACTTTTTTTTTTTTTTTTTTCAGACAGGGTCTCACTCTGTAGCTCAGGTTGGAGAGCAGTGGCACAGTCATAGTTTACTGCTGCAGCCTTGAACTTCTGGCCTCCAGCAATCCTCCCACCTCACCCTCCTGAGTAGCTGGGACTACAGGCACAAGCCACCATGCCAGGCTAATTTATTATTATTATTATTTTGAGTCAGGGTTCTCTCTCTGTCACTTAGTCTGAAGTGCAGTGGCAGGATCACAGCTCACTACAACCTCAAAGTCCTGGGCTCAAGTGATCCTCTTGTCTCAGCCTCCTGAGTAACCAGAACTACAGGAAGATGCTGCTGCACTTGGCTAATGTTAATTTTTTTTTTTTTACAGGGACAGGGTCTCACTGTGTTGCCCAAGCTGGTCTCCAACTTCTGTCCTCAAGCAATCCTCACACCTCGGCCTCCCAAAATGCTAGAATTACAAGCATGAACCACTGTGCATAGCCCATTTTTAAACTTTTAAAAATAAGAAAGAAGAATGGAAATAAGGCCCTGATTTGTAATGACTAAATTCCCATGGGAACATGGCTCGCTGGAGTTGTAAAGCACCACTTGTGTGCCCATGGGCAGGATTAGGATACCCTGGCTGCTAAGACAAGCACAAAGAGGATAGACAGAGCTGTGTTTTTACATCCTAGTTTTAACTGAGTTATAGAATCCCCCAGATATTCATTGTTAGACCACTCACTAAATTTCTACTGTGGCATTGTAACAGCAGAACATCCTTAGATCTAGAGCAAGAGGGAAGGAGTGGCCTGAATTCCTGATATCTTTCTCATTCTGGCTTACATGAAGGCTGTCCAAATCTCAGTCACTGTTTTTGGATTTCTGTGAGAGGTCACTGTCCCCTTCTAACGGCATCTTTTCCATCTCTTTCAGCAATCAACTGCAGGGGATAACATCTGCCTGTAGTCAAAATGGCCAGGTCCAAAATAAGATCATGTCCCTAGAGGTCAGTGTCAGAAGAAGAGCCAAACCACATGGCTAAAATTGTACCGCCATCATCTAGATACAGAGAGAAAGTGGTGTGGAGGGCCTAGAATTCAACATGCTCCACCTGAACTCACGAACTCCTCTAATCACGCCGCCAACTGCTTGATCACTCAATCCAGAAATTCCAGAATCACGATTAACATCTCTTTCTCCATTGCCACATAGAGTTAACCAATTGATCACTAAAAGCTCCCCAATCTCCCTTCTCAACACCTATCAAAGCCACCCGTTTATCTTCATCTCTCTTGCTCTCCTCACAGTCCAGAAATCCAGGCCTGGACAACTTATTTAGCTTGCAGGAACAGCCTTCTAACTGGTTCATCCCGACACCCCCGTTTTCAATGTCATCTTCATAATAGCCAGAGTGATCTTTCACAAACAAATCTGATCATGTCCCTCCATTCCTTAAAACCTTCAATGATTTCTTTGGATCTTATGGATAAAGACTCAAACCTTCAGTGGCTTATGATGTCTTCCCTGATAACCCTTGACTACCTCTTCACCTCTATCCCCATGTTCCAATCACACTATAACTGATACACCCCTTTGGAAGGGCTTGCAATGGAGAGGACGTCTTGCTAAGGACCTGATCCTGCACTCTGAGGCTAGGCACTGAGAGTTGGGCTCAAACTGGGAGCTATTTCCAAACTCGGGCTTTAATTACTTATCCTTGGACTTGAAATGGACTTACTGTCATCAGCTCTCCATATTTGCCACTCTTCAAGATCCAGCTCAAATGCCACCTCCTAAAGATGCCTCCCATGACTGCATCTCCTGCTTTCGATACACACACTCAGAATTATTCTCTATATGTCTGTTTGAATAATATTTTATAGATCCCTCTCCTCAAGCCATCTGTCTGTCATGACTGCATCTCCTGCCCTCAACACACACACTCAGAATTATTCTCTGTATGTCTGTGTTTGAATATCATTGTATGGATTCTTCTCCTCAAGTCATCTGTCTGTCTTTCCTTCTACAACTATGAGGGCAGGAATGATGCCTCGCTCTGACTCTCTAACCTAACAAGGCACTTCAGTACAGCATTTGCTCAGTAAAGATGAATGGAGTTTAATAGTGTTGATGGGCTGGAAATAGATGCAGTGTGTGAAGGAATGAAGGCTTATTGAAGATGCTGGGCTCTCCAACTTTCTAAAGAAGCTCCGTGGCTCACCTTTAAATTCCTCTAAACTTAAAAACCTCTGCCAGCTATTTCCCTGGAATCATTTGGACAGATTCACTAATAATGATGATTTAAAGTGAGACTTTGATGTCAGCACCTCATTCACACTTCAAAAAATATGTATTCAGAGGCACACAAAAAAGGTGTAATTACCATTTCAGGAAAATATGTTAATTTGATGCAATGCATTACTGCTCTGACAGCTTTCAGCTTTTGCACCAAACGGTTGTAAAATGGATATTACTGGAAAGAAATAGTTTTCTTCCCGCTCAAAATATAGGTAGGGAGCAAAGACAAACAGAGTGAGGGCCCTCTGTGGAGTGGGGCAAGGGGAACAGACTGTTAGTGCACGGTATGACCGTTAGCTGGCAAGTGTACAGGTGCTGATAACATTTTTGGTGTGGAGGTGCCTGTCTGGGCCTCCTCAATCACCAAGAGTGTCAAAAATCCTATTTAAAGTGGGAGCAATGGGAGGTTGTAATGCTGGCTCTACTCTGGAAAGACCCAACTGTCTGGTCCAGGCTGGAGCTGGGGTTCTCTGATTGGATTCCTGGGGCTGCCATGACTCCTGGCTTCCTCTGATGGAGAGCTCCCTTTATGAATGCCTGAGATACTGCTTCCAATTCCTGCTAAGAGAGAAGAGCCACCTCCTGCCCAAGTGAGCTGCCCAACGGTCAGAGCTGCCCAAGCCTCGGTGAGCTGCCCAACAGTCCTCTCTGAGCTGACAGGGCATTAGATCTCCCTATATCGCAGCAGCCTCCTCTCTAGGATGTGGGTAATTTCTCCTACCTCGAAGGGACAGTGTGAGAATTAAATGGAGGCAGTGGATGTAAAATCTGAGCTTAGTACAGATACTTAATAAATGGTAATTCTTCTTACAGTTATTATTACATTATCATTTTATTATCCTAGGGAGTAAGCTGATTAAAAATAATTATCAAAAGGAGTGATGAAGTGACCCAGACGTTAAGAAACCCAGAGTGTGAAGCTGTTTCTACCATTTCAGGAGGGGCTTCTACAGCTGTCCCTCAACACGTACCAGGGATTGTTTCCAGGACACCCCTCTCCCTGTGCCAAAATCTGCAAACGCTCAAGTCCCTTATATAAAAGTCCCTTATATGAAATGGTATAGGATTTGCACATAACCTACACACATCCTCCTGTATGCTTTAAATCATCTCCAGTTTACTTATACTTAATACAATGTAAATGCTATGTAAATGGTTGTTAGATTGTAATTTTAAAAATTTTTATTGTTACATTTTTTCCAAATATTTCTGATCCAAGGTTAGTTGAATTGACAGATACATTAAAATGAGTTAATTGAACCTGTGGATACAGAGGGCTGACCGAATTTACAGAAATGGCATTTTACATATGCACCTCTCTAAGCCCATAGGTGGAGAGTGGAATGGGCCAGAGAGAACTCAAGAGAGGCGATGGCTCTCCCTCACCTGCCAGGTGTCTGGGTGATCTGAAAGTGTGAGAAGTTGCCCTTGTAGTAGGTCCTCCCTCCCACACCCCAACAGTTTCAGGATGTGTGCAAATTCCTGCTGCACTCTCACAGGGTGCAGAGATGGAGGACAGGGCGACTTAGACTAAATCAGCTAGAAATGTCCTTGCAAGCAGATGCTTGTGCTCGCTTCCACCTTCCTAACATGTCTCTGCAGAGAGAAGGGGTAAAGAAAGCCTTGAGACTCCTGTTCTATCCCCAAAGGGATGGGAGGTGGGGGAGGAGGAAGCAGTGGGAGAACACTGGTGTCTGCTCGGCAAATGCGACACTCGAGGCTCAGGTCCCCTCTCTTTTCCTGCCTTGTGGAAGCATCTACTGAGGGAATCAGCTGGCAGCTGGCGGGTGGTAAGAGGGGTCAGTGAGAGCCAGAAGCAGGGATGCCCAGGCACGCTGCCAGCAGCCCATACCTTCCATTACAAAGATCCGGGTCATCAATCGAAACCTGGAGGCAGACCCTTGTCAGGCAGTGGTCCAAGGCCAAGCCTGCTCAGGGTCACCCAGGACAGAGCCCTTGTTGATCAGCAGTGCAAAGCATTGACAGCATGGCAGCCCTGGGGATAGGCTGAGTCCACCAATGGGACTCTGCTACACAGGGTGGGAGAAGCTCTCAATATTCATGCAGTATTGCCACCAGAGAGGAAATCAGACCCTTATCTGGGTGGGAGGGAACAAGGCAGGGTGATGGACAGACCCTCATGCCTTCAGTTTGCATCTGAAATATTAGGGTCAAGGGACGTGTGCGTGGAGGAGAGCATGGGAAATAAACCAGAGAGGGCTTGGTGACCAGGAGTGCAAGGGAGAGCCTGGTGAGCCAGGACCCAGGAGACTTAGGAGGGATCAGATTCAGTGCTGCCCCGCAGGTGTCCTGTGCAACCTGCCCCATACCCTTGATCTCCTACCCAGCTGCATGGCTGCTGCTAGTGCACAGAGCTCCTGCCTGAAGATTAGAAGGAGTGCCCCTTCTCAAGGTGCCTACTTTGCATCTATCAGGAACTTGTCATTAATATACTCATTTTGTTGGAATAAGACATTTTGCTGCCATCTGCTAGAAAAATGGTCATAATAGATACACACAACTAAGATGTCAGCAGTGTGAGAGGTGGCCTTGTAAAGCGCACAGTGGGGCATGGAGCCTTCAGTACCCTTTGAAGTTAGATTTAGCTGGAGGCTGCAATAAGGCGCTGAGTCTTGCCTTGAGTTGGGTGTGAGGCAAGAGGATTGACTTCTCAAATGAGCTGGTGGTTTGGGTGGGGCTGGGGAGCTTCAGTGCTATTGCCTTTCCTCTCCCAAATTCCAAACTTACACCTTCAAAGGAGCTTGGCTGCACAGCCAGAATGAATGTGTGTCATCCAGGCAGGCCAAGGGAGACATTTTAATGTTTTTAGAAACAGAGTGTCACTCTGTTACCCAGGCTGGAGTGTAGTGGTGTAATCTCAACTCACTGAAGCCTCATAACTTCTGGGCTTAAGTGATACTCTTCTCTCAGCCTCCTGAGTATCTGGGAATACAGGTGTGTACTCCATGCCTGGTTAATTTTTGAAAAAATTTTAGTAGAGATGAAGTCTTATTATCTTGCCCGGGCTGATTTCAAACTCCTGGCCTCAAGGGATCCTCCAAGCTCAGTCTCCCAAAGCATTAGAATTACAGGTGTGAGCCACCAAGCCTGCCAAAGGAGACTTTTAGAAAGAGAATGCTTGCCCAGCCTGGTTTGTATTGTTAACGTTATTTAAAGAATCTAAAGAAAGTAAGTGGGATCTCCAGAAGCAGAATTAAGAAGGCAGTAGGCTTTGAGTTTTCTTTGATGCCTATAAACATGGTTACAAAGCAACAATCAATTTCTTTCTCCCTACATTTTCCAAATACTTTAATATTTACCATATCATTTTATTCACGGAATACTTCTCTGTAAAAGGCAGAGTGGGTATGATCCTCATTTTGCAAAGGAAGAAATTGCAAGGCAACGTTTTATGTGACTTAAGGTATGCACTGACTCAGAGATTCATGAACACACGTCTTGACTTATTATATAAAGGGTTCAGTTCTAGTAACTTGAGGAATGGGGCATATCACAAGTACTCAAGAGTAGCCTACTGAGTGAAAAAATAAAGAAACATAAATTAATGGACAGAGTTGTTAGGTGATAGCATTGTTGAGGTAACTAGACTGTCCTGGTCGACCTCATTTGGGATAACTTAGGGGTTACTGGAGTTCAGTAAACATCCAACACAGACCAACACAGATATAATGCTTGTGACTCCAGCTATAATCTAAGAGGAGAAGTAAGAGATAGGAGATGACGGAGTAATGCACTTGCTTGGATCATTGTCTGTAATTCATCATGTTGTAGAAAGGGAAGGTGTTTTAGAGTCAATCAAAGTTTGATCCAGTCAGCCTTTGGTGAGGCCTTGGACCAATTATTTCATCTCTCTTGATCTTAGTTGACCCAACTGCAAAATGGAGCAAATACTGTCTGTTTTAGCAATCCATGTAAAACACTAGGTGGATTGTCCTGGAAAATAACAAAAATGGAGCAATGAAAACATTGCTATTCGTCTACTCATTAGAACATGGTTAAAGGCATTATTCAGCCCAGCCATTTCTCAGTGGAAGACAATGGTGGTCCCCTGGTGCTGTGTGGAACTCAGGAAATGAGACGAGCAAATAACTCGCTGCACAATCTCTGCACAACCTGACCCCATCTCTTGGTCTCTGTTTCCTGAATTCTTTCTTTCTTTCTTTCTTTCTTTCTTTCTTTCTTTCTTTCTTTCTTTCTTTCTTTCTTTCTTTCTTTCTTTCTTTCTTTCTTTCTTCCTTCCTTCCTTCCTTCCTTCCTTCCTTCCTTCCTTCCTTTCTTTCTTTCTTTCTTTCTTTCTTTCACGTATTTGAGGATTCATTCATGCTTTCATTCACTGTGCCCACCAGAATTTCAGTTCTCCTCTCTTTTCAAGCATGCACCATTTGAAGGCATGACCATCTGCCTTGCCTTGGACAATGAAATATGATCAGAGATGATGTGTGTGACTTATGATTGAGATAATTCAACAGTCACTGCTCTGTTCTCCATGCTCTCTTCCCCTACCTAAGCAAACCCCCAGGTCTGTACTTGAGAAGGTGGCCTCATGAAATGATGGCTCCTCTGCCAACCTGGGTCCCTGAATAATTACGATGAACAGAACTCCCTTTCCAGCCCACATTAGACAAACAGCAGGACTGAGAAATAAACCTTTAACATTTTAAACACTGATCCTCCTGTCTCAGCCTCCTGACTATCTGGGATTACAGGCATGTACTACTGGGCCCAGGAGGGGAAAACTATTTTGGATGCAGTGGTTAGAGAAGGCCCTTTGAGAAGATGCTATTTGAATAGAGGCCTGGATAAAGTAAGAGAGCAAACCATCCAGATATCTGGGTCAGGAACATTCCAGAGAGAGGGAAGAGTGAACACAAGCATGCTAAGGTCAGCTCATGCTTGGCATGTTGCAGGAGCTGTAAGAAGGCCAGTGTGGCTGGGTCAAAGTGAGTGACAAGGTAAGAGATGAGGTCACATCAAAAGACATGGTTGAGAAAGTGAAGAAGCAAACCACACCACCAGAAGGAAACATTTATAATCATATCTAACAAAGAACTCATATCCAGAATATAAAAAGATCTACACATCAATAAGTGATATGGTTTGGTTCTGTGTCCCCACCCAAATCTCACCTCGAATGGTAATAATCCCTATGTGTCTGTGGGGGGACCCAGTGGGAGGTAATTGAATCACGGGAGTGGGATTTTCCCATGCTGTTCTCATGGTAGTGAATAAATCTCACGAGATCATGGTTTTATAAAGGGGAGTTCCTCTGCACAAGCTCTCTTGGCTGCCACCATGTAAGATGTGACTTTGGTCCTCATTTGCTTTCTGCAGTCATTGTGATTCCCCAGCCATGTGGAACTGTGAGTCAATTAAACCTCTTTCCTTTATAAATTACCCAGTCTCAGGTATGCCTTTATCAGCAGCATGAGAATAGACTAATACAATAAGAAAAAGACAAACAACTTAAAGTTTAAAAATGGGCAAAAGATTCCCACAGGTAATTTATAGAAAAAGATATCCAGGCTGGGTGTGGTGGCTCATGCCTATAGTCCCAGTATTTCAGGAGGTCAAGGTGGTAGGATTGCTTCAAGCCAGGACTTAGAGACCTGGGCAACATAGTAAGAGCCCGTCTCTACAAAAAAGGAAAAAAAAAAAAAATCAGCCAGACCTGGTGGCACATACATAGATACTTGGGAGGCTGATGCAGGAGGATCCTCTAAGCCCAGGAGTTCAAGGCTGCAGTGAGCTATGACTGTGCCATTGCACTGCAGCCTGGGTAACAGGGTGAGACCCTGTCTCTGATAAAACAACAATGGCAACAAAAAAAAAGATATCCAAACCACCAATAAGCCAATGAAAAAGTGTTCAATCTTATTACTCCTCAGGAAAGTAAAATTTTGATCCAAAATGTGATACCACTATAAACTCCAAGAATGGTTAAAAAGGCTGAAAAATAGCAAATATTCACAAGAACACGAAGCCAATGAAACTCTCATCTTTTGCCAGGAGGCGAGTAAAACCACAATGGAAAACTGGTAATTCCAACAAAGGTAAAAATCTGCCAATCTTATTAAGCAGAAATTCCATTCCTAGGGATACACCCAGGAGGAACGGGGAGAAAAAATGCACATAGCCCGAAGTTGAATACAAGACAAATGGCCATCAACAGAAAAAATACATAAATTGATTGTGGTCTAGTCATACAATAAAATAAAATACCTCACAGCAATAGAAAAGAACAAAGTATTGATATAAGAAGGTGAAGCTCAAAAGCTATATTGAATGAAAGAATCCAAACACATGGATGATTTCATTCCAAACACACTCTATGATTCCATTTATTTACTTTTTAAAATATTATATTATATTTTATTTTTTTGATACAGAGTCTTGCTTTGTCACCCAGGTTGGAGTGCAGTGGTGTGAACCCTGCTCACTGCAACCTCCTCTTCTCAGGTTCAAGAGATTCTCATGACTCAGCCTTCCAAGAAGCTGGGATTACAGGTGCATGCCACCATGTCTG
Organism: Theropithecus gelada; assembly: GCF_003255815.1. Taxonomy (NCBI): domain Eukaryota; kingdom Metazoa; phylum Chordata; class Mammalia; order Primates; family Cercopithecidae; genus Theropithecus; species Theropithecus gelada. Next base: position 7,739,272 of record NC_037684.1, read on the forward strand.
CCTAATTTTTGAATTTTTAGTAGAGATATGGTTTCACCCTGTTGACCAGGCTTGTCTCGAACTCCTGGCCTCAAGTGATTTGCGTGCCTTGGCCTCCCAAAGTGCTGAGATTACAGGCGTATGCCACTGCACCCAGTCATATGATTCCATTTAAATGAAGGTTAAAAACAGGCAGAATGAATCCACAGAGATGAAAGTCAGACTAGTGGTGACCTCAGGTGGAGATGGGCATTAGCTGGGAAGGGACATAAGAGAGCTTTGTGAACGATGGACGTATTCTGTTCTTTGTCCTGGATGGTGGTTCTCTGAATGTTTACCAAGATGAAACCCTATCAAGCTGCACACTTAAGATTCATCCATTTTACAGTGTGTAAATTGTACCTCAGTTGAAAAGAACGACAAAAATAAAGAATTTTCCTGGCAAAGGAGCTTGAAATCATGCAAGACTTTACAGGAATAGTCAGTGATGTGGTTTGGCTGTCCCCACCCAAATCTCATCTTGAATTGTAGCTCCCACAGTTTCCATGTGTCATGGGAGGGACCCAGTGGGAGATAATTGAATCATGGGGGTGGGTCTTTCCCGTGCTGTTCTCATGATAGTGAATAAGTCTCACGAAATCTGATGGTTTTATAAAGGGGAAATCCCTTTTGCTTGGTTTTCATTCTCTCTCTTGCCGGCTGCCACGTAAGACGTGACTTTCACCTTCCACCATGATTGTGAGGCCTCCCCAGCCACGTGGAATGGTGAGTCCATTAAATCTCTTTTTCTTTATGAATCACCCAGCCTTGGGTACGTCTTTTTCAGCAGCATGAAAACAGACTAACACAGTCAGGATTTTAGATTTCTTTCTAAAAGCTATGAGAAGCCCATTGGAAGATTCTGAGCTGTCTTATGTCTGGAAAGAATGATTTTGTCTGCTACGTGAAGAGGAGATGTTGGTGAGATCCAAGTGGATGGGGCAAAGGGTGTAAGTGGAGGACCTGGGAGAGCTGACAGTGAGTCCAGGTGTGAAGGAACAGAGGAGGGATGCTGTATAAATGCTGGAAGTGGAAAAGATGGGATGCCAGGACAATGCGGGATGAGGAGCCTAAGGAAGGGGCTTTGGGCTGTGCACCTGGCAGAATGCGGCAGCCAATTACTGGAATGGGAAGGACCAAAGGAGCAGCAGTCTGGGGAGTAGTGGGGAGGAATCAAGAATTTGATTTTGAACAGGTAAGTTTGATGCCCATTAAACACCCAATGAAATGTTCAAGAGGTGGTTGACTAATTGAGTTTGTATTAATAAATAGCATGTATCAATACCCTCAACCCCCAACACACACACACACACACACACACACACACACACAGAGACACTCACACATTGGCTTAAATAAAATATGGACTCCTTCCCATTCATTTTCTTCTTAAAAAAGGGAGAAACAAATCTGAAAGGTGCCTTTCATCTATTTCGCAGTAAGGGCCCTCACTAGCAGTTACTGAACTGAACATGCTGCTGCTGGTCTGGAAGCCACAGCCGAGATCTGAAAGGCAGGTTGGCAGCTTGCACTTGTCACATCGCCCCTTCTGGATCCTCGCTCTGCCCTCTGTCCTGGGCTCAGCACACGTGGGGCATCCCCCTGCAGTGCCCTCTGCTTCAACTGCTCTCAAGGCAGCTCTGCTCCCCACAGCCTGTCACTGGGGGACCCTGCTGGGCCTCCGGGTGGATGACTGTCAGGACAAATAGCCTCTATGTCCTGTGTTGAATAAACACATCATTAGAGAGCGGGGGAATATATGTGGAGGGAAAGGAAAATGTCATTTTGGTAAAAGGCTCAGTTTAAAGGAAGAAAAGCCATAATGACAACATTAAATATTTAGGTCTCAGGCCTATCAGGAGGTTTTCTGTAGGGCAGGAACTTAGTCCGAGTTGTCCACTCATGGGGAGGCAGGCAGGGCAGCCTGCAGTGGTGGGCGTTAGGGTCAGAACGGCCTGATCGTCCATCCCTGCTCTGTTACTTGATTAAGTATGGTCTTTCAGAAGTTAATTCCAGCTTGTAAGACTCAGTGTCTGCATTTTAAAATAGACTTAGGAATAAGTTAGAAGAGGTCAAGATCAAGTGAAATGCAGTGCCTTCCATGATCCGTGGGCTATTGCAAACATTCATAGGATCCTACATTCCTTCTCTCTTCTTACCCCATCCCAAGTTTCCTCAGCACATGGATGCAATTGCATCGCATTACTATTAAGAAACCACTTTTTTTTTTTTTTTTTTTTTTTTTTTTTGCTTTTGCTATTAGTTTCTTAGCTCAGAACTCTGACAACATCGCCGCACGCTGAGAATTCCGAGGGATTCCAAAGTAGGTCTCTTGTGGCTTACAAACCACTGTAGCACAAGCTTCTGTACTGACCCCAGAGAGCCACACGAGGGCAGCACATCACCAGTGTGGTCGCTTCCTGGTCGAAGAGCTGACTCTGGAATACCCCAGGGGGCATTCTTAGGGGTTCCCTATTGGAGCACCTGTGTGATAACAGGGGGCTGTGTGGCCATGCAAAGATGGCCTCCACTGAGTTGCATACCCTTCCACACGGAAGGCAAACTGGACCTGGACAGAAGGTAGAGGTTGCGCCATTTCACGGCTTTCCATTTGAATTTTGTGCTCTTTGGGACGCTAGACTGCCATGTCAGAAAACTGCCAAGGCTTCTGGAGAGATCACGTGAAAAGGCCTTGAAATTTAGAGAGAGAGGGAGAGAGAGAGAGGGAGACACCCAGGGGTTCTAGCATCCCAGTTGAGCCTCTAGGTGTCTCCAGCCCCAGTTGCCATCTGACCACACCTGTATGACAAACCGGAGCAAAACCAGCAGAAGAACTGCCCCGCTGAACCAGTCAGCTCACAGAACCATGAGAGATGATAAAATGGTAGTTGTTTTAACACAGCAATAGAGAACTGAAGCAGGTAGTTTGTGTTTCCTTGCATGTTCAGCTTGAAACCTCCCTGCAGTCCATGACGGAGTGAGGAGAAGGCCCCATTTTTACAGCATCACAAGGAAACCTGCACCCCTCCTTGCCTGTCTTGGGCTTTGATAAGTTTCATGAAGCCAGGCTAGGGAGCAGTGACAGACACAGACTCTAGGCTCTCTGCCTTTCCACATTTCCTCAAGATTCCTCTCAAACGATCTTCTTCTCCCTCAGCTGAAAAACCCTGAGACAATTTAACACTGGCAGTCTGGTTCACCCATTCCTTAGGCATCCCTGGGCTAACCTCAAGCTAGGACTCCCTGCTTTGATTAAAAGATTAAGCGAGAGAAATCCAAGTGTGAAGTTATTTATTCTTTGTTAAAATTATCTGAAAAGGTGTGACCTCCTTCTGATCTGATTATAGACACCTCAGGGCAGAAAGAAGGCACAGAGATACTTGGTCTTGTGGCCATCCTCAAATGTACCAAAAATTTTTGGTAGAATAAGTAAATATTACATCTTGCTTGCCTGCCTGCTAATTGGAAAATTAGTATAAATATTCTAAATCATAAAATGCAAATGTATCTAAAAGAATCACTGAATCACCTAGAAACTTTTGGTCATTACACATTCTTTCAAACAATGAATACCATACCAACTACAGAGGTGAGCCTATAATATACTTTGTACTCCTAAATGGAACTCCACTCAAAAATAGGGGAAACTCTTGATCTAGTCTAACTCTTATTTTATTAATGAAGGAACTATAGGTAAAAAAAAGAAGAAATGGCTCACAAGAGGTTGGAGATTTTCCAGAAAATTTCCAAGTTGAAATTTCTCAGCCTTGAAGATAGCAACCCAGGATCCCATGCCTATATGCAGGAACCTCCAGGGCACAAAATACGTCTTTAAAATCTGTTTTAAAACAACAGTTATGAGCAGAAATAAGCATAAATGGTCTGATTTTTTTTAAATGTTCAATTTGCAGGATCTGTGTCCCTGCCCAAATCTCATGTCAAATTGTAATGCCCAGTGTTGGAGGTGGGGCCCGGTGATTGGATCATGGGGGCAGATTTCCCCCTCCTTGCTGTGATGGTGAGTGACCAAGGAGGGGGAAGTGGATGGTGAGCTCACAAGAACTGGTTCTTTAAAAGTGCATAGCACCTCCGCCATCTCTCTCTTTCCTGTTCTGGCCATGTAAGATGAGCCTGCTTCCCCTATGCCTTCTACTATGACTGTAAGTTTCCTGAGGCCTTCCCAGAAGCCAGTAGATGGCCAGTATCATGCTTCCTTTACAGTCTGCAGAAACATGAGCCAAATAAACTTCTTTCCTTCATAAATTACCCAGTATCAGGTATTTTTTAAAAGCAATGTGAGAGTGGGCTAATTGACAGGGGCTTTCGCACCTTTGGAGAAGGAAGCTTCTTCAAGATGACGTACATGTCATTGTTCTGTGGGTCTTTCATCCTTTCTTCATATTGTCTATCCACCAACAAATACTTACTCAGCATCTGCTTTTCTTGGACACCTTTGGGTTTAAAGTCCTTGCTCTCCAAGGGCCTACAGGCTAATTAGGGAGTAGGTGAATACAATTAAATGCAGCAGGAGATGTGCTATGATAGAGGCAGCACGTGCTCTGCCTGGATTCCCTCCCAACCCCATTGCTAATTCTGCACTTCCAGTCCTTCCTTCTACAGACTTTGCTCCTGCTGGCTCACATCTGCAACTTTCTTCTGAAGACTCCAAGAGAGCTACTGGAGACACCAAAAGAAGAGCCACCACACAAAAACCCAAAGTCCCCATAAGTTCACGTGGCTCCAGGGGCCCAAAGCCAATGGTGGGCTTGACTCTAGTTAGGACACATTCTGCAGCATAAGGGACCTCCAGACCTCATCACAGAATCAGGCTGGGGCTGAGACTTCCCCTAAAATCGTACGCTGATTTGGCTTTCCCTCCTTCTCTATCCTGGTCTTTTAATGGTTGGCTTCTGCGATCTTGTTTTAACAGGGCAAAGATAAAGCACAACTTATGGGACCCCTAGCTCCCTCTTACCAGGCAATGTACTATTAGGGACAACATCTTTTCCTCCCTTACAGTTATTTATCTGTCTGACCTTTCCTTAGAGACCTTATCACAGAAAGAAATTGGTTTTCTCTGGGTGTACCTATAATTTAAACTCTGGACTCATAGGCTATGATGGAGTCTGTTTGACAGAGTACAGGGTCTATCTAACTGTTGAGGGTCTGGGAACCCAGGAAATGTCACCAAAGTGAATCAGGGGAATAAGTTATAGCTGTGGAGATGTGAGTTATGGCAGGGAATGAGTTGTCAGGGTAGATTGAGTTGGGAAGGCAGAGGAAGAGTTATCCATGAGCCAGGCCAACCAGAGCTACAGGGCCCATACCCAGTGGCATCCAGATCCATAGAGGAACCAGGGTGGGGCATTTGGTGGGTGCATCCAAATTGCTGAGAATGACTGCAAATGTAGCCCTTCCAACAGCAGGATGCACATCTGCACCCTGGTACTCCCAGCCTTTGCTGGGCCCCATCACCCCCAACAACATGATCAAATTGCACGGATTCAGGTTCACTGGTCTCAGTCCAGAGAAATGGAAGAAAAGGAAAATTACCTGTGTTAGTCCATTTTTGTATCACCATAAAGAAATACCTGAGGTTGGGTAATTTATAAAGAAAAGAAGTCTAATTGGCTTACGGCTCTGCAGAGTGTACAGGAAGTGTGGTGCCCACATTAGCTTCTAGGGAGGTCTCTCAGGAAGCTTGCAATCCTGGCAGAAGGAGAACAGGGAGCAGGTGCATCCCTTTAGAGAGAGGGAGCAAGAGAGAGAGGAGGAAGGTGCCACACTTTTTTAAACAACCAGATCTTGCAGAAACTCAGAGCGAGAACTCATTCATTACCTCTAGGATGGCAACAAGCGAGTGCCTTCCATGAAGGACTACCCTCATGATCCAAACACCTCCCCACCAGAACCCACCTCCAACACTGGGGATTACATTTTGACATGAGATTTGGAGGGGACAAATACCCAAACTATATCATTACCCAGTGTTGGATTTTAGGTTAGTATACTCCCAGTGAGATCCTAGACTCTTCTAAGAGGTTAACGTAAAAGGAAGTCGAGGGTAACTTATACTCACAGAGTCCAGAGCCAGATTATAGAGGGCTGAATTCGGGGTCACTTTCCAAACAATGCGATCTGCGCAGAGATTTACTGGGGAGTCATGAAACCACTTGTTGCTCCTTTGTCAGGTGTCTTTTGCCTTAAATTCCCCATCCATAAAATGAGGCTAAGAAAACAACCCTCATGGGGTTGCAGTGAGAAGTCAATGAGTTTATCTGCGTAAAGCTCCTGGAATAATGCCTGGTGTTATGGGAGTGTTGACATATTAATGATCCTTAACACCTCAGTAGTAGTATTCTAGTTTCATATGTAAGGAAACTGAGGCTCAATGAAGTTAAGAAGTTAACCCTAATTATTCAGCTGGTTCTTTTCAGAAACATTGCTAAATGCTTACCTTATACTTGCTAGAAAAAAGCAAAGCTGTCATTTAAACGGAGAGCCCATGATCTTTCCACACCTCACTGCCTCAAGCTAGCAAGATGTTCGGGATATTTCATTTTAATTATTTTATTATATTAAGGGACATTTGGTGCTCTCGGGTGATCTAACAAAGATTCAGATACAGGTCCAGCAGGGACGGACTTTATGAGTTCAAAAGAATGACTTTTAATTAGCCCCTGTATAGTTTACCCGTGAATGGATGACGAAAAAAGTGTAAAAAAATACTTTCCTACCTTTTCTGGTAGGTGAAATATTTCCTTTGAAACTGAGTCTCTTCTATTAATTTGTTTAATGGACTCCTGCCTTTGATTCTGAGCATAGGGAGAGGTAAATCAGACTAGGCATTGCTCCAGGGACTACAGATCTCACATTCCCGGGATGACAGTGAGGTCTCACTAATGAGGACTAATTGTGGGAGGAGGTGGCTGAGTGACTGAGAAGTCGGGACTGAAAATCTGCCGCACCGCTTTGTCATTTTGAAATCATACAATAATTCAAACCTGGCTCATACAACTCATTCATCCATTTATTCTTTCAACAGTCCTTAGGCTTCAGGAATAGATATGAGTGATCTAAAATTAACTTATTGACTACTTGAATATAAATGAACAGTTCTAAAATGCTTGAGGGGGCTGGAAAAATGAGCTTTTCTAGAGGTTTGAAACATTTCTCTCCCAAGTCTTGCTTACTTTGTTAACCTGTTTTACAAACTCTTTCTTGAGATGCTGCAAGAACTTCAACTTGGATTTGAACTCAGTTCTCTGTGTCTCCAAAGTTCCCTATTTTCCCCTCTTCTTTATCCGTGTGTGTATCTTGCACAAAATAGGTGTTTATGTGGTTACTGTTGATTGAGGGACACTCAGAGATTAAGAAATGGGGACCAAATATCAAAGCTGAAAAATGTATCCCCCCTGTTTCCTTCAGAGACCTGAAATTGATCCTACTCTTCTGTGGATAGTGTCTGTTCACAGTGGCGGCAATGAGGACAGGTTCCTGGATCTTGGGCATTTATCTTGTTTCTCCTACACTCTCCTCTCCCTGCACCTACTCTGCACCTCCTCCACCTCAGAATGAATGCTTGGATGCCCCATGGAAGGGGGCTGAGAGGGTGAATGAGTGAATGGACGAGGGTATAAATAAATGAACTCATAGTATGAGGGCACAGGTACCCTATTTGTATTATCACACCTCAAGGGACCATCTTGGATGCCCCAGGTGTGGGGACATGTTTAGCAGAGATTTACTGGGGAGTCATAAAACCACTTGTTGCTCCTTTGTCAGGTGTCTTTTGGGAAGCAGATATTTGAAGTTTCTGGGATCTCTTGCTTTAGGACAGACACTGCCACAGGAATGCTATATGTTAGGGGGGAGGTCAGAACATCATTTGGAGCCCCTGCATTAGAACAGAATTGAATGTTGGAGGGAGACTTGAGTAGCAGAAAAGGCAGAAAAATAGAGTTTGGGGCAAATTCAGTGAGAGTCAGAGTTTGGAAAGTTTGAATCAAATGTCTTTCATCTGAGGTCCAGAAAGAAATCTCCCTGCTGCCTCCATCTATGCTAGAGTTCTCCTGGGACTAATCAATAAGTAATTAGAAAGAGCTAGGAATTTAATATACAGAGAGATTGATAGGAGGAGTCTATATAGTGGTAAATGAAACGCTAACCCCCCTGGGACTTTGGGGGGAAAGTTCCTGAGAAAGGCTGAGCTAAGTGAAGGTCTTCAGATATTCCTGGCTCATCCCTAAATCGTGAGTGTCTCAGCTAAGACCCTTTCCTCTGCCCTTGGCCACTCCAGGAATCCTGGATACCTGGATGCCTCCTCTCCAATGCACCCACATGGGCCTTTGGGTCTCCTCTCCAATGCACCCACATGGGCCTTTGGGAAGGCTGGCCTCAGAGCAGAGACAGTGCTCAGAACAGCCTATAAAACAAGGATAGTCACAAACTGGGGTAGGGTTGGGGGAGCTGTTGTCATATGTGTACCCAACAGGGGAGGGATAGATGAACAGAACACTAGAAAGTGACTTAAAATCAAAGAAAAAAATGATGATCCATAAAACGTATCACGAATGCATGGGGTAAATAACAAAATTGTTGAAAATTTACATAGATACAATTTGGCCATCTCCATCAAAATTAAAAATACACATACCCTTGATTCAGCAATTCCACTTCCAGGAATTTATCCTACAGAAAGGCTCAAACATGTAGAAAGCAGCAGGTGCATAGGGTTATTCATTGTGGTGTGAATTATAAGATCAAAAGTGTGGAAACAAGCTGAACACATAAAAGAATACAATTAAATACATCATGGTACATGTGTTCAGTGGAAGGCCAGGAAGAACAAAGGAGTCATTCAGTCTTCTGAATTCTTCCTTCATGTCAGGTGCTGTTCTAGGCGCTGAATATAGAATGGTGATCAAAACAGTCAAAAAATCCCTGCCCTCCAGAACTTACATTTTGGTGGGAGATGCTTCTCTTTATGTATTGATAGAGACTGATCTCCATATCTCCATGTTATTTTCTTACATAAAAAGAGTAAGATGCAGGCTCTAATGTCAATTTTTTTTTTTTTTTTTTTTGGAGACAGAGTCTTGCTCTTGTTGCCCGGACTGGAGTGCAGTGGTGCGATCTCAGCTCACTGCAACCTCTGCCTCCTGGGTTCAAGTGATTCTCCTGCCTCAGCCTTCTGAGTAGCTGGGACTACAGGTGTGCACCACCATGCCTGGCTAATTTTTGTATTTTTAGTAGAAACAGGGTTTCACCATGTTGGCCAGGCTGATCTTGAACTCTTGACCTCAAGTGATCTGCCCAACTAGGCCTCTCAAAGTATTGGGTTGATGTTTGCATTAAGCATCTTTGAGAGGACACACAAGAAACTGATAGCATGGCAGCTCCGGCTAGAGGACAGGAGATGTTCCCTGTTTACTCTTTGGTATCCTTTGATTGTTGAGCCACTTGGAGATTATTTATTTTTTAAAAAACTTTAATTTGTTTACAAAAAGATAGAATCTAATTATTGGCCTTAACCCTGTCCCCTCACTTCTGACTCCAACCTCTGCAGGAAAGAGAAAGGTTCAGTGCAAGAGAGAGGGATGCTCCAGAGGATCTTCTTTTCAGAAGAGGGCACTCCTTCACGCCTGCAATCCCAGCACTTTGGGAGGCCGAGGCGGGTGGATCACGAGGTTAGCAGATCGAGACCATCCTGGCTAACATGGTGAAACCCCATCTCTACTAAAAATACAAAAAATTAACCGGACGTGGTGGCGGGCGCCTGTAGTCCCAGCTACTCAGGAGGCTGAGGCAGGAGAATGGCATGAAGCTGGGAGGCAGAGGTTGCAGTGAACTGAGATCGTGCCACTGCACTCCAGCCTGGGTGACAGAGCGAGACTCCATCTCAAAAAAAAAAAAAAAAGAAAGAAAGAAAAGAAGAGGGTACTCCTAACTAAAAGCAGTCCTTTCTCTCTATATGTGTGTTGATAAGCAATCAACTTTGTTTGCCTGGGACTTTCTTAGTACTGTAAGTTCCATGTCCTGAAAAACCCTCAGTCCTGGACAACTAGGGGAGTTGATCTCCCTGAAAGGGAGGAGACGGAGAGGGTGAGGGAGAGAAGATGGAGACATCAATCATATACATACTTTCCTCTCTGAGTTTCTTACCTCCCTGGCACTTGTATTCTAAAGTCCCAGGACATGGCTTTTCTACTGATTAGATACACGACTTATCTCTCTGAGCCTCAGTTTATTTATCAGCAAAAGGGGTTAGTTATCTTCCCTGCCTGCCACTGCTAAGAACCTAATATCCTTTCCCTCTCCCAGCCTCATGCGTCACGGCCCTTCTTATCCTGCCCAGCTTCTGTGGACCGTCACGGTAGTTACCCTCACTCTCGTTCAGATAGTTGCCTGGCTAAATCCCGACCTGGCTGGATTCAGTTACTGTCCTCCTCTTTCCCTGAGCCTGAGAAGAAGATGCAGTTGGAGAAAACTACACTTTCATGCTGATGGTTCTCACTTTAAATTGTGACCACAAGTGTCTGGAGGGCCCTTGGCACTGCTGAACGACACTATGGTATTTCCCAGAACTCGTGACTACTTCACACCCTTTCCTCTCCCGCTAGGCCTCTGCAAAACAGTCTTAGTTGAGAGCCATGAATCTGATTTCACTGAGAAAATAGAAGCAACCAGAAGAAAAATATATCATCTCCCCACCACACAGGTGCAGCCTGCATCTGCATCAGGCTCTCTGCCTTCCCTCCCGTGCTCCCATCTGAGGCCAGCCGTTCCTCCAGTGCTCCCAGGTAAAGCCAGTCCTTCCTCCAGTGCTCCCGGGTGAGGCCAGTCCTTCCTCCTGTGCTCCCGTCCAAGACTCCCTTCCCTCCTGTGTTCTTGTGTGTGGCCAGCCCCTCCTCCCATGCCTCTGTGTGAGGCCAGCCCTTCCTCCCGTGCTCCCATGTGAGGTTGGATCTTCCTCCCGTGCTCTGTCTTCCACCTGTCTTACCAGCTCCACACCATGGCCCCTGTGATAGTCATTTCTCTCTCTGTATTATCCCTCACTGCCCCTCATGTCCTTCCCACACCACCCTCACTTCTGTATTGCTGCCAACTGTTTACAGAGAAGCTGTCAATCTCATCTCATTTCCTACCTACCCCTCTTCCTTCACTCACTACTAAACTGTATTCCCCACAAATGTGTATGTTGAAGCCCTCACCCCCATTGTGACTATATTTGGAAACAAAGCATTTAGGGTTGTAATTAAGATTAAATGAGGTTATAAGGATGGGACTCCAATCTGATAAGATGGGTGCCCTTATAAGAAGAGGAGGAGACACCAGACTGCATCTCTCTCTCTTTGCACACAGAGAAAAGACCATTTGAGGGCACAGTGAAGAACAGCTCTGCCAGCCAAGGAGAGAGGTCTCACCCAAAACCAATCCTGCTGGCACATTCATTTTAGACTTCTAGTCTCCAGAACTATGAGAAAATAAATGTCTGTTGTTTAACCCATCCACTTTGTGGTCTTGTATTATGGCAACTCAGGTAGAGAGTACACGTACTGTATTCTGGCCACACTGACTTTCTTGTTATTTATCAAAAATTCCAAGCATGTTCCAGTTCAGAGACTGCACTTGGCTGTTTCCGTTGTTTGGAATGCTCTTCTCTGAGATCCCTGTATGATTCTCTCCTCTTAGCCAATCTCAGCTCCTGTAGCAGTTTCTGTGACTGTCATATCTAAAATAGTGGCCCTGTGCCCAAACTCTTCACCCTCATACTCTGTATTATTTTTCTTTCTATTGCTTGCCTCTGCCTGCCATTGTGTTTGCTTATTTTCTACCTTCCTCACTCGGACAACAGCCCCTCCAGGGAGAAACTTTGTTCCCTGCTGTAGTCCTTGTGCGGGGAACAGAGCCTGGCCATGGCAGGTGCTTGGTGAGCCTTTCTTGAATGCGAAAGTGGGCAGTGTCAAGGGCTCCATGCTTTGCTTGGTACAGGCCATGAGCAAAGGTTCACTGTATTATTCCTGACTGTTCCTCTGGGTAGTGACCAAAGAAAATGCCCTAGGTGACGTCAGACATAGCAGGTTCCTTTAGAATGGAATCAAGGAAAAATATACACGTTAGAGGTGGAGAAGTGAGAGGGAGCCATAGCTTGGAGTCACATAGTGGGGATGGAGGGTTGGCTGGGAAGCATCATAGGTTTGGTCTTAACCGGGCAAAGACCCAACAGACCTTAGAGAATTGTAGTTGCAAGGGTTCCTAATGGTGTCTGGTGAGAGACACCATTGGTCAGAGAGCCAAATCCCTTTCACAAAGTCCTCAACAGCGGCTTCTCACTTCCGGTGAGCACTCCCTGGGAACACCCACTGTGCTCCAGGATGTGAATCAATTCTAATGATTAGAAGGGTCTCCCTCCCTTCTAATTGCTGCTGTTTCTCAGTCCTGCTCTCAAGAGCCAGAGTCAACAGGCCTTATTTTTCTTCCACTGGAAACTTCATCATTCTTTTTTCATCTCTAAGCTCAAGATCTCTGTTTTCAAATTTTCCTTTGGAGTGAATGAATGAGTGAGTGAATAAATAAATGAATGGATTCAAGATCCTCACAGTCCCAGTCACCTTCCCGGTCTCTGCTTGTTCAGTGACTTCACTTTGAAGTGTGTTGTCCGGAATATTTTTTGGAATTCTTGAATCTTTAGTGCCTGATACAAGCAAAATAATAAAAGTAGGAAAATAGTGCTCAGTAAATGTTTGCTGGCTGAATAAATAGACAAAACCCTGTTCTCAACGGATCTGCTGGGCTGGGGCTATAAGGAGGCCACCTGGGGAATTTATTTTTCCTCCCACAGTGAGAGAAAAGATTATGAAACAGAAAATCATCCTGCCATCACTGAGGAAAGTGGGGTCTTGGTGGGTCAGCACAATGCCTGAGGCAGTGATAAAAGCTCAGCCTGCTAATAATTCCTACTCTATGAATTTATGAAAATCCCATATTTTATCATGCAGACGTTTTGGAAGGGAAATATATTTTCTATTACCATTGACCTTCATGTTCCTTTTCTACACTCAGGCCACCCTATCTGCTGCTGCGTGCTTAGCAGCTGGGGCGAGACAGCCCCTGCCTCAGTGTCCCCCGCCAGCCTGTGGGGACAGTGAAGGTCCCAGGCATCTGCTTCCTTTGAGGCAGAAGATTGTAGCTGGCTCAGCAGACCAGCTATGCCTCTGTGATGATTCACTAACTCTTTTTTTTTTTAATTACAAAAGCAATACAAGCTGATAAAAAGTCAAATAATAGAGAATTACATAAAGAAACATTTAATTGTCTTCTTATTTTTCTACCAATTGTACCCTCCTCTCCAAGATCATTAGGGAATGAGCTTTCACACTTTCCCTATACTTACTTAGATACATATATAGATATATATGGAAACATGTACAACTGTGCCCCAATTTTTGAAGCCCCAAATCAAATTATACCATGTACTTCACACGGACACTTGCTTTTATTCACGAAGACATATATCATGGACATGTTTTTGGCCAATTACATATGGATCTAACTAATGTGGTCTCTTTTTTAACAGCTTTATCGAGGTATAACTGAGATACAGTAAGCTGCACATATTTAAAGTGTATGCTATGATATATTTTGGCACCTGTAACACGGTCTTTTTAGCACTGCATCATATTTTGTTGTTTGGAGACACCACAATCGATTCATCTATTCCTGTGTTGGCAGACGTGGACATTGTTCCCAGGTTTTTGCTAATACGAAAATGCTGCGACTCCCCCTACTCCACGCCTTCACATTTGCCCTTATAAACTGAGACTCTGTTTTGACGGGGTAGGTTACTATCAGTAGGATTGCTCATCAAAAAATAGACTCATTTTACATTTTAATCATCAGTCTCATCAGACTGTTTTCCAAGCCACAGCCTTAGTTATTAATAACAAGATGTGTCCCTGGTTGGTTCTCTTGAATCCAGGACCATGGCCTCAAACCACACTGTGACTCCCTAAATACACATGTCCCTGCTCCAACTTTCTTTGTAGGACCTCCTGTCTCTTTCCTGAATGGGATATCTTGGGAATGGTTTGACTTGCTTCCTCACATTCGAATGGATTAGAGATATTTTTAATCTGGTTTAAATCTCAAACCAGTTCACTACTAATTGTAAACTGAGACAGCTTACAGGTCTATTTAACTTCTTTGAACCTCAGATTCCTAATTTAACACGGGGACATAAAGAGTGCCTCACTTATTGGGTTATGAAGATTAAGAGAGCACCAATGTGTAAAACACCCCTAACAGTACATAGAATCTAGTATTGGCTCAAAAAATGGCAGCCATTCTTATTGAGTAGATTTCTGAACTGACAGGAAGGCATCCACCTGCATATAATATCCATTCCACTCAAGTCAGGGAAGAGACAGTTTATTTTGAATATGTACAAAAGCCCCAATTAGACTTAAATGTAACTTGTGAGTAGGAATTTGCAAACTCTTCAGACTGCAATCCAATTGGATATGGCAAATGACCCCGACTCTTCTACTCATTCCAACTTTCCAGAAAAGCAAAAAACCAGCTCAGTAAAAAACAAATAAAAATAAATAAATAAATAAAATGAACAAAATAAGGAATATGGAACTAAATTGCTGGTAAGATTTAATAGCTCACTGGTTCAGTTACTGGTCATTACAATTAATATATAAAAGTAGGTGTCTAAGAAATTGAGATTACTAGCCTATAAGACCAAAGGCTTGCATTTTGTGACACACCATCTCTTGTCAGGCCACTGGCAGCATGAGGACCTAGAACATCCGGTCCATATTCCCACCCAAAGCAGGAGCCCCTGCTTTGTCCATTTGGCCTCTTCTTAGACGTGGCTGATGATGGAGAGCTCACCACCCCGTTAGAAAGCTGTTGGATGACTTGAATCATTAGACAGCTTTTACATGGTGCTTGTCATCCTTCCCACAGACCTTCAGGGATCCCCTTTTATTTTCATATGCCTCCAAAAGTCAGCACCTGCATCTTCTGGTCCACCTTTGGCTGCCAGAACCTAATTTGTTCACTAACATACATGCACGAGCCTATAAATACCCTGATCCTTACCTTCAGGAGGGATAATTCTGGGGGACTGTGTTTTACACCACTAATGAGTCTCCCTGTGCCAATAAGCTTCAGTTTCCCCAGAGGTAGCTGGCTTAATATCTTACTCCTTCTTACTGCCTTCCCTTCTCTCTGTCAGTCCCCCACTCTACTTCTGCTATACCCATACCTATCAAATGACCTACTTGCACTCAATCCTTGTTTCTGACCTGCTCCTAGGGTGGGGAGGTATAGGCAGATCCAACTAAGACAATGCCCAAATCTTATCTGTGATTTACACCAACTGGCTCTGGTTCTTCTGGGCTCTCCTGCCAGTACGAGGTGTATCAAGTCTTCATGTGGCTTAGGTGGCTTAAGCCAGCTCTTGGGTTTTCCTTTTCCCTAAGGTGAACATCTCCATTTCCTTGATTCATTGCTCAAGTTATTTTTTTCATTATGTTTTCTGGTACCAAGATGCACTAGTAGGTTGGAAAGCATGTCTTCTTGGAATCAGTATATTTGGTTTGATTTTTAGTTCCTCTTCTGAATGGCTGCATGTCACTGACTATCTCTGGGCACTTTGTTCCTCATCTGTGATGTGAGAATTTCAATATCCATTATCCTACACAGGACTGATAGGAAGATCTAACTGGATGAAAGAGGCAAAGGCTATGTGGACACTAAAATGCTTTACTTTTTACATGCGTGAGCCTGCTCTTTGGGCCTCTTCCCTGCTGGACTGCAGAAGTCAATGGAAGGCAGACTCAAAACTCAACACCCTGGAGATTCCAAGGGGACATAAAGATAAAACAGTGATGATGCTGGGGTGATGAAGGGTCCCCTGGACCCTGGGCAGGCACCAAGCATTATCTCCAGGCATGCTGGTAGTCGGAGTTATCCATCTCAGCTTCTAAAATGTTTGTGTTTGCCACTGATAATGCTGACAGTGACAGACAATGCAATTTTCTCCTGCTCTACTCAGACACAATCGCCATGAGCCCAGCCCCAGTACCAGCCTACCCAGGCTCAGGCAGGG
Source organism: Theropithecus gelada (assembly GCF_003255815.1). NCBI lineage: Eukaryota > Metazoa > Chordata > Mammalia > Primates > Cercopithecidae > Theropithecus > Theropithecus gelada. Next base: position 7,755,413 of record NC_037684.1, read on the forward strand.
TTGCGGCATTGATTCTTGCTGATATTCAGATAGCCCCTGAGGCCACCATGCCTAGATGCCCTGCCAGAGTTTGGAACAGAGGATGTGTGCGACCTGATGGATAGAATTGAGCTGAGTGAGAATCCTTAGCTTAGTGGCCTAGAAGTGGGGAGCTCATGGAATGAGGTCTGTCATTCCCACCATGAGGAAAGGCCAGTGGTCAAAGGACTAAGCCTGGCTGGACACTGAGGCCATTCAGGTGCCAGATGATCACCAGGAACTTCAGGAGAAATGGGGACTGAATACAGACCTTGCTTGAGCATGGCCAGAGAAGATGTGAAGGCCAGTTTCCGGCCAGGTTATTCCAGTTGTTCATATCAATCTGGATATGAGAAAGCAAGAATGGAACATTACCCATCTACTGTACTTGCATAGCCTCATTGCCGCCCATGCCCCATTTGTTTCCAGTGCTCCAGCCACAAGGGCACTCTTGCAGCCTCCTACTGTGCTGTGGTCATTAAGCTTCTCTAACTACAAACTATTCCCACTACATACAATGCCACCTCTCTCTCATTTTTTTTAAAAAGCTGGCTGGCTGACTCCTACTTATCCTTAAGTTGAAGCATATTTTTTTGATCCTCACTCCCCAGCTGGAAAAGCACCGTGTTCGCTCTTGCTAGCCTTATAGTGTATTAGAATTAGCCTGTGGACATTTTGTGCTCCTCTAGAGAGGAGTGACAGAGTCATACTTAACTTCGTGTCTTCCATAATGTGGATGCACAGAGTAAATCTCAATAAAGATCTGATGGGCAGATAGACAGATGAATGGGTAAGTTTACAGGACAATGCAAGAAACAACTCCAGTATAATGATGTCACATGGAACACTCCTTGGAGATTTGCAGCTGGGAAATGGGTGACATGGCCCAGAACATAGCTCTCCCCAGGTGTAATGGGGTCTCATGTTCATTGGTTACAACTGAAGACACTGGAAACTGCTTTTGACCAGACGGTGATGTAAATCACCCTGGCCACCACTGCCTCACGTTCCTGGCACACGCACCATTCCTGGGTGCAGGGTGGCATGATCCATGCTGAATCCTGCTGGCTCTCTGGGCCTGGCTGAGATCAATATTTGGTACTGATGCTTGCTATCCCTATTCCCCAGCAGCCTTCTGATGAAAATGAGATTCTACGTATTTTTCCAGCTCCTGTTGGTAAGTCCTAGTAACTTGCCTATCTCCTGTCATTGCCATGTGCTTTCCAGTCCTTGCCTCCTTCACCCTTTATCTTCCTAATGGGTTCAGTTACAAACCTCTCCCTGTTCTTGGAAATAATCCTGGACTTAGGAGTTCCATGCTGGCATGAGGGGCTCTGTTGGTCTACTTCCCAGCAAAACAAGCAACACTGGTGAAACTACTTTTTAAAAAAATCCAAATTATTTAAAGTCTCTGGAAATTGTTCTAAAGGCATACAGCAAAGAGAGAAACATTCATAAAAATCTACTAAAATATGGTGAGAACAATGAGGGACTGTGGCACTGGAGGCACAACTTGCTCCCTGTCTTCCACCCACTACCCAGCTCAGCTTGATGGAAGCTCCATTAAGTGTGGGTGTGGCTAAGAAGACGGGGCTTCCTCTCCCCTCAGTTCCCAAGCTACGGTTACCACATGTGATAGTTAATTTTAAGTGTCAACTTGGATGGGCCATTGGCCCAGATATGTGGTAAAGCATTATTCTGGTTGTTTCTATGAGGATATTTTTGGATATTAACATTTAAATTGGTTGCTTTTGAGTAAAACAAATTTCCCTCCGTAATACAGGTGAGCCTCCTTCGATCACAGTCAGTTACCACCTAAACAGGATGAATGATTGATCTCCTGATCTCCCCTAAGCCAGAGGGAATTCTGCAACAGACAGCATTTGGATTTAAATCACAACGTGAGCTCCTTCCTGGGTCTTCAGCCTGATGGCCTCTGGACTTGAACTGTAGCATCAGTTCTCTTCTGCGTCTCCAGCCTGCTGGCCCATCCTGCAGATTTTCGGGTTGCCAGCCTCCATACTCACATAATCCAATTATTTAAAATTAATCTCTCTCTCTCTCCCTTCTCCCTCTCTCGGCCTATAGGACAGAGTCTTTGCCCCAAGTACAACATGCTGCGAATACTAGAGCCCTTAAATTACCCTGACCCCAGATCATTCATAGGACATGCTGGAAGAAACAAGCTAATCAGATGCTAGCACTCTGCCCAGTGCCCAGAGTAATGGCTCAGAGATTTTGCCTAGGGAATCTGTAAGAAGAGAGACTGCCAAAGCTCCCCTCAAAGGAACTGACTTTGTTTGAAACAGAACATAGGGAAGTTCAAGCCTAAGGGTGTATTCAGAAACAATAGCTCCTCTTATTAAGAGCAATGAGTCCGGTTAGTTCACTAGAAAGAACTACAGAAAGAGACAGCTAAGAAACACCCTCCTAGGGTCAGAGCAAACCTCAAAGACCGGTCTCAGAAACTACTCCTTTCCCAATTTAAATGGATCAAACTGCTGAGCAATTTATGTCTTAAGGTGTTGTGGAAAACAGCAAAGCAAGCATTGAGTAATTAGTGGAGGTTAAAGACTGGGTGTAATACCAACTCAGGAAGATAGTTTAACAGACAGATTAGTAAACAGGCATCCAAAGAGAGCTCTGCTAAAACCACTGCTATCCTAGGTGAGCACCAAGGAGCAAGCAACACCAAAGGCTTAACACCGCACAGGGAATAGACTTAGCTAAAATATCCTAGCCAAGTCACAAAACAAACACATAACGAAACAAGAAACCCAAGAGCTGGAGTTGGGGAAGGGAAATCAGTGTCCAGAATTGCTACAATGTATTACCTAAAGCATCCATTTTTCAACACAAAATTACGATATGTAAAGAAACAAAAATGTGTGACCCATATACAAGAAAAAAAGCAGGCAGCAAAACTGCCTGTGAAGGGAACCAGATGTCAGATTTGACAAAGACTTCAAAGTAGACATTATACATATGTTCAAATAACCAGAGGAAAGCGTGCTGAAATAAGTAAAGAAACAGCTCATCAAATGGAATATATCCAAAAACTGGCAGAAATTATAAAAAAGGAAACAAGTGGAAATTCTGGAGTTGAAAACCAAATCAATGACAATGAGAAATTATTAGCGAGGCTCAGCAGTAGATCTGAATGGGCAGAAGAAAGAATCAGTAAATTTGAGGATAGATCAGCAGAGATTATTCAATCCAAAGAACAGAGAGAAAATAAAAAGAAAAATTAGCAAAGCCTCAGAGAAATGTGGGATACATTTAAGTGTACCAAAATAAATTTCACAAAAATCTACTAAAATATGCTAATAACATGAGGGCCTTTGGCACTTGAGCCACAACTTGCTCCCTATCTTTCCCCTCCCACCCCCCAGTTCAGCCTGATGAAAGGGCCAGCAGGCTGAAGACCCAGAAGAGAGCTGATGCTACAGTTCAAGTCCACAGGTCACCAGGCTGAAGACCCAGGAAACACCTGATGTTGTGGTTTAAGTCCAAATGCTGTGTGCTGCAGAATTCTCTCGGGGTTGGGGGACGTCAAAAGGTAAAAAGAGGCTGGGCACGGTGGCTCACGCCTGTAATCCCAGCACTTTGGGAGGCCGAGGCAGGCGGATCACAAGGTCAGGAGATCGAGACCGTCCTGGCTAACACAGTGAACGCCCATCTCTACCAAAATACAAAAACTTAGCTGGGCGAGGTGGCAGGCCCCTGTAGTCCCAGCTATTCAGGAGGCTGAGGCAGGAGAATGGCGTGAACCCAGGAGGTGGAACTTGCAGTGAGCCGAAATCGCACCACTGCACTCCAGCCTGGGTGACAGAGTGAAACTCTGTCTCAAAAAGAAAAAAAGGTAAAAAGAGATAGGAGCGGAAAAATATCACAAGAAATAATGACTGAAAAACCCCAAATTTACTGAAAAAAATCAATGTGTGTATCCAAGAATCTCTGCAAACTCCAAGTAGGATAAATGCAAAGAGCTCCACATCCAGATATGCTACAGTAAAAATACTGAAAGCCAAAGTCAAAAAGAAAATCTTAAAAGCAGAAGGAGAAAAATGGCTCATCATATAAAAGGGAACCCCAATAAGATTAACAGTTGAATTCTTACCAGAAACAATGTAAGTCAGAAAGCAGTGGGATGACATACTCAAAGTGCAGAAAAAAGAAAACAAAAAGCCTTTTAAGTGAGAATCCAATGTCCAGAAAATCGATCTTTCAAAAATGAAGGTGAAATAAAGACATTTCCTGACAAATAAAAATTGAGAGAATTCATTGCTGAACTTACATTATGCAAAACACTAAAGGAAGTGCTTCATGTTGAAAGTAAATAAGCCCAGATGGAAATTTGAATCCACATGTTAAAAACAAAGAGCACAAGCGAAGGTAACTATATAATTATAAAATGAAGTATAAACGCACGTTTCTTCTTTCTTCTCTCAACTGATTTAAAAACAAACTGTATAAAGCAATATGTATATAATTGCATTGTTGTGCCGGTAATACACAGAAATGTAATATATTTAACAATAACCGCACAAAAAAGGTAGACAGGAGCAAAGTCGTATTGGAGTAAAGAAATGATAACAAATGGTAATTTGAATTCACAGAAACAAGTGGAAATTCTGGAGTTGAAAACCAAATCAATGAAAATGAAAAAGAGAAAATGAAGACAAACAGAAATGATAAATTAAAGGTAAATACAACAAATTCTATAAATGTATACATGTCCTCCTTTCTTTTCTTAGCTTTAAATGTAGACATAAAATTATATAAACTAATAATTATAATAATGCATTGTTGAGTTTGTAACTTACTTGGATGTTATAACAATAATAGCACAAAGGAGGTGAAAAGAAAACAGCTATATGGGAATAACATTTCTATATTTCATTGGAATTAAGTTACTATAAATCTGAAACAGAGTCTTATAAGCTAAGATGTATAATGTAAGCCCTAGAGCAACCACTAGAAAAAAGTTTTAAAAAGCAAAAATAATTTAAAGAAATTAAAATGCTGTACTAGAAAATATTCACTGAATGCAAAATAAAGCAATAAAGAAGAAAAAAGACATATGACATTTAGATAACACAAAGTAAAATGACAGACACAAATCCAATTATATAAATAATAACATTAAATGTAAATGGATTAAATAACACGGTCAAAAAGCAGAAACCGTTAGGCTGAATGAAAAAAAAACAAGATCCATCTATATGCTTTCTATAGGAGACACACTTTAGCTTTAAAGATATAAATGTGTTGACAGTAAAAGAACAGAAAAAGATACATCATGCAAATAGTAGTCGTAAGAAAACTGGAGTGGCTATATGACTATATGACAAAACACACTTTAAAACAAAAAAGTTATTGTGAAATGTCATTTTACAATCATAAAATGGTCAAATATATCAGGAAGTTACAACTTATAAAAATATATGTACCTGGCCAGGTGTGGAGGCTCACGCCTGTAATCCCAGCACTTTGGGAGGCTGAGATGGGTGGATCATGAGGTCAGGAGTTTGAGGCCAGCCTGGTCAACATGGTGAAACCCCGTCTCTACTAAAAATACAAAAATTAGCCAAGCGTGGTGCCATGTGGCAGGAGAATTCTTAAAACCGGAAGGCGGAGGTTGCAGTGAGCCGAGATCACGCCACTGTACTCCAGCCTGGGCAACAAGAACGAAACTCCATCTCAAAAATAAAAAAAAAATATATATATATATACACACACACACACACACACACACACACATATCTCCATCTCAAAATATATATATACACATACATATATATGTGTATACATGTACATATGTGTATATATGTATATATATGTGTATATATATTTTTATACTCATATACCTAATGACAGAGCCCTGCAATTTATGAAGCAAAATCTGACCAAATTGAAGGGAGAAATAGACAACTGAACAATAATAGTTAAAGGCTTTAATCCCACACTTTTAATAATTGATAGAACTCAAGAGAAGATTAACAAAGAAGTAAAAGACTTGAACAACACTATACATAAATTAGTCCTAATAGATCTCTACCGAGTACTCAGTGACAGCAGAATATACATTTTTCTCAATGTTTTCTCATGGAACATTCTCCATGATAGACCATGTATTAGACCTTGAGACAAGCCTTGAGAAATTTAAAAAGGTTAGTATTATACAAAGTATATTCACTGATTACAATAGGATGAAATTAGAAATAAATAATAGAAAGAAATTTAGGAATTTCACAAATATGTAGAAAGTAAGCAATACTCCACTGAATAATGAATGAATGAGAAAAGAAATCACAAGGGGAATTAGAAGAAGACTTTGAGATGAATGAAAAAAAAAAAGACACAAGATATAGACTTGATAATGATGTCCTCTGTGAAATGGGTAACATAATCCTTCTTCAGCCTGTCTCATAGGGTCCTTCTGAGGTCACATGAATCTATGAGTGTGAGTGTACTTTGTAGATTGTCTTACAGCTATAAAGTTCTACTATGATGAACTCTCTGCTCTCCTGCAGGGCACATGACACCAAACCTTGCTCCCATCCAGCTGCCTTTTTGTGTGTGTGTGTTTGAGATGGTCTAGCTCATGATCCAGGCTGGAGTGTAGTGGTATGATCATGGCTCACTGCAGCCTTGACCTTGTGGGCTTAGGTGATCCCCCCACCTCAGTCCCCCAAGCAGCTGGGACTACAGGCATGCACCACCATGCCCAGCTAATTTTTGTATTTTTGGTAGAGACAGGATTTCATCACATTGCCCAGGCTGGTCTTGAACTCCAGAGCTCAAGTGATCCGCCTACCTCGGCCTCTCAAAGTGCTGGGATTGCAGGTGTACTCCACTGCACCCGCCTCCCAGTCCCTATTTTGCCTGTCCATCCTTCCCACACTTCATCTGGACCTGGAGATCCCTTGTTCATGCTTTGCTTCTTTTACCTCCAGTTGAGATGAAGATCATGCTACTCTTGCTTCCCACTGCTGATGTCAGGACATGCCACCTCTCCCTCAGATTCTCCCCAACTTCCATTTTTCTCCCTATGGACCCCATAGAAAGTGAGATTTGCAAGACCAGAGAGGGAGTGACTTCTCCAAGACTACAGGCCGAGACAGAGGCAGAGCCTGGACTAAACCTCCCTCCACTTCCCCAGGTCTGCAGGGCCCTCAGGACACTCCCCTGTGGTCTTTGATGCCTGCCTCTGACAGCTGGGCCTCTCCTAACTCCATCCCCTGACATCATCCCCGCATCTTCAAGTCACTTTGGTTTTAGTGAAAGAAGCCAGTGCTAACTGAGTGTGTAACATGAGCTAGGCATTCTGCATTCTCAGATGGCCCAACCTTAAGCAGAAGGTACCAGTTAACATTTCCATTTCAGAGATGAGGAAGTCAAGGCTTGCGAAGGTTAAGTGACTTGCTAGAGTGCGCACACCTTGAATGTAATAGAGTTGAGCTTTGAGCTCACTCAATCTAACTGCAAAGCCCACCCTTCTGCCGGCCATACTCTCTGGGCAGCTCCTCTCATCTCTTGCCCTCCTGACCATCTGCCTCCTTAGCACCCGCCACTTGGTGCCTGCTTCCCTGATTCCCTGCAGCTTCCCTTGAGGCCTCTTGGGCTTCTCCCATGCAAACTGCCACCTCCCAGGTCTGGAGCTCTGGAATCTTGAACCTCAAACTCTGGTCCTTTCACCTCTTCCATCCTTCAGTGCAGGGGCCTGGCCTACATCCAGAGCAGTTTATGGAAACTCTTTTGGCCTCAGATTTAGCTTCTGCAAGAGGAGACACAGCCTCTGCAAGAGGAGACACAGTCCTAACTCACAGGGCATTCGGGAGAAAGAAGTCCTGAGAAATAAAGGTGCATTATTTTAAAGCAGGGCTTCCTGATAGGAAAGAAAAAACAGAAACTGAGACCCCAATTCAGTAACTCACCGTGGGTAGAGTGGAAGTGGCAGGATACTGCCCCTCCTGTCTCCCTATCTACAAAATGAGACAGCACGCTGGTGGCCTGGGGGTTCCTTCCACCTCCCACCTTCCGGGACACATAAGAATAGAAGCTGCCCTGATGATCTCTGAGCTGCCTTACAGTTCTAGAACTCAAGGTTGATAAATATATTAGGCTTCATAATGTCCTTTCTTCCTTCGTGTGCCTCTTAAGTGATTAGTGTAATACTCCGTACACAATTTTAATTATTATTTGTGGAATGCATGCATGCAAGAGCCACGCAGGAGCTCAAATGGGAAGGAGCTGAATTCCTATGGGACAACATTCCACAGAGACATCTCTCCAGCCTTCTCTTCAAGGGGAACCCAGGACCCGTGTCTGCAGCATGGCCCTCGGCTCAGGGGGCCCTCGGCACAGCCTGGGAACCCTTGGCTGCCCCTCCAGAGGTGAGAGGAGAGCAAGCTGGCTCCCTCTCTCCTTTCTTCCTTTCCCTCCTGGGCAGGGGAGCAGGAAGGGGAAGCAGCACCACCTAGGAGAGACCCGGGTTGGGCTGCAAGAGCGCAGCCTCCTCTGGAGCTCTGGCAGGAAGGGTGGTGTGCGGTTCTCCCTCCTGGTGGCCTTTCTTTCAGGCGTGCTTCAGGACCCCTTCCCTTCCTTCCCCCTGTCCCAGGGAAACAAGACCCCTCTCCTTCTCCAGCTGCTCCCCTAACCCCAAGACCCCCATCTTTGCTTTGTAGGACCCACTTCCTCTACTGGGAGGAGAGCGGCGAGGCGTTCTCTCTGTGGAGCACAGGAGTGCTGTCTGAGAGTGCAGGTGGGGGCTCCTTGGACCGTGTGGGAGGGGCGCTTTCACCAGTCCAGCCCCTGTTCCTCTCCTCCACGCCTGCGGGCCTGGGGGTCTCTCACATGGATCTCACCATTGAAGGAGAGCTTCTTAGTGGTCCTAACCTTAGCACCAGTTTCATGCACAGATCCTGAGCTGGCTGTCCCCATCTGGACCGCCCGCTCCACGGCTCCCTCCCACACCTCAGAGTTGTCACTGGTGGGCTTGTCATGCCTACCAAACTGTTACTTACGGGAGGAGAGGACGACTGCCTCTCTTACAGCCTGCCCCTGCCTGACACAGCCTCCAGTCAACACCCACTTCACCGTCAGCCCTGCCCGCTCTCCAATTTGGTCCCTGTCATGCTCAGGCCTGTTCCATTTCTAAGTCTGTCCGGAGCCAGTATGGATTGGAGAAAGAGGGTTATTGGCAGGTACAGGATTGGGGGACCCAGCTTTGTGTGCCTTGAAATGTCCTATGCTGCCAGCTCCAAGGCTGTGCTGCCAGTGAGCCTCAGGAGTGCCGAGTCTACTCCCACGCCACCTTCTGCCAGGCCGGACACCAGTTAGGGACCAGCCATGGGGACCAGCTTCCCTCTTTAATCTAAACATCCACTTCCCAGTTTTTCATGCGGTTCCTCACTTCCTTCCTCTACTCCTGTCCATTGCATACCTATTCTGTGCCACCCACCCTGCTAGGTGTAGGGAATGTGGTTGTGATGTGTGTGTGTGCAGAGTCCCTGAGGGAGAAACTCAGGTTCAAGGAGGTCAAGTGAGGAGTGAGCAGATGTGGTGGAGTTAGGAGACCCAGAGAGTCCTTGTCCCACTCTGCAGAAGACTCTCCAGGACCCTGGGCAACCTCTTCCCCTTTCCTGGACTTTGGTTCCTCATCCTTAAACGAACAGATTAGATTGCAAGGAACTGAGGGGGAAACAGTGGTTCCTGAGGTTTGGGAGACTGGTGAACAGAGTGGATGCTCTTCTCAGATGTGCTCATGTACAGGATACTGTGCAAAATAAACTCAGTGCACTCAGTAGGCCCTGGAGCCTGGGGTGAGATGCTCTCTAGGAACCTTTACACTCTAAAAATAACTTAGAGCCCAGAGCCCAGCAGTTAATAACTCCAAGATGACTTGGCGCCCAGGGCCCTACATTTAATAACACGACTCAGTGCCCAAGGCCCTACAGTTAATAACTCCAAACAGTGCCCATGACCTGACCTGCACCCTATGTGGAGTGCACCCGGATGTCAGAGTTTGTTTTTCTGTTTATAATGCTTTGTTTATTTTGTTTTGATCTAAGATCTTTGAGACATCAAGCATTGCCTGATTGGGCTAGGGACACAGGAGGGCTGATCTGTGATTTCTGGAGTCTTCAGGGGAGGCTTCCTGTCTGTTTTCCTTCCCACTTACACCCAGCCAGAAGCTTAAGGCAGCTGGGGATGGGGAGGAGGGGATGATTCATCTGCCTAATAAAACACATCCATCCAGTTTCCCGGGAAAACACATTGGAGAGATCCCCAGGCGAGATTCAGGGAAATAAAGTAATAATGTTATCAGTCTTCACAGAGCTATTTAAATACAGATTGGGTTGCTGGGAGATGAAAGGGGGCCCCTTTTGTTATGAAAATGAAGGGAGATGGGAGGGTTGGGTTTGTGTTTTGATATGTTAATAAGCTTGGAAGCCACCCAGGGTAGGGACGGGTGGGGAGGCTGAGTTGCCTGGCATATTTATTTGTGCAGTTTAATTTAACAGCTAGGCTACAACTGGGCTGCAGTCGGGATTGTGTAAAGATAATTACAGCCCTATTATTAATCAGAGGCCTGCAGGAGACGGCTCATAGCTTGCTGCTGCCTCGGCTGCATACAGATCTGCAGCGCCCTGAAAACGGCACCACTGTGGTCTCATTCTGCCATCTAGTGGCACCGCCAGGAATTGTTCAGGGGAAGTCAGAAAAACAAAGTATTTTGGTTTCTTTTTAAATGATACAGCCACCTTCTAGAATAAACAGAAACTGCTGCTGTTTCTGAAAAGATAGGATATAAAAAGGACTTTGTAAATTAAATGACTATTCTTCCCTTTTTACCGATGCTGAATTTGAGGACTGAGAGAGTAATTTTCTCACGGACATAATGTTTTATTGCGATTAGAATTTTGAATTCCAAATCCATTGATTTTCCTAACATACCAATGTATACAAACACAGATATGTCTTCATCCCTCACCCCTTCATCCATTCTGTTTTTCAACTCTTCTGTATAACGTTTTGGTTTAATTTTTCTTTCTTTCCTTTGGATTCAGATCCCGATTTCATTTAATTCTAGTTTCCCCTGCTCCCTGCATAGAATGACTTAAAGTCCAGTTAAGAAACAATTACTCCAGCTGATGGAGGGTCAGGGGAGATGCAATAGCAAAGAATGAACTGACCTGTAGAACTGGTAGACTTAGGGGGCAGACTGGGCGTGCCGAGAGGCAGCGGGGAGGCTCTGAGGGAATGCTAGGTTTTGGAGCTTTTCTCAGCCCAGCTTAGGGAAGAAGGGGGGTGGGGATTATACTTTGGTTTTACTCTTGTTAAAGATGTGCTTCTGTTAACATCCCACACTTGTCTTCTAAGCACCACCCAACAGAGCAGGCACTGGGAAGAAGTGAAGAGCAAGGCAAGTCCTTGCCCTCTAGAAGGCCGCAGTCTGGGTAGAGACTGATACAGGAACACATACACGGAGTAGGGTCATTTTTGCAAGAGTAGACTCAGCTGGTGGCCCTCTGAGAGTCGGCCCTTTCAGACAGAAATAAAAAAATATTAAAATTAAGATAAAAAAAAGAATTTCATTTTTTCCTCCATACCTCTCAAAGGAAATTAAAGTGAATCTAATTTATAACCTTAGCACCACTTCTTCTAACCCCTTTCTCTCCACCTCAATCATTCCCATACTCTACACTCTGAACACTTTCATTAGCCAAAAAAAGTCAAAAGGTGAGGTGGTTAGAAGAATGAAAAGACAAGCCACAGACTGGGAGAAAATATTTACAAAGCACATATCTGAAAAAGGGATTATATCCAAAATATACAAAGAACTCTTGAAATTCAATACTAGCAATATAAACAACCCAATTAAAAAATGGGCCAATTGATCTTAGCAGACATCTCACCAAAGAAAATATATATGTATTTATGACTGTTTCATGTCTTTTGGGGACTGGATGGACCATTTCCTTTTATCATTGAGTAATATCCGTGGTATGGATCTATATAGATGGCAGATAAGTATACAAAAAGATGCTTCACACCAATGTGATTAAGGAACTGCAACTTAAAACAAGAGTGAGATGCCATATCTACCTATGACAATGGCTAAAATCCAAAACACTGACATCACCAGATGCTGGTGAGGATGCGGAGCAACAGCAACTCCCATTCATTGCTGGTGGGAATACACAATGTTGCAGCCACTTTGGAAGAAAGTTTGGCAGTTTCTTATAGAATCAAACATATTCTTACCATATGATCCAACGATGAAGCTCCTACGTATTTTCCCAAACAAGTTAAAAACGTACATCCACACAAAAACCTGCACACAAATGTTTATAGCAATGTTATTCATAATTGCCAGAAAACTGGAAACAATGGAAGCAATCAAGATGTCCTTTAATAGGTGAGTGAATACACTGTGGCACATCTAGACAATGGAATATTATTCAGTGATATAAGGAAATTGGTTGTCAAGCCATAAAAAGACATGGAAGAACCCTAAATATGTATTGCTAAGTGAAAGAAATCCATCTAAAAAAGCTACATACTGTATGATTCCAACTACATGACATTCCAGAAAAGGCAAAACTATGGAGACAGTAAGAAAATCAGTGGTTGCCATGGATTGGGGGAAGAGAAGGAGGGAAGAATAGACGAAGCTGGAAGGTGGGGATCTTTTTGGCGGTGAAACTATCCTGTATGATACTGTAGTAGTGGACACATGTCATCAGACATTTGTCAAAACCCATAGGACTGTATAACACAAAGAATGAACCCTAGTATAAACGATGGACTTTAGTTAGTAATGTTAAAAGAAAAACTTCAGCCGAATTAAATTGAAGGGAGTTTAATTGAGCAATGAACGACTCGTGAACGGGGCAGCCCCAGAATCACAGCAGCTTCGGAGAGACTCCAGTGCAGCCGTGTGGTGGAAGAAGATTCATAGACAAAAAAAGGGAAGTGACTTACAGAAATCGGAAGTGAGGTACAGAAACAACTAGATTCGTTACAGCTCAGTCTTTGCCTTATTTGAACACAATTTGAACACTTGGTGGTGTATGAGTGGTTTGAAGTATGGCCGCTGGGATTGACCAAGACTCAGCTACTGTTACAGGTGCATACTCCTAAATTAGGTTACAGTTCATCCACAAGGTCTCAAATATAGAATTACGGAGTCCTTCTAAGGCCACATTTAGGTCACTTTAACGGTAATAATGTATCAATATTGGTTCATCAATTGTAACAGATATATCACACTCATGCCTGTTGTTAATAATAAGGGGAAACTGCAGCTGCTGGGAGAGAGGGTACATAGGAACACTCTATACTTTCTGCTCAATGTTTCTATGCACCTAAAACTACTCTAAAAATTAATTTAAAAAACAAAACATAAAAAGATGGGTGGGAAGGGGGACTGATTCCCTTCCTCCACCCCAGCCTCCCTGCACCACCTCTCTATCCCTGTTCTCCATGGGGTAGATTCTCTGCATCGCTCCCTTGCATGTCCCTCCCCTCTTCTCTCACCTTTGAGAATCAGCTCTTCTCAGCCCGTCAGATTCTACTCCCAAAACATCAGGGATGATGGTGGGGGGAGGGGTGGAGAGTGCATCGGAGTTGGCAGGTGGCGGTCCTTCTGGTTAGACGGGTTGTGGGTTGTGCATATTCATTGTAAGAAGGTTCCCAGTATCTGGGCTCTGGATGTCACACAGACATTCCCATAAAGCTGTGGACGTATCTTAAGACCTCCTAGCTCTAAGCAGGCCCAGCAGCTCAGAGGTCACCCATGAGTTCCTAGGGGCTTCCTGCTCTGGGAGCAGCTAATTGTTTATGCATCTCTCTCCCTGGCTAAACTGCAAACTCGGAAAGGTGGAGCCTACATCTAATTCATGTTGTTGTTTCTTCTCAGAATAACCCTAGCATCTAAGGCAGAGTATATGCTCAAACTTCAATTACCAAATAAATGTGCTGATGGGTTTAGCATCTGTGTTAGATTAAAGAACAGTTCTCTATAGACAGTGAGTCCTCACCCCTGGAACCTGTGAATGTTACCTTGTATAACAAAAATGACTTTGCAGATGGGATTAAGTTGAGGATTTTTGAGATAAGGAGATTATTCTGGATTATTCAGGTCAGGTCAATGTCATCAAAATTGTCCTTATTAGAGGGAGGTGGAGGAAGGCAGGGGGACATTTGACTACAGAAAAGGAGACAACAACATGAAGAAGAGATCAGGGTGAGGTGGCCACAAGCTAAGGAATGCTGGCAGCCACCAAAAAGCAAGCTGGAAGAGACAAGGAAATGGATTCTCTTTAAAACTTCTGAGTGGAGCATGACCCTGCTGTCACATTGGTTTCAGCCCAGTGAAACCCATTTTCAATTTCTGACATCTGGAGCCATAAGACCCTACGTCTGTGTTGTGTTAAAGCCTCTCAGTTCCTGAGCAGCAACAGGAAACCTGTACAGCATTATTCACTGGAGATGGTTCCTTCCTGGTTCAGTTTATCTTTCTGAGTCTCTCTTTGAGATGTCACCAAGTCCATAGGTTTATGCTGAGCAGAAACCTGCTCTTAGAGATGAATGATACATTTGAATGGATATCATTGGAGACTGAGTGCTTTAGTTGATCATTTAACACCCTTCATTGGGTAACAAAATCTACCAAACACTGTGCTAGGTTTGGAACATATTGAAAAGAAAATTAGTCTTGGCCATCAAGGAGTTTGCAGGAGACCAGGAGGGCAGCCACGTAATGAAGAAATACCATATCTAAGGTGATATAAGAGTGTGCAAACATAAACATGCAGGATACAGAGGGGAACAAAGGAAGAGGTGACCCACTGGGGGAAGAAGGCATCAGAGGATATTTACAGACAAGGTGTTGCAGGAGCAGAGCCTTGACAGGCTAGCTGGGTGTGCCAGGAGGGCAGAAAGGCCCCCTGTGATGTGCAGGGTGACCCCCTCAACATGGTGATGAATGACAAGCAGGGTGGGGAAGGGAGTGGGCATCATGACTGGGAACATCTGGCTAAGCACATGTGTGCATGATGAGTACACCCAGCCGGCAGCTCTGCTTCCCATTTTCCCTGTAATTGAACATCATATCCCAATGCTCTATCAGTGTGATCTGA
This sequence comes from Theropithecus gelada, assembly GCF_003255815.1. Lineage (NCBI taxonomy): Eukaryota > Metazoa > Chordata > Mammalia > Primates > Cercopithecidae > Theropithecus > Theropithecus gelada. The sequence goes on from NC_037684.1 coordinate 7,770,583, forward strand.
ACAGGCTTGATCAACGAATAAGACAATCTTCGAATGGACCAACAGGATAAGTGGCACAGCCTTCAGCCAGCCAGGCCACCTGACCACAGGTCATCCATGTCTCCCCAGAGCCTTTGGACTGGTGACCGCTGACCTATTCAATGGCAGCCTTGGCTCTGAGACAGCTGCTGACAGAGTCACCTGCAGGACTTTCCAAACACCAGGCCCTCAGAGGGCAAGTGCAGCCCAGGTGTCTTTATGGAATTATCTGTCAGATGCTCCTTATAACCAGAAAGTGGTTGGGCCTGAGGATTTAGGATTAGGAGTTCAGAAATAAGTTCCCATATACACACTAGGGAGGGGACCTGTTTCAGATGTCAGAGCTCAAACAATTTTTTGACAGCAAGCCAAGGTGGGCTTCTGAGAGGATCCCTCTGTCCCTCCACTATCCTGCCACCTGCACAAGTGGGACCTACACACACAAGAGCCAGGGCTTACCTTCTAGCATCTGGACCCAGGAGATGTTTCTGAGCTCCCTCCTGTGCTGGGAAGGGCACTTCCTGCCCCTACCAGCAGAGACTATGAGGTGGCAAAGTTACTAAACACTTAGAGAACCTCTTTCAGAAGCTAAAGAGAAATCTTCAAGGTAAAGTGACAGCCCAAAGGGAGGCCCAGAAAGATAAACAGAACCAGGAAGGAACAATCTCCAGTGGAAGATGCTGTATTGGTTTTCTCTTGCTATTGTAACCCATCAGGAACTGAGTAACTTTAACACAACACAGACATAGGGTCTCATAGTTCTGGATAAGTTGGAAACAGATTTCACTAGGCAGAAACCAAGATGACAGCAGGGTCACACTCCACACAGAGGTTTTGAGGAGAATCCATTTCCTTGCCTCTCCCAGCTTTGGTGGCTGCCAGCATTCCTAGGCTTCCGGCCACCTCAGTCCAATCTCTTCAGAGGTCCCGAAACTAGTGAAGGAACAGGAGGACACTAATGTTGGGCTCTGGAGGGAGAATGCCCAGGGAGTTTCCTGATCCTTACCGTGACTAGAACTCTTCCTGCCCTTCCCTTCCTTTTCCTCAGCCCCAGGAGGAGAACAAGGAGCGAGATTCTGGCAGATTCTCTTTGCTGTCATTGTACTACTGTCCCTATTCTAACGAGGGACAAAGTAAAGACACTTTCTCACTTGGGGCTTCCTCCTGGTTACTCACAGATCCTCCTGCTGGACAAAAGGCAGAAGTTTCCTAGGGCAGGCATGGTGGCTCACACCTGTAATCCCAACAGTTTGAGAGGCTGAGAGGTGGAAGGATTGCTTAAGGCCGGGAGTTCGAGACCAGCTTCCCTCCCTGGCTGGGCATTAGAGTTCTGCTCTTTCTGCCTCCTCCCCTCTATGCATTTTGCACTTAATGGCCTTGATGATGACTGAGAGATTCACAAGATCTTTGGACCAGCTCCTTACTTTAATTAAAGTCCAAACAGGAGGTTGGGGCACATAGCTCTCAGCTGACGCCCCAACAAATACAGCTCTTAGACTTCTTTCCCTGAGCCCCATGTTTTATAGATAACAGGAGTACATGCAAGTAAATGTATCAAAACACTCTTCTGTATTCTGCTCTCAGGATCCACAGTTCAGCATTTTCTCAGAACAACCTGCAACCTTAAACATCTGTTCTGTGACTGACACATTTAGCCCTAAGAAACACTCCTCTCCCACACAACTCTTGCCCCATGTCCTCCAAACCAAAGGCAGCGGTGTTGGCATTCCAGGCAGGTATGTGCTGAGAGGCTGCAACCTCAGAGGCCAACACTGCTCTGGAAGGTTGGGAGGGTATGAGCTGCAGAAGCCTTTCCACAAGCAAAAAGAGAAATTAATTAACTTGTCAAATCCTTCCTCTCAGATAGCTTGAGAACAATTCATTTCTGCATAAAGAGAGCGATCCAATTCTTGCTGATTTGGTTGCAATGTGTGGTTCTGATGAAGCTCATGACTTAGTGCAGTATTCACAAAACCACAAACACTGTTCATGGTGGCTGAAGATCATGCAGCAGTAATAAGCAAAATTCATCCTATTCTTAAATTTGTGTGTGTGTGTATATATATGTGTGTGTATGTACTGTATATGTAACATCTGTGAAGTGTGATACCAATTCTTAACATTATTGTCATATGACTATAGATATTGCTATAAGAGCCAGTGAAAAGCTTAATATAAGTGATAGGGATTTTGTAATGAGATTCACATATTTAATATTTTTTGAGAAAATGATTTATTACATACAGCCCCATTGCATTGTTTGAACATATGTATGAAATTTATAGGCCTTTGATGAACCTAAGGATTGCTTTACTACTACTGACAATCCCAGTTGCTACTGTTTGCTATGGTTTGAATGTTTGTCCCCTCCAAAACTCATGTTAAAATGTAATCCCCAGTGTGGTAGAATACATTAAGAGACGGGGCCTGTAACAGGTGATCAAACAACAAGGACTCTGCCCTCATGAATGGATGAATCCATTCATAGATTAATAGATTAATGAGTTAGTGGATCCGTGGGTTATCATGGAAGGGGAGCTGGTGGCAATGTAAGAAGAGAAAGGGTGTCCTGAGCCAGCATATTAGCATGCTTGAGTCCCTTTACCATGTGACATCCTGTGCTGCCCCAGGACTCTGCAAAGAGTTCCCAAAAACAAGAAGGCTCTCACCAGACGTGGCCTTTTTACGTTGGACTTCTCAGCTTCCTTAACTGTAAAAAATAAATTCCTTTTCTTTATAAATTATTCAGTTTCAGGTATTCCGTTATCAGCAATAGAAAGCAAGCGAATACCAAAAAAAATGGTATTGAGAAGTGGGATGTTGCTGATAACAGATACCTGAAAATGTGTAACCAGAAGCCAGAAAAATTTGAAAGAGCAGGCTAGAAAAAGCCTAGACCCTGATGAGGGCTTAGAAGACAAGAAGATAAGGGAAAGGTTGGAACTCCTTGGAGATTTGTTAAGTGGTTGTGACCAGAATACTGGTAGAAATATTGACAGTAAACACCATTCAAATGAGATTTCAGATGGAGATGATGAACAAGGTATTGGAAACTGGAGTAAAGGCCATCCTTGTTATAAATTGGCGAAGAACTTGGCTGAACTGTGTTCATGCCAGAGGGCACTGTGGAAGGTGGAATTTAAGAGTAACAGAACAGCATATCTGGTGGAAAAAATTTCTAAACAGCAAAATGCTCCAGCTGTTGCATGATTACTGCTAACGTCTTATGGTGAACTGCTAGAGAAAAGGGAAATGGAGTGAAAAAATTTGAAAAATGTGCAGCCTGGCAATGTGGTAGATAATAAAAAAAAAGTATGTTCAGAAGAAGCCAAGGATGTAGCCCAGTGAACTTTTGCTAAAGAGATTCATATGGATAGAAAGGAGCCAGGTGCTATTCCTCAAGACAATGGAAGAAAGACCTTGAAGGCCATTTCAGAGATCTTCGAGGCTGCCCCTCCCATCACAGGTCCAGAGGCCTAGGAGGGCAGAATGGTTTCAGGGGACAAGCCTGAGGTCTTCTTGATGGCCTTGCTGCTCAGGGTCACCTCAGGGCTCTGCTCCCTTCACCCCCATGCAGTGCTCCTTGGCCACCCCCAGCCTTGGATCAAGTAGTCCCAGGTGTGGCTTGTGCACTGCAGCTCTAGAAGATGCAGGTCCATGTGGTGCTAATTCTATAGGATGACAGAAAGCAGAAGCTGTGGAGGCCACCCAGATTTCAAAGGATGGTGTAGAAAGCCTGGTGACCCAGGCAAAGACCTGTTGCAGGGGTGGAACCACCACGAAGTCCCCACTAGGGTAATGCCTATGGAGCCATGGGAACACACTCTCGCCAGATGTAGCTCCTTAACCTTGGACTTCCCAGCCTCCAGAACTGTAAGAAAGAAATTTTACTTCATTATAAACTGCAGTTTCAGGTATTGTGTTACAAGCAACAAAAAGCAAACTAAGATACTGTCTCACCAGAGCAATTTGTTCAAATTGAAGTTAATTTCAAAAAAATAAAAGTATCTAAGAATTATAATGACTCAAGAAAAGTTGCCTTATTTGACCTAGCTTTAAATAAAACATATATTATGTGAAAATACTGACTTATAACACAATTAATGATTCTGCTGGAATGAAAGCAGGAAAAACATTTTATGGAATAAATATATAGTATTTATAAATAATGTATGTTTTTATTTTATTACTCATTTGAACATCCCTGGATCATCAACAGAACACCCAGATATTGCAATAAAAATTGAATTCAGTCATCTTTGATGTTTTGCTGACTTTCAGACCTATACAAATCATAGCCAGATTTTATAAAGCAAGATATAAGTATGTGTATGTATATATAAAGCTCTCTTTATAGATATGCATATATATAAAGCTATATATGTGTGTGTGTGTGCGCCATAGATTTACGTATAAACAAACATAGCAAAATTATTTATGTGTATATAAAGCAAGACAGATATATGCAAGAGATATATATATATGTATATATATACACACACATACAAAAATAGGTATGTGTATGTGGGTGTGTATGTATATATAAAACCTTACTTTACATACACATGTATATACGTAATTATAAGGTGTATTCTTGAAGGTAAGAGGACAGAACTTATCTTATTTATTTTGATGAGGGAGTTGATTTTTGCCTCTTGAATATTTAGACTTATGGTCTATGGGCTGCCATTGTTCTCTTGCTTGAACCCTTTAAATTTAACAGTGGACCTGTCCCCAGGCCCTGACTTTGCAACAAACCCCCAGGACCTGATTTTGTGAAATGTATGTGTTAAAACTAAACAAGAGGAGCTTCCTTCTAAAATATTTGGTTAGCAGACTGGATCTTGTATTCTAGGGCAATAATTTTTGGCTGAATGGGACACTCAGGTAGCTTATTAGATTCCAATCTAGACACACCTGGATGGGTGTGTACCAGGCACAGGCATTTCTCATTCATCTGTTCTAAATCCAAAGGCAGCAGCTCATGACACTTTAGCTTTCTTTTTCTTTCTCCCTTTTCCCACCAATTCTGTATGTTCAAGCTTTCTGCCAACTTCATCCTAATCCATAGACTATCCTGCAAATACACTATTCTCAGATGTCACAGTTTAAGAGATTTTATCAGATGGATTAAGTATTTTTTTGTGTTGTTAAAATCCAAAGGGAACTGAGCGGTGCTCGGATTGAATCTGCTGGTTGGATTATGGGAAATCAGCCATCTTGGAATGGGTGCTGGCTGAAGGAAGGCGTTCTGTAGGGACTCCGGGGGCCCTCAACACAAGGATGGGATGGGGGAAGGCTGCCTGAACTCATGCCATGCTCTGACCTGGCACCAGCACTGAATCAGAGGGACCACTCCAAAGGATCTTGCTGCAGATGTGGTCTGGCCTGATGCCAACTGGAATGGAGTGTTCAGCTCTCAGGGAGGGACTTCAGCTTGAGACAGAAGACGTGAGCTTATGCCAGTGGTGGCTCGTGTGGCCCAGGTTGAAAGAAATGCCATGGCCAAGAACACAAACATACAATTTCAAAATGACCCCAGTTTCCATGGAGCCCCTCACACACTATGAAAGGGAAACACAGTTGACTCTAATCATCTTCACATTCACCTTTCTCTACCTTCCATTTCCCTCCTACCCTGCAGGTGAGAACACAAACTTGTTTGAAAACCCACCTAAGACCTCCCCAGCGCAAGTGCTTTTTTTTTTTTTTCTTCAACTTTCTACCACCCTCTTTCCAGAGTCCTCATTTCAAAGCCCACAAATCAGTTCAACCACGACTTGACCTTCTTAGGAGGCAGGGGATAGGGATGGAACTGAGTGAGCACAGCCAGCACTCTCTGTGCTAGGCAAGGGTGGATGAAGGCATGGAAAAACTGGTTCACTGACAAATGTCAGCAGGTCACACCTTCTTAAACTGAAAGGAGAAATGAGTGGGCCATTTGGTCTTAGTGCCCGTAGCGGGGGCTCAGACCCAAGTGAGCTCAGCAGGTGCTGAGAATGGTATGTAGGCTCCAGGCAGGCTGTGGAAGTGGCACAGCCCTGGAGTAATGGTAATATGGCAATGCTAAGCTCCAGATTTATGGAGTGGGGACAACCACCACATTGGGTACTGGGACCCAAAAGACCCCACAGGATTGAAAATTTATCAACCACTTATAACATTCTCAGTGATTACAGGTCATACCCCATTCTCCATGTTTTGGATGGGGAGAAAGATTTGAATAAGGGGGAAGGAGTGGGTTATGGGAGCTTGTATTCTGGAAGCAGGCTGATGTGGTGTGCAGAAATCGCTTTTACAGTGAGTTTTCTTACCCTCAAGTTTTGAGTTCACTGAATGCAGAAACATGATGACCAGACCATTATGGTCACCATTTCATGGCTTCTCCATGAAGTGGTGATACCAATAGTTAGTTTCCTCCCCAGGTCTACTCTTTAGAGACACAGTCTACAACCATTTTCAGAAATGCCACTCCCCACAGTCCTTACTAAGTGGACACGTGACTCCTCTCCTGGCCATAGCTGTTGCACAGCAGTGGATACATGACTCAGTCTAGGCCAAGTATATTTTTTATCTTTGAATTTTGTTAGCACTAGGCTCAAAGATACTGTATTTGATGATAGGAGGACACTGGGTGTCCCATGTTAGAGCATCCATGGTTGGGTATGAATATGTGAGGAGAGAAAAAGGTTGCAGATGGGCAGAGAAGCAGATGTGAGTGACTGCTGGAGAGGAATCTCAGTCCCTGACTTCCAGTCCCTTGTGGGGCCTTGGCTCCTGTCAGATGCTTTTCTGTCCTTCTTGTTGCTCTGTTTTATTTAAGCTGGTAGAGTAGGCCCCATCTTTGCAATGACAAGATCCCCGAATCAGACAGGGAAAGGGAAGCCTACAGAGGAGAATGAACTTGACAAATGTTACACTGTTAAGGTAGAACCAGTGTCAGATCTCTGACTCCAATTCCAGGGCTCTTTCCCCTCAGCCATGCTGCCCCCAACTTCAGTGAATCATGAGGAGCTCTCAGGATACAAGTCTCCTGACTATGACTTCTTGGAGTTTAGAGACCATGTGTCTTGATTGATCTCTCTTCAGGATTTAACATCATGCTTGGTGCATAGTGTGTGCTCGGTAAATATCTGTAGAATGAATAAAGAATGAGTGGAGGAAGAACACAGCTTTAGGCTCATGATCTGGTCACTCTGTTCACTTAATTCAGGTTAGCAGGGCAGGCAAGGATGGGATGCTAGCTCCCATCTTTAGCCCTGACCTTCGGGTCTTTCAGTCCTTCCTCACTGAGTTCAAGAGCATCCTCTGGTTCCATAGCAGAAGGGCCTTTTCCTTTCTCCTTGGGTCCTGGGAAGGATTGCATTATCTATTGTTTACTAGTTTTCAGTTCTATTGCCATGGGAGGGTTATTCTTTCCCATTCTTTCGAACTTAGGTGCACCCAAGTGACCTGCTTTGGACAAAGAAATGTGAGTGGAGGTGAGATGAGTCACTTCTGTGTGGAAGTTTCAGGAGCCAGTGCCGGACACATTTTCTCTTCCCTCTGCTGCATATTCTAAATAATGGCTGCTCCTTCCTTTTGGGTCTCAGAGTAAGTAAGGATGGTGCTGAGCAGATCCCAGGCCAACGTATGGTAGACATTTCTAAAGTCACTGAGATTTTCTGGTTGCCGGTTACTGAAGCACAGCTTGCCTTTTTATGACCCATCCAGGGCCCTTATCCTCGATTGACAGGTCCCTTTCCCCCAGCCCTATTCTTAGAAACCACTCTGCTTCTCTTTGTTTGTGTTGGAGGATTTCTCCTGCATCAAATCCATCCTGGGGGCTGCCCTCCTACCCCAACAAGCCTTTGCTAGTTTAAGAGTCTTTGATTTCAGAATGTACTGTCCTGGAGCAGCCAGCATTCACTGAGCTTTAGTGGGTGTATTAGTCTTTTTTCTCTTGCTTATAACAGAATACCTGAAACTGGATAATTAATAAAGAAGAAGAATTTGTTTCTTACAGCTGTGGAGGCTGAGAGGTTCAAGGTCAAGGGAGCACACCTGGTGGGAACACTCTTGCTAGTGGGGACTCTGCAGAGTCCCAAGGCAGCACGGGGCATCACATGGCAAGGGGACTGAGTGTGCTAACTTGCCAGTCCCGGTCTCTTTTCTTCTTCTTATAAAGCTACCAATTCCCCTCCCATGATAACCTATTAATCCATTAATTCATGAATGGATGAACTCATTCTTGAGGGTAGAACCCTCATCATCCAATCACTTCTTAAAGGCCCCATCTGTCAATACTGCCACACTGGGGTTAAGTTTCCACATGAACTTTGGAGGGGACATTTGCACAATAGCAGCAGGTACGTAAGATGGAAACCAAGACCCTTGTGTCCATTGTGTCCATCGATATATTCACGTGCCTGACTTTTCCTCTTTCCATCTTCCTGATCGTTACTTTTTCTCTTCCACTCATGGACCATCAGCCTGGGCATCTTCTGATGCTGACCTGTAAAATTTTTGCCTATCCAGCCATCATCATCAAGCACCCGTGTCAGCACCCTTACTCTTCACCCAGATAGTCTTTCTGGAGGGGAAAGAGCAGTAAACAAAAATAACTGTGACGGTGACAGTGGAACTTGATGGAGTGCAAGTGTAAAATAACTTTCTTTTCACCTCTCAGGACTATCTGACAAACCTACCTTATCAACCCTTCTTGCCCACCCAAAGATGTTATCTCAGGCAGGTTCCTCAATTTCCTGTCACTTTCAGGAAATGAAAAGTTCTTAGATCACTGCTGGTTTGAAAATAGTATGATTTCAGTGATACAATGTCCAGTCTTCTGCAGTTCTTAAAAATCTGAACTCTAAGTTTCTCACCATTTTCCCTGGAATTTTGGAATGGAACACAGCTATGCAATTGAGTTCTTGAGAGCAAGTTTTTGGAGAACAGATGGGGGACATGGACGTTCTATTTGGTGTTATCATGATTTGACTCTGAAGATAGATGGGGTTAGAGGATCTTCCAAGATAGGAGTCTTCCTTTACTCACATTCGTGACGTCTTTAGCGCCCCCTCCCGTGGGCTCCGCTGAACTGCACCTCCCCGGATGTGGGCAATGTATTCCCGTGCGGTATCTTATGACCCTTCCACCTTGACTCCCATTACAGGCAGAGCTGCTTGGGAAGGGGTCTCCCTGCTCTAGTAGGCCACCCTCTTGGCAGGGACCCTTAAGAGTGGTTCTTTGTCTTGCCATTGCAGATGGCTTAGCATATAATGGTCCCTCTTTATTGGAGGTTTTGCTTTCTATGGTTTTGGTTACCTACAGTCAACCACAGTCCAAAAACAGGTGAGTATGGTACAATGAGATATTTTGAGGGCGAGAGAGAGAGAGGCCACGTTTACATAACATTTATCACAGGATATTGTTATAGTTGTTCTGTTTTATTACTAGTTGTCAATCTCTTACTGTGCCTAATTTATGAGTTACACTTTATCAGAGGTGTGTATAGGATAAAACACAGTATATTTAGGGTTTGGTGGTATCATTGGCTTCAAGCAGCTACTGAGCCTCTTAGAATGTATCCCCCACAGATATGGAGGGGCTGCTGTACTCAAAGAGAAGCAGATCACACACGCCAAGTGGTTCCTTGAAGCCTCCCTGCTAGGCTTGAGGTAGAGGCAGTGGCACCAGATAACACTTCCAGATAATCCAAGAACAACGGGCTTCAAAGGACTCTTCTCCCTCAGACTTCTCAGCCTCCATGCTCTGTGCCTCACCAGGGTGTTGAGCTAAGGCCGAGCTCGTTTTTGGTGGCTTCTTTCACATATCTGCATGTGTAATGTAGTATCCTAAATGTGGGATGATGATTATTATTATTTTACCTATTCTTTAGCTCTTACTTTGACTGAGGAGGTGATTCTTAGCCAAATCAGAAGAAAAATAACAGTCAGTTAAAATGAAGCCATATGCTGAGAGTTAAAGCTCTGTGCTATTTGATCTGTGGTGAAAAGCGTAAAAAAAGAAAAATCACAGCTGTTTTGGTTTATTCCTGTGCTATTTCCTGTGTTTATTCCAAAAGCCCACTCCTCTCAACTACCATTGCATCATTTTTTTTTATTTGTCAGTTGATTTTGATGGTGAAAAACTCTAATACAGATATAACTGTTGTCAAAGACAGACAAAAATATGTGGCAGCCTAGTCGGCTTTGCTTATGATAATTTTTGACCATCATTAAATAAAAGAAACCGCATAGCTATTTACCCTGAAGCCGGCTGCACAGAGTTTTCCATTTGTAAAGCATCTTGGTAGCAAATCAGTGCATGCGATTCAGTGCATCTGCTCTGCTGACCTTGGATTTGAGGCTCACAACTTGTCTGCTGCGTCTCTGGTGCCTCACTATGCAAGACATAGATTCCCAGTGGGCACCCACCTTGGACCCCAGTGAACCTCAGTTTCTGCTGGTCTCTCTTTGTGACTTTTCCAGGGTATTCAAAAGTATATTTCCTGTGTGCTACAGAGTTCATGTTTCAAATCAGACCACTGGAAATATACTTTACGATGTTGAAGGAAACCCACTCAGCTTTGTGTGTGTGTGAGACACGGTGATAGGCAGATTTCATATAAATACGTCTGCATATAAATTAGTGAGTGCAGAAATGAAAAAGCTTCAAAAATTAAAATCAGAGGTTACAATGTATTTCCACAAGCAAGAAATCCAAGAAACTTTCAGAAGCTATTGATACAAGTTTTAAGATACAAGGCACCTTTGAATCAATTAACTCATGTATGAATATATAAGAAAGAGAATATTTATAAACCAGTTCTCATAAAATTTAAGTCTCTACTTAGTTTATATCAGATAATGCTAAAGTTTCTATCTGATCCATATACTACAAAAGGACAAAGAGTATTTCTGTTTTATTGAATGATTTTAAAGATCCTAAGGCCAATTGACTTGTAACCTTGAGACTATGGAATATTTTTAGACAGTACACTTATTAGAATATTTATTCAGAAAACTGTTAGTTAAGGTTGTAAATTTTGCCATAGGAGGTGAATTTTACCCACCAATCTTGAGATAATTAACCCATTAACTGTTGCTTCATTGATTCAGTTCCAATGTACTCAAACAGTGTAACATCTACATAGATTCTAATAGAGAATCTAAACTATGTGGGAACATAGCTAAAGGCAGCCTTTATTGTAAAAAGTTACATATAATTTTTTGTTTGTTTGTTTTTGAGACGGAGTCTTGCTCTGTCGCACAGGCTGGAGTGCAGTGGCAAGATCTCGGCTCACTGCAAGCTCTGCCTCCTGGGTTCACACCATTCTCCTGCCTCAGCCTCCCGAGTAGTTGGGACTACAGGCACCCACCACCGCGCCCCGCTAATTGTTTGTATTTTTTTTTTTTTTTTAGTAGAGACAGGGTTTCACCGTGGTCTTGATCTCCTGACCTCATGATCTGCCCGCCTTGCCCTCCCGAAGTGCTGGGATTACAGGCGTGAGCCACCGTGCCCATCCCATATACATTTTTTTAAAAAGTAACTCCCACATTTAAATTTAAAATACAGTGCAGAATCCTTGTTTACATTATCTAAGGATCTAGACTCTCCAATGCAAGATGCTTAAAGAGAGAATTTATTTTTGCTTCTTTTCCTGGGAATCTATAAACAAGCATATAAATGGGCCTCAAGCTGAGGAGGTGTGATGGTTTAGAGAGAGGTTGGCATTTTCTGTCCATTGGAAATTCGCTTGAACTCAACACCATATACTGAAATTAATAGAGGCAGGAGGCAGAGAAATCCTAGGCAGACACGGGCAGGTCACAGTGAAACCCCACCTTCAGGCCAAAAATAGCCTGAGATCTGTAGTCCAGAGTGAAAACTTCTATTCGTATTCACCTGATCTCTCTTGATTGGCTCTTTCTGAATAATGCCTTCTAACCAATTGTATGTTGCCTTTTTCAATACTACCTAAGGCCCACCCTTCCCCTATCCTGTTCCTGTAAAGACCCCAGACTCAGTCGGTAGAGGGGAAACGGCCTGACTTCAGGGAGGAGATGGCATGACTTTGGGCAAGAGACCTCCTGACTTTGGGGGAAGACGACTTGCCTTTCCCCTTCCCTCTCCAGCTTCCCTCTCCTCTGAGAGCTGTTTTCATCACTCAGTGAAATTCTCTACCCTTACCATCCTTCAATCATCAAGCATGACCTTATTCTTCTTGGATGCTGGATAAAAGCTCGGGACTCACTGAGTGTGGGTACCCAGAAAGGCTGTCACATTGGCCCTTTGCCCTTGCTGGTGGAGGGCAGCCAACCCATGTGATGGGACCAGGGGCCAACGGAGCTGCTAACACACTGCCGTCCATTGGGCTGTGGACAGTGGAACTAAAAGAGCTAATCAGCACACTAACACCCCCTTTAGGGCTTCAGGGTCACAGGCACCCTTGCCTGGGCAACACTGCATTCCATGCAGTGTTGGCCGTGGGTTCTGCACGGAGCTTGCTCCCGTGTCAGTAGAGCAGCCGACCAGATCTCACACTCACTCACTCACCTGCTCCTTCACGCAAGGGCCTGAGCATGGCAGGCCGAGTAGATGGAGTGCCCCATGCTGGAAGTCCAGCAAAGGGGCTGACAAAAGTCCTGCATCAAAATTTACTGTACCAAGCCCAGCAGTGGGCACAGAGGACCCAGAGATAAATGACAGTAGTTGTTCTTCCTTTCTGAAGGCAGAACACCTTTATTTATGAACACTTATCCTTACTCCCAACACAGATATTTGCGTAAATTCAGAAATTCATGTGTCACCTTAGCCTATCCACAGGGAAATCAGGAATTTATGGATTTTCCCTGATTAAAGAAGCTTGAGTCTGGAGGAAGAGATGATCCACTCTGAAACAGCAAACTTTTATTTCCCACAGTTCTGGTGCCTGGGAAGTCCAAGGTCAATGTGCTGGCAGACCTGGTGTCTAGTTAAAGGCTCACTTCCTGGTGTTTGGATGGCTGTCTTTTCACTGTGTCCTCACATGGTGAAGAACAGAGGGAGAGAGCCCATGGCTCGTCCTCCCTTATGAGGACACTAATCCCACCAGAAGGGGTCCATCCTCATGACCTAGTCATCTCCCAGTACCATCATGTTGGGGATTGGGTTTCAACTTGGGGGACACAAACATTCAGTTCACAGAAAGCAGAATGACCACCGAGGCCCCTGAAAGACAGGAGGCCCTAGGTAGGAGTTTAGGAAATGGAACAACTGATTTGCTAGGACTCTTTAAATGATTCCCCACAAATCCAACTGCTTGTATCATTCTTCATCTCACCCAGCTCTGTGGTGGAGTGTGGAAGCAAAGAGAAGTTGCCCTGATCCCTAGGCTTAACTGCTGTTTCTCCACCCGAATACAGTGTGATGGATGCTTTATTTGTAAATAATTCAGAGCAAGCCTTTGGAGTTGGACACGACACAGTTCCGGCCCTGCAGAATAACTATTCACCTCCCTGACCCCAAGTGTCTTCCTCTGTAAAATGAAAGCTGGCCTCATATGGTTGGTGTAAACATTTAATGGAGGAATGCATTTGTACAGCACCTAGACAGTGGCTGGCACAAAATACAGGCTCAACATAGGCTTCTTGTTGTTGTTGTTGTTTTTGTTGTTGTTTTTGCCATGACTGTATTTGACAGTAAGGCACAGGCCCTGGTTCTGGGCATGAAGAAGTTCACTCTCTGCCAGCTCTTACCGCTGTTTGATGATGCTAATTTCTTTCCCAGGCACCCCACTACATTTTCCAGGTTGTAAATCTGCCTCTCACCCTTGTAGCCAGCTGCCTTTTGAACAGGAACCAATTCTCTGCAATCAAGCCCATGGAGACAGCAATTCCCTATCCCCACATCAGCTGGGTACTCACAGCTTTATCGCTTTCCTTGGTTAGAATTGAAATACTTTATAGCATTAATGCTTTTCAGATTGAAACCTGCAGGGCTGGTTTTTCAATTTCCCCCGTGGGACTGTAGCAGAGCTTGTCTTCCAGAAGACAGACTCATTATGAGGTCTCTGACAAGACCCTGAACCCACCTGGCTGGCTGGAATAGCACCTTCTAGCACAAAGGAACATTCATTGTCTAGGTATTATTTGTCTGCCTATGGTCAACGGGCTATCAGCAAGAAAGATACCCAGGACCACTACTGCTAAAGGGGCCAGTGGGGACTGGGGGACTGATCACATTTATTGCTCACTATGTGACAGGGACTGAACCAAGAGCTCTGCCCTCAAGTGATTCTGGGAGCCAGGGTAAGAATAAAACTACATAGTAACTTACTATGGCAATTGTGGTACAAGTATTTACAATGGTAACAACCCCTTAGCTCATTCTGGTGTGTTCTGGGTGAATGTCTGTGCTGAGAATGGGAAAATTATCACCATTCCTCAAATGGCAGGTATGGAGACTGAGGCCCAGAGAGATCAAAATAATTAGTCCCAGGTTGCACAGTAAGTGGCAGAGTCTGAGCGCAACCCTCATCTGATCTGTGTGGCACATTTGGGCACCTTCTGTTCCATTGCCCTGCATTCTGTGTGCGCAGACTCTGCTGTCAGCCTGAATTTTCTTTCTGACTCTACATCTACATAACATGTCTTGTTTCCATCTCCTCCTCTTCCTTTGCATTGCTGTTTTTTAAGCCTGTGCCTGTGGGTAGAAATTGAATCTGAGCTGAGGCCCCATAGAACTTACATTAGTGTTTTTTTTCAAGATGCCAGGACTCTGGTTTTGCCTGAGGGCTGAGCTTGTTGGAGTTTCTGGCACAGGCCTGCAGGGCTTTTTTCTATCTCACTGCAAAACCCAGCAAAAATTCCTGGGGAGCTGTTGGTCAGATCGGCATTAGAGATCGCTTGTGTTGTGGTGGTGTTCATTTTTTAAATTGATGCATAATGATTGCACATATTTCTGGGCTACGTGTGATCTTTTGATACATGCAAAAGATCAAATATGTAGGGATCAAATAATGGTAATTAGATTTCCATCACTCAAACAGTTATCTTGTTTTTCTGTTGGGATGGAGATCACTTTTATGCATTCATGTATACTATACTATATACTAAATGTAGACTCTATATATAGTATGTAGTATGTAGATTGTTGGGACTCAGAAAAGAATACCCAAAATGAAGCAGTAGCCTCAGAAGCAGAAGTTTGTCTCTGGTTTTCTCCTAACTTCCTGCCTGTCAGTCCCATTTTCCCCTGAGGCCATCCATAGACACTAGAATCCCTCTTTCCCAAGGAGAGTCCCTTTTCCTGAAAGCCAGCTGTAAAACCTAAAAATATTCTATGTAAAAATAGGCCATAAAGAAATGATCTAACTGCCTTGTTTGACTGTGGGTCATAAGACCCTCATTCCAGAGAGGGTCCTGTCCCACATCCGGAGGGAAGGAATGAATGCTCAGAGAGGCTGAGAAGAATCTAGACAGGCCGGCCTTGCTGGGGTTTCCCAAGCAGTCTATTAGCATTAGGCCATACCCTTTTTGTCCAATCATATTTCTACACAGCTGCCCATATTTTGTTGAACTTAAGTATAAAGATGGACAATCTCCCCTGTAATGTTTGGGTCTTCATTCTGAAGGTTTCTGCACATACACATTAAATAAATTTGTATGTCTTTTCTCCCCTTCACCAATCTGCTTTATGTCTGTTCTCAGCAAACCTGTACGGGGCCAGGGACCTTGGTCCCACAATATATATACTATGTATTATGTATGTAGTACATATACCTATGTATACATGTGTGGTATACAAAGATACACTATATCCTATACTGTATGTGTACTATACCACACCACTTCAGATGAGGAAGAAAGGGAACTACTGTTTCCTGGGCTCTGGATATGCATCAGGCACTTGACTCTTTATCACACTCAATCCTAAAACCTGTCTCTTGGGGAAAACTGGGAGCCTTGGGCTTCATATCATTGAGGCCGAAATTCAAATCCCAGCTTGGCCACTTACTGGCTGTGTGGTCTTGTTGAAATTATATAACCTGTTCTTCATTTGAAAACTGGATACTTCCCAATGAATGAGGTTGTTGGTCAAGCGTGGAGGTGGATTAAAAGCTATAAGGCATGGAAAAGTGTTTAGCGTGGTACCTGGCACACAGCAAGTGCTTAATAAGTGGAAACAACTGTTATTTGTGCCTACTGCAGATGAAGAGGGTACACATAAGTCACGTATTCACGGCCATCTGGCTTACATGCAGTGAAATGGTTCAAACTCCTGACACATTATACCAGATGATGCTTTTTGTTAAATAACTTTTAAAACTTTGTGTGTAATAAGTTTAAACTGATAGGGATTGAAAATCTTTCAGAAAATGATACTGGGAATTTAACTACTTTTTTTTTTTTTTAAATCATACAATGAACTCCCTTTGTAATGGGCTACACTCTAGAGGACGGGATGGTCACAAGAAAAGCACTTGCAATAAGGGAAGAGCTGTTTCTTTCCTAACTAATAACTTTTCACACCCCAGCTTGCCATTAAAACCACCAAAGGCAGGGAGCCTGCTGCCCAGCTGAGCAGGGAATTAGCTCATTCTAGCTTTTGGCGAAGTTGCAGATCCATATGTAGTGGGGCAGGTTGGGAGTGGATGTAATTCATTTTGAGAAAATCAGACCAATCTCTATTTTCATTATCCCAGTTCTACTTCTCTAATTCTGGTCATTTTCTCTCTGTGGAATTGTACGAGACCGAGAAGGGGAAGGAAAAAGAGAAGAGATTCACCAAGATGCACTGAATGCCTTTTAAGTTTAATTCCTCTTCCATAGTTTAGTCTCTCTCTTTTTTTTTGAGACAGAGTCTCACTCGGTCACTCAGGCTGGAGTGCAATGGTACAATCATGACTCACTGCAGCCTGCAACTCCTGGGCTCAAGTTATCCTCCCACCTCAGCCTCCCAAGTAGCTGAGACTACAGGCATGTGCTAGCATACCTAGATAATTTAAATTTTTTATTTTTTATTTGTAGAGACAGGGTTTTGCTATGTTGCCCAGGCTGGTTTTCAACTCCTGGGCTCAAGCAATCCTCCTGACTCAGCCTCCCAAAGTGTTGGGATATACAGTCTTGAGCTACCATGTCTGACCCATAGGTTTAGTCTTCACAACCTTCCTGGGAAGTATGCAGCATTATCTTCATATCACAGTTTTAAAAACTAAAGCTCAGACAGGTAAAGTGACTGACATTTTAAATGTCATCCAGACAGTAAGTGGCATGGGCAAGATAAAAAAGGTAGGCTCTCTGGCTCCCAAACTCATATTTCTTCCCCTGCATCAGGAGTTAGGAAATCTGCTCCCAACTCTGACTGTGACATTAATTTGTTATTGCAGAATCTCTTTTCTCTCATGCCTCATTTTTATTCAAAATGATAGGTCAAGGAAATTTGGGTGAGGTCAGATATAGCTAATGGATTTCACCCAAAGGCCAGCTTTGATCAATTGGTAGCAGCTGCTTGGAGCTCTGGGTTGGATGAGAGTCTGAGGTCATGTCTAGGCTCATTAGGAAAGAGTGCTGTGATTGATTTGTAATGTCTGTCTTGGGCATAGATATGGATGGCTGGAATGGTTCACTGAAGTGCTGTGATTGTTGTGGTTGTCACCATGGCTCGTTTCAAGATGGCTGCTCCACCTCAGCCTGCCATCTCTATTTTTAAGCAAGAGAAAAAACAAGGAAGGAGAAAGGGGGAAAGGAACATATCTGTATCTGGAAAGCAAAACATTTTCCAGAAATTCCTAGCAAACTTCTTTTATATCCCATTGGCCAAAATTGTATGACATAGCAACACTTTGTTAAATGGGAGTTTGGAGACGTACACATTTTAATTGGGCTCATATCTGCCACTCAGAAAGACTAGAATTCTGCTAGTAAAGAAATGGAGTCTGAAAATTGTGCAGGAAAGCAGCAGTGTCTGTGACATGTACCATCCCTGGACTGAATATCTTTCTAGTCCCTTCCAGCCAAATCAGCCATCTGATAATTCAGCAAATTTACGTCTTTTTGGGTACAATGATGAAGTTTTCAATGACTATACAGTCCCTGGTTCATTAGGGACCCTTAGCAGATATTTGGTGTGAGGGAACCCAGACCAACACAATAGTCCCTAGTAGTTTAATCCAGGAAGACAGAGTATCCAAAAGAGACATATCCTGAAGAGCGGTGCTCAGAAAGCCATGGAGTGACCTGGGCATAATGTGCAAGGCTTGGAAGCCATCCCATCCAGCCTTGGATGAGACAGCAGAGGGATAACATGGAGAGTTCTAAATAGTGGGGAAGGTGGGCTTTGTTTGCCAAGTGAGACTCCATGATTGTCAGAGCTGGCTGGGAGGCCGCTGCAGCCTCCTCACATTACAAATTGGGAAACAGAGTTCCAGTGAGACAAAAAGAGCTGTTTAAAGTTGCATGGCAAGTTCACTACAAAACCAGAGTGGAACCCATATTCTGACTCCCAGGCACAGAGGATGCAGCAGGACACCGGGACTCAGCATCTGCCTTCATGGGCTGACATTCTGGGAGTATGAGTGGTAAGATATTAAAGCTTATTAACGTGAAGTATTTCTTGACAGCTGGAGGAATTCTGTGAATGAAGAGTATGTGAGCAAATAACAGGAGATCTGTAGGTGCAACATGAATGAAAGGATAAAGTTTGAGCTGAGATCTAAAATATGTGTGGGAGTTAAGCAGGTATCTTCAGCAGGGTCCCGTAGTGTGCATCTGTGTGTGGTGAGGCATGTGCATGTGTATGTGCTGTGTGAGCATGTGTGCATGTTTGTGATATGTTTGTGTGGTGAGAAAGTGTCCCTGGCAGAGGGAACTGAATCTGTATGATGCTGCAATTCTTTGTCCAGCTCCTCCTGACAGTGAGTCTCATGCAAGCTCAGCTCCTCCACTCTCTGTGCTCTCCTTGGGGCTCTGACCTTTAGTGATTCCTATAGGGTTGGTGTTATAGACTGAATGTCAGGATGGACGCAGTGGCTCACACCTGTAATTCCAGCACTTTGGGAGGCCAAGGCAGGTGGATCACTTGAGGTCAGGAGTTTGAGACCAGCTTGATTGGCATGACGAAACCCCGTCTCTACTAAAAGTATAAAAATGAGCCGGGTATGTGGCATATACCTGTAGTTCCAGTTACTTGGGAGGCTGAGGCAAGAGAATGGCTTGAACCAGGGAGGTAGAGGTTGCAGTGACTCAAGATCATGCCACTGCATTCCAGCCTAGGTGACAGAGCAAGACTCTGTCTCAAAAAAAAAAAAAAAAAAAAAAAAAAAAAAAGTGAATGTCTGTGTCCCTGCCTAAATTCATATGCTGAAATCCTAACACTCAAGGTTATTGGTATTAGGTAGTGGGGCCTTTGGGAGGTGATTAAGCCCTGAGGGTAAAACCCGCATAAGTGGGATAGCCCCTTATAGAAGAGACCCCAGGGAACTTCTTCATCCCTTCTGCCATGTAAGGTTACAGCGAAAAGATGGCAGCCTATGAACCAGGAAGCAGGCTTTCACCAGACACCACCTCTGCTGGCACCTTGGTCTTGGTTTCCAGCCTCTGGAATGATTGGTTGTTTATAAGCCACCAGTCTGTGGTACTCTGTTTCAGCAGTCCGAACAGACTAGATGGTAAGGTTGCCAGATAAAATGCAGGATGCACAGTTAAATTTGAAATTCAGATAGGTAACTGCTATAGGGCTGCTGGCCTTGGGCCCGGAACTCCCCACTGTCACCTACACCTGGCCCTCTGTGAACTGAGGCCAAAGGAGGGAAGCAGGGACAAGCAAACACGCAGAGGCTGGAGGATCCAGTGTGGTGCTGAGTGAGGTCCTGATCTGGACTCAGAGGCCTGAGCACGGGAACGCCATTTTTATAAATAATGATAATAACAAAGGCCACTGCCACTGGCTTGGGGTGGCCCTTACATCTTTCACCGGGTGACCTCCCATCTCCAATCTCGTTCCCTCTGTCCTGAGCACTCTGTGACCATGTGTCTCCCCTTCAGAGCCCAGCGATGGCTTCCCATTACCATTAAGTCAATGTCTGCCTCTTGGGCGTGGCATCCATAGACCATGTGAGCTGGTGCCCATTGATCCCCTTAGGGTCACCGTCTCTACCACCTATTCATTTTCTATCCTGTAATTCCTGAATTCCCTGAGCCTCTCAGAATGAATGGCACTTCTGCTCCTTTGGGCTTTTGTCTGCCTCCCATCTGCCTGAATCATTAAATGAATGAATGAATGAGGAGAAAGAGCATGTGTATAAGCCATAATGGCTTCCAAAACCATTATCACCAGCTCTCATCACATAATAATTTAATTGGTTCCTCATGATGGGTATTGATGAAGGCAGCCAGCAGTATCTTGGGATTCTGGTGTAAAGTTGTAGGGACTTCCTCTGGGACTTAGGATGACGGATTTGATACAAGCCCTGGAAATGCGGCTGCCAAGGAAAGTCCCCACCTCCCTCCCAGCCCACCAACCCACCATGACACATCTGTTTGAACAACTGGGCTGCAGCCTGAGTTCAAGCAAGAGTCATGTGGGAACCTGGTTCTAGTGCACAGAGAGGTTTTACAAATGGCCATTTGGACATCTGAATTCAGCCTGCTGTGCGGCAACTGGAGGGATGCTTCCTGGCCTCCCACCTCTGACTAGAAAATGAGTGTACCGATTAAGTACAAGCTGGAAAAAAGATTACCTGTTGCATAATGTCCTTTGTGATGTTATTGAAAGTCCTCCCAGGTAGCAGATGTGAGGTTATTATCGTAACAAGACAACGGGGTGGCACCAAGTGCTTCTCTCCTTCCTCAAAGTGGACCTTGATGACACGTCTTGCAGGAAGCCGTCAGTGATTACCTCTTGACTTCCCGTTGCCCTACACTGACTCAGATCAGCCCTGCTGACTCTTATTTCCACGATGGGCTTTGTGTTAATGTGGCCCTTCCCAGGATATCATTATCAATGACCTTACTCCGTGGGCCTTCCCCTGGGAAATAGGAGGAGGCTGTGTGTCCTCAATGTCCCCTTGGTATCACTGCTGACTCACTGAGCTACCTCGTGAGGGGATGCACTCGTCTCAAGCCCATCTCCTCATTTCTGAAATGGAGGTGAGTTGCTCCTGTCTGACATCTTAGGGGGAATTGAAAAGAGTTTGGAGATCCTCCATGAGCACTTATGAGAAAAGCTCTTGCTTCAAAACTAGAATCATGAGTGCAAAAGAGAAAAATACGGATGCTGAACACACTGGAACCAATGCATCCAAAAGAACACAGTCCTTGTCAAAGTCATGCCTGTACCAGCCACACCTCATTCCCTGCCCTTGCTTGCTTACCAGTCTTTGAGAAATACCTATTAGCCGGTTTATCAAGTTAAAAAAAAAAAAAAATTATACCTTAGAATCATACCTTTAAAAAATCCCTCAAATCCCATTATCCATTGGATGATTTGGCCCAGAAAGATTTTTGACTATTTCTGAAAATCAAATTCACCTCCTGGGGATAAACACTTGTCACCACTGAGATAATTCAAGAGCTTATTTCCCCATAAATTTATTCTCCTCCCTCAACAGGCAGCCTGATCTCATAGAAGAAGTTTCAGAGTCAGACGGGAATTCTGACTTCTTCACCTCTCTACTGGGTAGCATTGGGCAAGTGACTCAACCCCTCTGAGCCTCGACGTCCTCTCCCAAATAAGATGGGAAACAGTAACTAAACGCACAGGGTATGGACGCACATTAAGTGAGATAATGTCTAGACTGCATAGCGGATACTCATGGAATGTTAGTCTCTCTTCTTCCCTTCCTCTGAATCTCACCAAACTGGCCCCTATTGGGTAGCAATCGGGGCAGGATGCCTAGGGTATTCTAACTTATGCTATGTTTAAGTCATCTTGTCCTTATTTTGCTCATCCCCCTCCTGGCATCTTAAGTGCAGAGCCTTACTCATGTCTCTATACCTTACAGTGCTAGTGTGGTGCTTGGCACATAGTAGGTGCTCAAAAAAGTCTGTTTCATTTAGTCAAATATGTCATAGAAGCCCAGATCACTTTTAATAGAAGAATAAGCCACGCAGGATGCCCAAGCAATCAGAAGGATGCCATTCCAGGGTAATAAGTAACTACTGGCAGTCATTTTGTAAACACATTTGGCTTCCCAGGGTGTCTGCTTTGAATCTCTTAGGGTTTCTGTTAAATTCTGTAGTTCCTTAAAAAAAAAGATTACCTCTGCCTGGGGCGCAGTTCTTCAACTGCCCTCCAGATGGCGGTGTTCAACACAGATTTATCTCAAGCTCTCAAGCCCCTGGGAACTCACACAAGAAAAAAAAAATCTCTGTTTTATTATCAATGCATTAAGAATGAATTTATCATCCTGGCTCAGCAAAAGTCTAGTTATTCGGTAAGAAGCTTTATCCCTAGCTAACGTTCAGCTTAATCAGTTCAGTTAGATACAAAGCCAGCTAGGGCTTTTGTCCCGTGTTCAGAATGAATAACCTAGCACTCTCAGAAGTTTCAGCTTTCCTGGCAGACAAGCCTAAGACAACTTAGCTTCTCTCCGGGATCCTTGGGCTGGGGGCTGGGAGGAAAGTGTGGGAGAAATAGTAGATGCAGAAAGTTATATATCCTGAAGTGAGCGGGAGGGATGATGGATTATCCAGCAAAGGGGTGTTAGTGGGATGATGATAATAACAGCAAAACAGCAGCAGCAACAACTAAAGTTCACTGGATATTTACTGCATGCCAAGCACCACTCAAAAGCCTGAATATTCCAACTCATTTAATCTTCACACAACCCTATGTGGCAGGGACTCTTGATATCTTAGTTTTATGGATGATGAAACTGAAATCTAGAGAGAGTGAATTGGACATTGTCCCATACTTAGTGGGTGACAGAACTGGCATTTAGACCAAGGTCTGGCTACAGAAGCTATTTTTTGTTTGTTTGTTTTGTTTTGTTTTGTTTTGCGACAGTCTCACTGTGTTGCCCAGGCTTGAGTGCAGTGGCGTGATCTTAGCTCACTCCAACTTCCACCTCCCAGGCTCAAGCGATTCTCCTGCCTCAGCTTTCTGAGTAGCTGGGACCACAGGCACCCGCCACCATACCCGGCTCATTTTTGTATTTTTAGTAGAGACGGGGTTTTGCTGCGTTGCCTAGGCTGGTCTCGAACTCCTGACCTCAAGTGATCCGCCTGCCTTGGCTTCCCAAAGTGCTGGGATTACAGGCATTATCAACTGCCTGTAATCCTATGGTCTTAACTGCCAGGCTATGCTGCCTCCCCTGGGTAGCAGACCACAAGGTGGGCTGAGGAAATGCACTCCATCCTTCTGAACATCTTGAACCACCAACGCCCACCCCCTTGTGGCCACAATGTTCCCCAGTCCACAAGCAAGAGCAAGTAGTCAAAAAGCCCAGTGCAAACCCATCCCCTTCTTGGGGAAACAGTGTAAAGTACACACTACACCTACTCCAGGTATAATAATATAGAAGAGAAACTTTAGGTTGTTGGAAAAACACACAAGTCTTACAGTCAAAGAGACCTGAGTTTGAATCCCTACCCAGTCAATTTCTTGGATGAGTTACTTAACATCCTAGAATCTCAACTAATCCCAAGTAGGTGACGTTCAACGGTGGGAAAATGCAGCAGTTGCAAACTCTCAGGAGTCAGGAGGTGTGTGGCAGGCACTGTCGACAGAGCCCAGGTGCCAGGGATCAGCTCAGGCTCTGTTCCCAGGGAGAGGAGGACTCTGAGCAGGGCAGGCTGGAGGGTCTTTCCGGGACCAAGACCTGGTCTGCTCAGGGTGGTCATTGACTTAACAGTGAAGTGCTTTGGTGCCACGCAGCCTGGATTTGACTCTAGGGCTCTCCTCCTTATCAGCCATGTGACCCAGGCCAAGTTATTTAGCTGCTCTGAGCCTCAGTTCTCTCATCCATAAAACGGATGTGATAAGTTAATGTGTGTGAAGAGCAAGGCACAGGGCCTGGCTCAGGGCATGTGAGGATGGGGGGTAATGAGCATGCAGAGGCATGATGATGAATCCTATCCTAAAAGGAAACTCAAGGCATAGAGAGGGTCACCATCACTGGGCTGGTGTGGAGCAGAGTGGGGGCGGTTTCCTTATCCTAAACCTTTCTCCCAGCCCTGCTTCCCAAAGTGCCTGCGTTTAGTGTTTGCTAACAGCCACGCAGTTTAATCTTCACTGCCTGCTGCTTTCCTGTTAGAAATGACCAAAGCTTTGCCCCTGCGGCCGCTGGACAGTGCTAAGGGGCCCAAGGCTCCTCTCCACAGCATTTCTGAGTGGCTAGCTATGTGTCTTTTTGTTTCGCTCAGGGGTCTGTATGTGCATTTCTTGGAAATGCTTTCTAGAACACGAAGATCAATATTGTCTCTAACGTTGGTCTTGAGAGATGCTGGAGACAGTGCAGGATGATGGAGTGGGTGGGATTGGAGGCAGGCATGGAGGGGTGAGGCAGGGTGAACAGCCACTTCCGTCAAGCCCATTCACCGAAAGTGGATCCTTGCCACAAATGTTTTAGTGATAGTAATGCATTTGGACATGATAGTCATGAAAACCATGATGCAAAGGCTTTCAAGGACACAGAGAGAACACAGGGGTCAGCCCTGCTCAACACAGAATTAAAGCATCTGAGGTCAACTGTGAGACAAATTGAGAAGGTGGCCCTTAAATACTGCTCCTTTCCCCCACCGCTGACAGCCTTTGCTGTCCCCACCTCCCCTTCCTCATTTCCAGTCTCCCACATAAGAGCAAGTGGGCTTCCATGGACCCAGCCTTAAAGACATAATACCCAGGAGGCATCCTTGATTCTTCCTTTTCCTTCATACTTATATCCAGTTGTCAGAAATTCTTTTTGAGTCCACATTAGATATAGCTTGAGTGCTTCCCATTTCTTCATCTCTGGCCCAGCTCAAGCCAATGGTGGCTCTCTTGTAGATTTCTGTAGGAACCTCCCCTGCATGGTCTCCCTGCCTCCAATCTGGCCTCTTGCAATGCATTCTCCCACACCAGGCAGACTGGCTTTTATATGTTCCAGATAGAAGTTCTTTGTCTGATCGGTGGTTTGCAGATATTTTCTCCCAGTCTGCAGCTTATCTTTTCAACCAGGGTCTTTTGTAGAGCAAACATTTTTAATTTTAATGAAGTCCAATTTATAAATTTTTTCTTTTATCGATGATACTTTTGTGTATGTCTAAAATCTCTGCCTAGCCCTCAGTCCTGGGGCTTTTATCCCATTTTTTTCCCCTGTAAGCTTCAAAGTTTAACATTTTTACATTTACATCTGTGGTCCTCTTTGAATTAATTTTTGTAAAGTATAAGGTTTAGATTGAAGTTCTTTTTTTTTTTTGTCTGTTGCTCAATTTCCATTTGTTAGAAAGATTATCCTTTCTGCATTGTACAGTGATCTTTTAAAAATATAAGCCAGGCATGGTGGCTCACACCTGTAATTCCAGCACTTTGGGAGGCCGAGGCGGACTCTTTGAGATCAGGAGTTGGAGACCAGCCTGGGCAACACAGAGAAACCTTGTCTCTACTAAAAAATGCAAAAAATTAGCTGGGGTTAGTGGCATATGCCTGTGGTCCCAGCTACTTGGGAGGTTTAGGTGAGAGGGTTGCCTGAGCCTGGGAAGTTGAGGCTGCAGTGAGCTGAGATCGTACCACTGCGCTCAGCCTGGGTGATAAAGCAAGACCCTGTCACTCCCACTACTCTCCCACCAAAAGAAATGAAAATATGAGCTGATCATGGACCTCCCTTGCTTAAAACCCTTCAGTGGCTTCCTACACGCTGAGAAGAACATCCAAACAAGCCTATTCTCAGGCTCTGGCCAACCTCCCTGACCTCATCTCCTCCTCTCCGTCCCACTTGTTCTAGCTACAGTGGTCTCCTTGCTCTCCTTAGAACACCCAAACTTCCTTGCCTCAGAATTTTTGCACCTGCTGTTCTCTCTGCCTGGAAGTCTCCTGGGCTTCTCCCATGGCTGGTCCCTTCTTATCCATCAGACCCAGAGTAAACGTTTCCTCAGCAGAGTCCTAAGCACCTTGCTTACATTACTCCTTTTCACCCCACCACTTTCCATCACCACACTGTGGTTTCCTTCTTAGCACCCGTGGCTAGCAGAAATGATCTCACTTATCTGCTTACTAGTTGATTGTCCACCTTCACCTGAATGTAAGCTATGCAGAGGCAAGGCACTAACCATCTCCTTCACCACTGTGGTTAAGAGCTCATGCTCTGAAATCAGACAACCTAGGTTCAGACCATCCCTTTGACACTTACTAATCTTGGTGAGATCTTGGCCAAGTAACATAACCTCTCCATGCCTCAGTGGCATCCTCTGTAAAATGGAGATAGTGATTGCACTTACATCATAGGTCATTATAGGGACTAAAGGAATTCATGCATGTAAATTCAGTAGAGTGTCTGGCATATGTTAGGTGCTCAAAGCATTTGTGATATTAGGACTACTGTTCTTGGTGAATAAATGAGCATGGACAGTGGCCTTTAAACTGCACTGCAGAGCGGAGCCCCAGGGTTGCCTGCCACATGGTAGATGAACAGTTAGGTGGTGTCTGGGCCACCCATCCCTACCTTAATCAGACTGGCTCTCCTGTCATCTATCTATATTTTGGATTTCCATGTAAGGCTTGTTTTCAGAATAGGATATTGCTGCTAATATAAGTTTGAAAAAACATGAATCAAGGGGAATGGACTTTCCCATGGAAACCCCTGGATTCTTGGTCCCAACTCCAGTTGTAATTTTTGGCAAATCATGTGCCCACTTTAGACCTCAGTTATCCATCTGAATGATGAAATTTAAACTGGATAGTCACCAAGGCCTCTTCTATTTAGAATGCTCCATTTGTCATGTTCCATTATTCTAAGTGAGGAACTGACTTTCTACGCCATACTGTCTCCAGAGATGCCCTTGTCAGGAACTTGGAAGGGACCCTTTACCTGAGAGCCCAGAGCACCAAAGGTACAGCTCTGCCTGTGGGTGGAATATGGTGCAACCAAGCTCGGGGGGGCCTGAGTCTGGCATTAGGAGACTGAAATTTTGTGATGTTGCGGGGGCATTGGGCACTCTAAGTGCTGTGAAGTTAGGGAGCCCTGGAATCAGCCCTGGCCCCACCACTCACTAGGTTAAAGGCATTGGGCCAGGTATCTCATCATCCCCAGTCGTGTTTTTCTCATCTGAAAAATTAATATGTACATATGGGTTTGATGAGAGCATTCAGGGAGATAATACATGGGTAGTTCCAGCAATGCCTGGCATGTATACAGAAATACAGACTCTTAAACTTACTGAAATAGAGTCTTTAGGGGAGAAGCCTAGGAATTTGCATTTTGAACAATCTCTCTACTCCTCCTCCCTCAAGTGAATGTGATGGTGAACCAAGCTTCAGAAACACTTATCTATTTCATGACCATTGCCACCTCCTAGGCAATTCTGTTCAATAGAAATATTCTCTGAGTTACATATGTAATTTAAATTTTCCAGAAGCCCAATTTAAAAAGGAAAGAGATGTAAAAAGATGAAATGAATTTTAGTAATATATTTAATTTAATGTAATACATCATTTCAACAAAATTATACTTTTGTCATGTAATCTGTATCAAAAAATTACTAATGAAGATATTTTAAATTTTTTCATACTTAGTCCAAAATCTGGTTTGTATTTTATACCTATAGCACTTCTTGATTCACATGAACCACATGTCCAGGGCTCAAGAGCCACATGTAGCTGAGAGCTGTTTTGTGTAGTGCAGGTCTAGAGACTGCCCCAGAAACCCAGGGTCAGACGTGCAGCCCAGACGATAGTGAAGTGTGCAGGACCTTATGACCTGCCTTTTGGGGAACAACTTTACCCATATTTTATCACTTTTTTTCTTCCTTACCTTTGTCACCTTGAGACAAGTTCCCTAACATCAGATTCTAAATTTACATTGTGTCTGATTAGTGCTTTGCATGTTGTTATGAGCTGAATCACACTTCCCCCAAAATTCCTGTGTTGAAGTCCTAGCTCCCAGGGCTTCAGAATGTTACTGTATTTGGAGATAGGGTCTTTAAGAAGTAATCAAGGTAAAAAAAAGGAGGGCTTTAGGGAGGACCCTAATCCAACATGACTGTTGTCCTTATTGGAAGAGGAGATTAGGGTACAGACACGTAAAGAAGGAAAATGATGTGAAGATGCAGAAAGAAGATGGCCATCTACAAGCCAAGGAGTGAGGCTCCAGGAGAAACCAACCCTGCTGACACCTTGATTTCAGATTTCTAGCCTCCAGAACTCTGAGGAAATCAATTTCTGTAGTTTAAGCCACCCAGTCTGTATTACTTGGTTATGGCAGCTCTAGAAATCTCATTTGAATTCTTTTTGCATCATCTCTGCAATGCAGTTACTACAAACCCATTTTATAGATGAAGACACTGAGGCTTACAGAGTTTACATAATCTTCCCAAGTCATGGCTGGAATGTGGCTGAACCAGGATTCAAATTCAGGTCTACCTTCACCTTGCTGCTGAGCTAAAGCCCTTACCCCTAACCACTAATGTCTATATTTTTCTTCCACTTTCCTTCTGATTTATTTTTTAATAGTAAACTTTTTGTGAATCACAGATGTGGGTTCTAGTCACATGTGATTTTGAAAGTGCTAATTGGGTCGTCAGTATTCTCACTTATGAAATGAAATGGTCAAATGGTCCAATGGTCAAATGGTTGCTGAAAGTCCTTTCAAATTACTGTTCTGTAAGAAATTTCAAATTGCAGGGGCTAGATGGAATGATGACTCCCACATGGCACAGACTCTCAGGAAGATGGCAAGACTGGGGAGGCAGAAGATTTTGCTACTAAAGCAAGTGCATTCGAACTACCACATAGGATCCCTTGAAATGGAATCTGCGTCTGCTGCTTCAGGGACTAGCACAGGTTTACTGCTATCTGCTAAGTGCTGCTGCAATGTCATTACTATATTCCATTCTCCCAGTGTGGAAACTGAGTCTCAGGGAGAGTTTAAGGAGCTTGGAAAGCTCACGCAGCCGGAAGTAAGCGAAGAGGCCAGGGTTTGGACATAAGCCTTTCAGCTTTCTCATCTGTACCCCACCTTGACCATGTTGGTATAAACCAGGCAGAGTAACAGATTGTGGGCAAACTTGTTTGACTAACTGGCAGGTTCAAGGGCCATAAATGTGACTCTGAAATAGAAGGTGAGCCCTGAGTTACCCTTTCTGGGAATGGACAGGGACCCAGCACACTGGGCGATATCTCAGACCTCTTCCCTCTGGGATTCCGAGATAGAGCAGGCAGAGGAGTGGGAAGGGTGACCTTGAGCTCCAAGTACAAGTTGAGATTTCCAGACTTCTTGATGTCAAGAAGTAGTAAATAATGACTTAAAAAAAAACTGAAGGTAGCATTGGGGACCAACTTTTTATTTTGCACTTAAAAACTTACTATCTGCTATCACCATCATTTCACATATAAAGGACATTTTAAATACATACCTAATTAAAAAGATTTTAATCTTATAGTAAAGAATGGCTTTTTAAATTTAATAAATTTCATTTTATGAAAATTCATTACTCTTTCCTTATATTTCCCTTTTGACTGCAGTCAAAGGAAATCTTCAGTACTCACTGTCAGCAATTCATGAGAATCCTGGCCCCTGGCCACCCCATCATGTGTCCTAAGCCCTGGGTCATTTTGCTGTAGAAGCAGTGAAAGTCAGGGTTGGGAAGCAAGCGGTGCTGATGGCTTATCTCTCTTGGGTACTACAAGTCACACCTCAGGTTGAACTGAAAATTGAAGAAAAATAGACAAAGGTCATTTTGCACGAAGAGTCTGAGTCAGTGAGAAGGGTGAGCTGCAGTACATCATCAAAGGTGGGCTAATTTTACTCCTCTCAAGCACATACTTTCATACTGTGATATGAACTAATTTAGCAAAGAATTGCTAATTAGATGTCTTTGGGAAATCAAGCTTCTTGGATGGATGAGACTGATTTGCAGATACTCTTCTCATTGCATACCTGCTAATGGGTACTTCCAAAGTACTTGTGGGGAGTCCAGGAGAGAAGGGACTTACGGTACAGGAGCACAGTACAGCTCTCAGAGCGTGCTCACAAAAGGCAGTTTCTCCTTTTAAACACTTGCTCTCTCCCATTGCAACAATTATTTCCAAAGTTGCCTGAATGAAAGATGAGCTGCATTCTGCAAGGCCCCAGAGGTCCCAGAGCTGTTACTGCCTTTTTGGAGGCAGTCTTTGTACTGGGTAAAGTGGTATCTGGGGCTATAGAGGCTCCACCTGCTGAAGAAGGTGTGTAACCTGAGACCAGACCTGTATTCACATATATAGCAGGAAGGAAGATGGAATATCTAGTGTTCCCTTCAGAGCAGAGCTGATAAGAGAGTATTCAGATGTAATAAAAGGATAAATTAGAGCGTGAAGCCGTATGTTACCAAAGGATCCAACACACTTGTTGGGTCTCAGGAAAAGGGGAAGAAAATAAATATTTTTGAGCCTCTAGAAGGTACCATGTTCTATAACACGTGCCAAGGAATGAAAGAAAAATTGAGCAAAAGTGTATCCCTCAAAATGTGTCCCAGCAACGCGTAGGGGATGGTGACAAGTAAAACAGTGGCAAGGTGAAGGTGTCATTGTTGTATCAGAAGTTTCTGCACAGTGTTTGTGACAATACAAGAGAGGCTCCCCTGAGCACCTGGGATCTAGGCGTGTGATATGGTTTGGGTCTGTGTGCCCATCCAAATCTCATGTTCAGTTGTAATCCTCAGTGTTGGAGGTGGGGCCTGGTAGGTGATTGGATTATGGGGGTGGATTTTTCATTAATGGTTTAGGACCAACCCCTTGGTGCTATTCTCCTGACAGTGAGTTCTCACAAGATCTGGTTGTTTAAAAGTAAAACTCCAAACCATAAAAACCCTAGAAGAAAACTGAGGCAATACCATTCAGGACATAGGCATGGGCAAAGACTTCATGACTAAAACACCAAAAGCAATTGCAGCAAAAACCAGAATTGACAAATAGGATCTAAATTAAACTAAAGAGCTTCTGCACAGGAAAAGAAACCATCATCAGAGTGAACAGGCAACCTACAGAATGGGAGAAAATTTTTGCAATCTACCCATCTAATTAGACCCAAAGGTCTAATGTCCAGAATTTACAAGGAACGTAAACATATTTACAAGAAAAGAACAAACGAACAAACAACCTCATCAAAAAGTGGGCAAAGAATATGAACAGACACTTCTCAGAAGAAGACATTTACACAGCCAACAAACATGAAAAAAAGCTTGACATCGCTGATCATCAGAGAAATGCAAATCAAAACCATAATGAGATACCATCTCAGGCCAGTCAGAATGGTGATTATTAAAAAGTCAGGAAAAAATAGATGCTGGAGAGGATGTGGAGAAATAGGAATGCTTTTACACTGTTGGTGGAAATGTAAATTAGTTCAACCATTGTGGAAGACAGTATGGCGATTCCTCAGGGATCCAGAACCAGAAATACCATTTGATCCAGCAATCTCATTACTGGTTATAGACCCAAAGGAATATAAATCATTCTACTATAAACACTCATGCACGCATATGTTTGTTGCAACACTATTTACAATAGCGAAGACTTGGAACCAACCCAAATGCCCATCAATGATAGACTGGATAAAGAAAATGTGGTACATATACACCACGGATTACTATGTAGCAGTAAAAAAGGAATGAGATCGTATCCTTTGCAGGGACATGGATGAATCTGGAAGCCATCATCCTCAGCAAACTAACACAGGAACAGAAAACCAAACATTGCATGTTCTCACTCATAAGTGGGAGGTGAACATTGAGAGCACATAGACACAGAGAGGGGAACAACACACACCAGGGCCTGTTGTGGGGGTTGGGAATTGAGGGGACAGAACTTAGAAGATGGAGCAATAGTTGCAGCAAACCACCATGACACAGGTATACCTATGTAACAAACTTGCACATTCTGCACATGTATCCCATTTATTTATTTTTTTTAAGAAATAAAGAAAAAAAAGTGTGTAACACCTTCCCGTCTCTTGCTGCTCTTGCCATGTAAGACATGTCTGCCCTGTTCAGCTTCTGCCATGATTATAAGCTTCCTGAGGCCTCCCCAGAAGTCAAACTGATGCCAGCATCATGCTTCCTGTGGAATGCTGAGCCAAGTAAATCTCTTTTCCTTATAAATTACCCAGTCTCAGGTATTTCTTTATAGCATTGTGAGAATGGACTAATACAAGGTGTCTCACAGGAGAAGGAACACTTAATAATGACTGACATTTGCTGATCCCTCACTGTGGTCCAGACATCCTGATAAGCACTTTTATAAACATTGTTTTGCTCAATTCTTCCAACAGCATACTATAATCCCAATTTTAGAGGCACGGAAACAGGCTTTATTTTATAGACATGGACACAGGCTTTATTAGTGAGATTTAGCAGAGAATCATGGTCACACACACAGCACACACACATATATGCATACAGCATTTCAGCTGCTGTGGGGATCCCTCACTTGTATGGACTCCCCCTCTGAAGCCCTTGGAAAACCCTAGCACTGATGTTATATACTGTGATAACATTTGCAAACTATTTTACTGGCAATCAGCATTGTCTTTTCCACCATGGCTTCTCTTCTGTTATAATTTCCTTTCTGTGTGTGTGTGTATTGAGTGGTTTGAGAAGTCTTGGCGTCTGGCTAAGGTTGTGTTTTAGATACATTTGTTTTGGGTTGAACAGGATATGTTTATATGGATTTTGGTTACTTCTGTGTGTAGTTAAATGATTGCTGACTATTCTGGTGTAGGAGTGGCTTCCAGGAATACTCCCACCACCTACCACTGCAGTTCACTGGGTGTGGTGATGTCAAGTGCAGGGTCCAGGTCATAGAGTTATGTGAATGAGTCCTATAGCATCTAGTGCGGAATGACATGGGTCATAGAGGAGAAACAAGGTGGGAAATGTACTGAGCCGGAAGCCCTGTATGGAAAATTCTCCGAATCACGAGACATGGAAACTTGTATAATGAAGGCATTTTTCACTGATGCCTAATCAAAATAAAAGTTTCCTTTTCTCAGCAATGTATAATACTAACGTGGGCATTAATACGTTTGTACTGTATATTTCTTTTACTTTTCAAATGGCATTTTGCAAGATAGAATTCATTAAAATTCTTGAATTTGTAATCTGGACACATAGCAGTACAGTGAAAAATGGTTACATCTGTGCTTAATGCATCCCAACTCTCAATAATATATTTTTTGACCAACTGTGCTAGACAAAAGACTGAGTCATATTTCTATTCACTCTCTAGAAAATTGTATCACAAAATTGTTTTCCTATGAAGAAGCAATCTCAGAATATGCCACCCCAAAACGTAGAAAAAATGTATTATAGAGGTGGGTCAAGCAGCTAATTAAGAAAAATATTCTTATTTTTCCAGATATTGTGTTTGCAGTGTTGGTTAACTATTTTAAAATTTTCAGCCTGTTGTGATATTTTCTCATTCTCACTCTCATTTGCACTTAATTTTGTATATTTTATGAGCCAATTCCAGTCTGTTCATGATCTTTGCTTCCTGACTCCAGCCCTACAGACTTTAGCTTTCCTTAGGCAACCCCCACAGTTGCATAAGCTGATTTATTATAATAAATCACACACATGCCCACACACATCTCAGATATACACTACATCTATTATCTCTCTCTATCATCTGTTATTGGGTTCTGCTTCTCTCATTGAGCTCTGACTGATAAAGATGATGGTGATGATGATGAGGATGACATAATAACAATAACGATAGTAGAATCTTGTACTGATTGAGAATTTATCATGCACCAGACATGATGCTTCACACTTTTCAGGCATTAGTCTTACTTACTCTGCTCAACTCCATTAGGCAGATGCTATATTATCCCTTTCTATGGGTTAAAAAAACGGAGGCACAGAGAGGCTGAGCAACTGATCTTATAGCCAGTCAGCCTCAGCCAGAATTGCAACTCATGTCCCCCTGGCCTGTGCCCTGGACTAGTCCAGGGTGTAGCATGAGTGACAGCACAGGATAGGACCCCTCATGCTACATGAGGGAAACACAAGCAGGTTCGACCCTTTGGCTGCTCAGACTCAGGAGTCATGAACAATGAGATGGAAGAAGCCATGAGGATTTATGTCAAAGTCATAGTCACTCTGCGTGGAAGCCTGCTTGTGGGTGAGGTAGGCAGGCAAGAATCCTCATAAACAGAATAGAGAACATAGCATGTCAGAGAAGGAAAGCACTCTGAGATCTGCTAGTTCATCTCCCATGGGACATATGAGCAAATTGAAGCCCTGCAGAGCTATGGAGAAGCATCAGGGTGTGAATAGGCTATCAGGTTGATAATGCTACATGGTATAGATTCCTTTTGCTGCAGAATTCTCGCATGACCCTGGACCCCATTGGGCAGGGAAACTCTTATTGTAGATCTTGCCAAGTCAGGAACCAGGCAACCTCGAGTGGATTCCAACAAGGTCTGCCACCCAAAAGATTCAGTAGCGTAGCCAAGGGTTAGTATGAAATTTGAGGAACAGATAAATTTGGCACATTAATATTTGACATTTCACAGGCAGGAAGTAGTGAGTCCCCAAACCTGTATATAACACCATAGTTACTACAAGGCCAAGGAGGTGGCCTTTGGCTCCAGATGTGTTGTTGATTATGCCAATGGCAAAGAAAGCATGGTGGCTTTCATGCAAATAATGGTGATATTAAGAATGGAAATAATAATAGTACTAATAATCATTTATCTCTTTAAAGTGCTCTAATAGTTCATAAATGGCTTTTTATATATTTTCATGTTTTGTTTTTATTATTTTATTTTATTTTATTTTATTTTATTTTAAGACAAGATCTCACTCCCTCACCCAGGCTGGAATGCAGTGGCACAATCTCAGCTCACTGTAACCTCCACCTCCCTCCTGGGCTCAGGCGATCCTCCCACCTTAGCCTCCTGAGCAGCTGGGACCATAGTTGTGCACCACCATGCCTGGCTCATTTTTTTGTATTTTCTGTAGAGATGGGGTCTCGTCACGTTGCCCAGGCTTGTCTCGAATTTCTGGGTTCAAGTGATCCAACTGCTTGGCCTCCCAGACTGCTGTCATTACAGGCATGAGCCACCACGCCTGGCCTATTTACATGGTTAATAGGATGTCGTCTGTCACTACTATTATTCCCATTACACAAATGAGAGTATTCAGGTCCACTAAGCAATTGGTCCTGGGTCATCCAGTGGGTAGTGGTGGAGCTGGTCTGGGCCTTCAGGTCCCACTTAACTCCATTCTCCACTGTTCAATGCCACCTGCTACTTCCAAGGGCTGAGAACATGTCTCTGGACAAGGACCAGGCAAGGGTGATAGTCCCCCATTCCCTCCATTCCCGGCTTCTCTTTTTCTTTGTGAACACTAGAATATGTAGCTATTTCTCCTTGGGGGTGGTAGAGGGGAGGAGGTGAGGAGCAGCTGGAGAACCGGCTGACTTCCAGGCTGAGAGATGATGATGAGTTTGCACCAGTGGTGGTCAAAATACAGAGATTAATTACATTCAACACAAGAAGTGGGTATTTATGGGCTGTCAGTCAGAAGAAAATATTTTGAAGCCAAAATTTGAAAAGTGTCACAACTGGTGTTCTGAATTTGTGGATATCTTGGGTGCCTTATAATGCCTTCTATTTTTCATTTAGAGAAAAGAAAATACCTGTCTTTGAAAATCACAGTGGCTTACGAAGTGGTCAGACTGAGTTTCAGTTTTGAACTCTGTAGGTGCCATGGACCAAGTGGCTGACGTGTAACACACTCAGGCAGAGATGCTCCATGACGAACTTCTTACAATATGGTGCAGAGGACATGGGCTCAAGAGTTTGACTTGAGGTCCTCTCCTTTCCAGCCCTGAGACCTTTGGCAAATTCATCTCCATGAACTTGTTTTCTTCACCTGTAAAATGGGATCCAGATCAACACCCTCTCCAAATGGCCAAGGGGATTAAGTGAGATTCATTCATCCACTGCCCAGAGTAGGACTTTGACGAATGTTTTAGTCCTACCTATAGCATTTGAAGTAATTAACAAAACGCTTTTCAAACAGTACCTGTTAGATAATCCTGTGTGGAAAGAATGAATGAAAAATGAGGGGAGGCTTTAACTGAAATGTTGAGGCTGCTCCCCTAACATTGACTCTAACATCTGTCTAGTGTGATTTACACTTTTTCCTGGGTAAGAAATATCTATAGTAATTCATAGGCTTTCTAATAAATAGCCATGCACATATAACATTTGTTTATAAGTGTAAAAATGACAAATACTTGCAGAACACTTTCCAAAACTTAATCCATGTTATTTTATCATGTCCTCACCATAATGCAATGAGCTGCAGATACTATCACTGCTGCTGCTGCTACTTCTGCTAAACATTTGCACTAACTGGGGATCTGCTGTGGGCCAACCTCTGTACTTACTAAGTACTGTGTGTACTTCATTTACATGAATTCCTCAGCGCAGGCTATCAACAGCATTTTTCAGAGCCAAGAGTCAAACTCAAGCCAGCCTGATACCATAGCCATTGTTGCAAAGCAAGAGTTATTGTCTCATTATATAGATGAGGAAGCACACTAAAAGGAGTTGCAAGACTTGCTTCAAATGTGCCATCTTGTAGGAGGTAGGATCTAGGGCCAAATCCATTTATTCATGCTTCAGATTCTAAGCTTCTATCATGTGCCTGTTTCTCAAGCCGGTGATAGTGAAAAGAAGGATGTAGTCAGTCTGCTTTCATTGAATGCTTCTATCTACTAAGTCCATGCCAAGCAGCTAATAATATGCTTTATCATTTGATCTACCCAAGCGCAATGATATACATGTTCACAAAAAGATGGTTGAAGGCTCAGTCTCTGGAATGTTAATGGCCATTATCTCAAGGTGGTATGGTAGGATTTCAGACGATGATGGTGATGATGATTTTCTTCATCATTTTACAGGCGGTTTTTGAAAACAGAGACAGCAAAACTTAAGAGCCCAAACCCTAACTGCCTTTTCTTGGAGGTGTTATTTATCCTGACTTTCTAGCTGAGGAAAATGAGGCTAAGAGAGAGACACTGAATGGTCTATTCAAAATTAACTTGCAAAGCTCCAGCTCACCCATTCCACTGAGCTGCCTCCTGGGAGCCCCAATGTGCAGGACAAAAGTTCAGTGTCCTGGGTGACTTTATAATCTCCTCCATGACAGGCGGCATGGTTTCTCGGGCCCTAAATTAGTACCTAGATTCACATGGTAGTGGGGCCTCAGGCTTTTCCACAACAAGGACAGGCTGAACAGGTCAAAGGGCTACTTCCTAAATGCTGGGCTGCAGCTGGTTGGCTGTGTTGTGTGTTACAAAGGCCCCTCAGCGTGTAAAATGCCCCTCCTGACCTCACATTCTTCATCAGTCATTGCCTGGGAAGATGCAGGTGCTGATGCTGCAGAGAGGGCCTGGGGACCATTGGTGAATGTGTGAGCATATAGTGTGGATGAATTGTGGGTCAGGGATGACGTACCTCTCATTTCAAACACTGTAGCGTGGGGGTTGTAGAGAAGGAGATATGTGACTACCCGTTAGACCTGTTCTTTTGCTTTGGAAATTTGATGCTATGTCCAAAATTCAAAAATCTAGATGACTCGATAGAAAGTTCATAGTGAAAAATGACATCTTCCAGGTAATATTGGGTGAGCCCTCCAAGGCCATTAAATTCCAGCCTTGTCCACAGAGGCAAACAAGCCTTCCATCATAGTCACTACCAGACCTGTTGGTGGAGCATATTTATTAAAACATAAAAATCAGCTCATTGTTACTTTACAGTCTTTTGGTAGAGAAAACACCAGGACTGGGGCCTGGTTCTAGTCCTTAGCTCTGTCCCTAACAAGCTGTATATCTTTGAATAAGACACTTGGGCCCCCTGAGACCCCTTATCTGTAAGATAAGAAAATGAGCCAGATTATCTGAATGACCTATAAATACAATGGAATTCAATTCAATTCTACATTTATTAAGCATCCACTTGTGTCCAGCACTTTATCACGATAATCAGAAAAGCTGGAGATTGTAGGAGCTTGATTCTGTGATACCACAATGTACTTCTCTACATTGCAGAGAAACCATGAAGACTCTCTGTACTGAATGGTTTGTGCAATGCTCAGATGTTCCTTTAGGTCTGTGGCACCTATTCCCTCAGTTAAGGAAGCGTTCTCACTAACACTACTCATTCTACCCCATGACTGGTTGATGCTAGGGTCCAAAGGCCCAGCGCTTCCCTTGGATTAGGAACATCTTTGAAAATCTACTTCAACTCCAGAGCCTTGCATGGGAAAGTTGAGGCCTAACTGCATTGCAGTTTAACTTCTCTCTTTGCCCCATCCTATTTGCCTTATTCCTTCACAGAAGCCCTTGTTCCTGAGAGCATGCGCCTCCAAACCAGTCGTGTGCAATTCTCTCAGAGTCTATTTCCTGGAGGAACTCAAACATTGACATGAAATCCCACGGCCTTTGGAAAAAAGGGGTCCCTCCAGCATCAACCTTCCCCTATTCCCATCCCTTCTGTCCACTGAGCCCATATCCACTCAGAGTGGATCTGAGTATACCTGTTGCCCATCCCAGTTCCTGGGATACAGACACAGAAATACCTTCTATACCTTCTGTGGTTTCAGGGGAGTAATGTGATGCTCTGTTCATTGATAGATATCTTTCATAAATATGGCCCAGAGGCCCTGTTAATCTTTAGTTTTGAAAGGGAAACTAAGAAAGCCTAAGTTCTTGCTTTCTTGGTATCGAAGACCTGCAATCAGTAGCACTTCAATGGGAGCAAACTCCCTAGGGCCAGAACTTATCTAGGTAGCTAGAAGACCAACTCTTCCCCTTGAAGTTAAACAACAACAAAAAAAGAGGTCTGAGTTGAGCACATGGCAGAAATTCATGAATACTTGAATCTGAGAGAATTCCAATAGATTATCAAAGCTGTAGGATGAGGCTCTGTGAGAGGTTGGCTGCATGTGGCTTTACTGCAAATCTCCATGACTGCGAGGACATTTTCCACTTAATAGGCCAAGTGCCACAATCGCAGTGGCTTCTTCTTGCCCTTGGTTTAGAAAACCATAACTGTGTCGGAGGACAGACTCCTCCACCTTCCTTGTAGACCACCAACGTGTTAAGTACATACTTTGAGAAAATCTTCAGTTGAGTTCAAGGCTCTATGCTCCCTGGGAAACATTGTGTACACACCAGAGTGCCACAGAATGGAAAACACACAATGCTTAGCAAGTCTGAGTCAGGTCTCAAATCTAATATCTGCCAGTATGTGTCCTTGAACAATTCATTTTGCTTCTCAGGATTTTTGTTAGCTTATTGATAAAAATAAGGCTAATTCTTAACTTCCAAGGATTTTGTTGGTATTAGAAATAATATTACATGCTTAATAGCAGGTTGGATCTCAAAGCTGGTTATTATTAGTAGTAATAGATGATACTGATATAACAAAGGAAATGAATATTAGCTAGCCTTATAATGCAGAGGCTAAAACTGCACTGAATGCTGACTCTATGTCATGGTCAACTTTAAATATTATGTAACAACAGACACTCACACATACATTTCCAAGATTCATCTGATGCTGGAAAGTGATGCCACCAGAAACATTAGTGCTCTTTCCCTTTAGTCATTGGCCTTCACTCATAGCCTGGCCAAGGCTTGCCTTGAAAGGCAAGTATGAAGTGAAAGTATTTCTGACATACAGAGAAACTTGGGACTGGTAGGAAATTAAGGGATGGGAATCTGAGCTCCAGGCTTGACTCAATCATGTACTAAAGGTGTGATCTTATGCAAATCATTTAATTTATTGAGTCTCAGTTTCCTTCTTCATTTATTTATTCATTCAACCAACATTTACTATACATGGAGACTCAAGTATGATGTCTCCCTTCCGCAAGAACCATGCAGTAGGTGAGCCGGAAGTAAGCAAAGTGGAAATGCTGACATGTTCAGTGCATGTTATGGGGCATGGAGATCCAAGTGAGAGCCATGAGAGTGGAACCCTTTCTCTCTCATTCAGCGCCATGGTTTTGCCCCTGGCACAATGTCCAGTACATCAATATGCTCAACAAACAAATGAAGATGAAATTCTGCTGCATAGGTCAGGGAAAGTTTTAGAGTGAAAGTAACACTTGAGCTGGGTCTTACAAAATGAACAAGAAGAGGTTAGAAAGAGATAGTAGGAGTGGACCCTCCAGGCAGAAGTGGAGCTGTATGAAGGCCTGGAGCTAGCTGAGACAAACCTCTGAGATGTCGGGGAAACGTCTGGCATGACTAGCGCAGAGCGTGCACAGGGAAGAATGAAATCCCTTGGCGGCACCGTGAGAATGAAATGAGTTAGTAATGCAGAATGGCTGGGGGAAATAGGTTAGGCGGTATTATTGCATCCTGCTACCTTGATGTATAAATGTTATATATTTATCTCATAATTGTTGTTGTCATTACTTTAGATTTCTGTCTAATTTTCTTGGTCCATGATTGATCATTAGTAAACAAATATGCATGTTGCTGTGAAGCTCGGCTCTGTGTACAGCATTATTGATGGATTCATTCATTGGTCCAACAGATATTTTATTCTGATAAATGTTAATTGCTGCTCAGAGTGCCTGACCAAGGTAATCTGCTGAAGCGTGAGTTTGTGCTTTTCTGGTTCTATTTGTCTGCAGACAGAAGGCTGTTTGGAGGACTGAAATGTGGGCATGTTCTGCATTTGTACTCTTGGCCTTTGGGGACACTGCTTAGTGCTTGCAGCAGGGAAGGAGGTAGGGTTTCTCAATCACACCTGAGTGCTTCTT
Source organism: Theropithecus gelada (assembly GCF_003255815.1). Taxonomy (NCBI): domain Eukaryota; kingdom Metazoa; phylum Chordata; class Mammalia; order Primates; family Cercopithecidae; genus Theropithecus; species Theropithecus gelada. The sequence goes on from NC_037684.1 coordinate 7,811,526, forward strand.
CCTACAGCTTCAGCATCCTATGGCTTCCTCCTTCTCATCAGTCACAGGGCTCGCCCCCACCCGTAGGCTGGCTCAGCAGGGCTACAGAGCCTGGCGAGAGAGGGATCATCACAGTGTGCAAAGGAGGAAGTGGGGAGAGGTGATGGCAGAGGTGGCAGCTGAGGAGAGAGGGCTCTAAGGAGCAGATGGGAAACAGGATGGGAAAAGGAGATGCAGCTTTCATCAGTACAGGAGGGAAGAAAATGAAGTGGGAAAAGGATGAGAGAAACTAAAGGACTAGCGAGATGAGGAGATGAAGAGAGAGAACTAGGTATTGGAACAAAAATTGAAAAGGGCAAGAAAGTTGGGGCAGCAGGAGGAAGTAGAAAAGGGAGATAAATGGGATGAGATAATTGTATAGCAAGATTCCCTAGAGCAGGTGTTTATGCAGAGATTCTGGGCTCAGGAAGCTTTGCTGTGTGGAAGAGTAGAGAATGTCTAAGACCACTAGCTTGCCAGCCTCCACTGATTCCCCAAAGTGAGGAGGTGTCGTGTGTCAAAATATTCAGTGGTGACGCATGAATTAGCAGAGATCAATTTGTATTTAAGAAATCTTACTGGAGCAGCCCAAAGCACAGATAAAAGCCGTCAAGCGAACGAGACTGTTCATCCAATTAGCACAAATCCAGCACCTGGCTCTGCAGAGCACAGTGGCTCTCAGGCTGGCATCCTGATGGGGGAGTAGGGTTGGCTTTGCTTATTCACTTGTCTGTTTGTGTGTTCTGTGCCGATGGAGGAAATCATCTTCAGGAATGTGCTCTGAGCTGTGCTTAAATAAAGGTCATCACATCCCTGGGTTTTCAATAATCGTGAGGCATTTAATGTGAAATGAGCTCATTCCCAAGCTCACTTTAGGCAGCATTTCCACTATCTAATGCAAATCAATGATGACTCTTTGTAAGGGATCAGGGCCACCAGCAATATCTGCTGTTTGCAATGCTCAGGGGGAAATGCCAGCCCTGGGCTGGGGAGACTGAGCCTGGCACAGCTGTGGGCCCTGGAGACTTCATTAGTTGGGTTCCTGAGCAGACAAATCACAGCAGTTGGGAGCTGGGACTGCGAAGTCTGTGTGGGACCCAGCCAACTCTGTGTCCCTGGAGCCACATCCTTTCTTCCAGGCCTCACTCCTGGATTTCTATCTAGAGGCCCCAGCTGGGTAGGAGTTCTACCCTAAATACAATTGATAAATGCCTTGACCTCTAACTTAGTTCTTTCTGCTCTTTCTTCTTTGTAAGTGGACTTGTTACCTTTACCCCTAGGGTTGGGTTAGAGCCCTTGTTTAGCTCAGAGATATATTTGTGTAATCAATTTCTTTCTTCCTTCGTTCCTTCTTTCCTTCCTTCCTCTCTTTCCTTCCTTCCCTTCCTTCCATCAATCCTTTTTTCCTCCCTGCCCCTTCCCTTTCTTCCTCTTTTCCTCCCTCCCTGCCTCCCTGCCTTCCTTTTTCCCTCCGTTTCCTCTCTTTCTCTTTCTCTCTCTTTCTTTCTTTTTCTTTTCTTTCCTTCATTCCTTCCTTCCTTCCTTCCTTCCTTCCCTCCTTCCTTCCTTCCCTCCCTCCTTCCTTCCTTCCTTCCTTCCTTCCTTCCTTCCTTCCTTCCTTCCTTCCTTCCTTCCTTCCTTCCTTCCTTCCTTCCTTCCTTCCTTCCTCCCTTCCTTCCTTCCTTCCTTCCTTCCTTCCTTCCTTCCTTCCTTCCTTCTTTCCTTCCTTCCTCCCTTTCTTCCTTCCATAGTCCACAGTTAGTTATTGAATGCCAATGATGTGCCAGGCACAAGTTGAACTTACATTCTAGTTGGGTGAGATAAGTTAGAAAAACATACACATAAGATGTCTCTTAGTCTGTTCAGGCTGCTATAACAAGATTTCATAGACCAGGAAGTTTTTAAAGAACAGAAGTTTATTCTTCACAGTTCTGGAGGGTTGGGAGTCCAAGATACAGGTTCCAACAGCTCTATAGTAGTAGTTCTGTATCTGAATTTCAAATTTAACTGAGCATCTCATATTCTATCTGGCAACCCTACTGTCTAGTCCATTCAGGCTGTTGAAACAGAACCTTACAGAGTGGGTAGTTTACAAAACAACAAACAGTTTTGGAGGCTAGGAAGTCCAAGATCAAGGTCCACAGATTCAGTGTCTGTTGAGGGCCTGCTTCCTGGTTCATAGGCTGCCATCCTCTTGCTATGATCTCACATGGCAGAAGGGGTGAGGGAGCTCTCTAGGGTCTCTTTTATAAGGGCACTAATACCATCCATTAGGGTTCCACCCTCATGGCCCAATCACTTCCTAAAGGCCCTGCCACTTAATACCATCACATTGGTTCTTAGGTTTCAAAATATGAAACCTGGGGGAATACAAACATTCAGACCATGGTAAGATGTTAGATGATGAAACATGCCAAGGAGAAAAACAAAGGAGAGAGGATGATAAAGAGGTTGGATGTGCGTGTATGAACAAGTGCATTGTGGTGGCTGCAATATGAGAATCCCTAGTGGCAGAGAGAAATAATGGCCCTACCCCTTCCCCTGGGTTAGACCTCTTGAATGTGACTCAGGCTTTGTTGGGATCTGAGTGTGCCATGCTGGCCATCTGCTTAAGATGATTCCACAAGCTCTTGAAATTTTTATTTCCTGCTTTTATTTTTCTTCAAAATGCCAACCTACTGCAGTGATTCCAGTGTGCTACTGGGTAAGGTTTCTAGGATCAGGGCATATGAGATAATGTAGTTGCTTCTTGGACTAAATCCTAGTCCAAGCCTGACACCTCTGCTCTGTCATGAATAAGAAACGAGCCACATCTGCTAGTCTCAGGGTGACTATAGCTACCACATATGGTTGTATAGGTTGTGTAACGAACAACCCAAGAGGGTACTCTTTACAAAGATGATAATATGAATGGTGCTTCCTAAAGTTGGGCAGTGTACAACCTGTATGGCCAACCACTGCAGACTATCTGGGTCCCTACAAATACTGTGGTCATGCTTTGGTTGTACTTAGGTGCTTCCTTATTCTCACCACGCAAATGTCCTGGACTCTGGATCATGTATATGGAGACTTTTGAGACCTCCTGCACTTTATGACCTTAGCTGGTCCTCCATGCTCTATTACCTGTCTGACCTGGACATACCCCATGGCCTCTTCAGCTGCATCTGCATCTCAGGCCTTGACCTGTATCTTTGTGGTTATAATTCCTGGTCAGATCCATCCAAGCTCCTAGACCAGGACAATCTGTCAGCTTTGCTGGTCTGCTTCCGATTTCCTAAAGAAGTTCAACTTGGAATGCACACTACCTTTTGCACAGGAATTGTGGGCATCAGATCTTGCCCATACAATATCTGTCACACCTTCAGGAGGGCAGAGTTAGGTTTGGGACAAAGGCCTATGTGACTCCAGAGTTTCTGTGTTTTTACCTTGCATACACACCTGCCTTGGTGTGTATGAATTCCCAAAAAAGTTGCACAAAGAACAGACGCTGACACCCTACAGAAGAGATGAGAGATAACCCTTTCTTACTGGTTTATCCACTTACGGAGGAGCAGATCCATTAGAAAATCATTTCTCCCACTTCCCTGACAATCATAATCATCAAGGGGTAGTGGTTAAACACGTAAATTCCAGGGACCACTCACACCCACAGTATCAGAATTTCTAGGGGGATGATCCTGGGAAATGGTGTCTTTAAAACACATTGCAGGAGATTCCTGTTACTGTAAAAATGTAGGAAACTTTGGAGACAGTATGAGAGTGATAGCAATAGGTGACCTCATGCTAACAGGCATTCCAAGTGCTTTCCATGCAGTCAATTTTTTATCCTGCTATCAACTTTTCGAGGTGTGTATTATTATTACCACTGTACGGATGGAGAAAGGATGCATAGAGACATTAAGAAACTTTCTTAAGGTCACACAGCTAATCTAGTCTGACTCTAGAGGTAGCATACTGTGCTACCTCTCAAAGAAAAGGGTCTATTCTGTCAACTTCATGAACAGGAAGAACGAGCAGTCAGTCAAGTGCTGAAATTAAAAAACCCTCTAGGAAAGGAGATCTGCAGTACACTAAAAGTGGCTTAGAAGTCCACTTTGTCAGAAAGCTTTGGTGTCCATCAAAATGTGGCCTGGAGAACTAGACTTGAAGCTGGTATCATTCGTTCACACCTCTGGTGAAGAAAGGAATTAGTGATAGATTTTCTTGGGAGAAAGGAGAGGAAGGAAAATGAGGGTTCATCACGTGATGGTAGGAGGAAGAGGTAGCCATCAAGTGAGAAAACGTGCAACATTTTGCAGGAGAGCCCGCTGGGACTAAAGTGGATCACCAGGCTTTTGTTCTTCACCTCACAAACTCTACCCACACACCTTTGCTCTCTGCTGCTCCACCTTCTAAATACTCTGCTTGATTGTCTGATCTGACATGACCTGTCCTTCCTCCCAATCCCTGTTTTGACACTTTTATGACATTCATGGTTTGGGTGGAGTCAGGAAGACATAGATTCAAACTCTGCCACTTAATATCTGAGGGACCCTGGGTGAGTTACCATCTTTAAACTTCAATCCTCTTTAATAAAACAGGAATAAGAAACATACAGTATACATCAACATGCTGATGTAAGGATGAAAGGAAATAATACATTCGAGATGCTTAGCATAGTGTCTCAACACGTTAATCACCCAGTGAACAGTTGCTCTTCTGTTGTTATTAGCCAGAAACTTCAATGTCCAATATGATAGCACCCAGTCAAATATGGCTGTTTGAACTCAAATTTAAATTGATTAAAAGTAAGTAAAACTAAAATCTAGCTCCTCGTTTACAGGGCTCAATACCCGCAGGTGCCTAGTGCCTACTGTACTGGACAGCACAGACAGAAAACACCTTGTCTAACTTTCCATCATCGCAGAGTGGTTGGCTAGAACTGGTCCAGAGGGAGGTATGGACTACATATTATTCAAACTATTCTCTAAAATGTTGTTTCTCTCCGGCTAATTGGTACAAATTGGACAGCTGTTAGTTCTCTGGGAAAGACATGGAGAGCAGGTGTTTGGATTTGCTAGGTAAGTCAGACTTACATAATCATGCAGTGTTTAATGATGTTTTGGTCAATGACAGACTGCATATAAGACAGTGGTCCCACAAGACTATAATACCATATTTTTATTGTACCTTTTCTATATTTAGATATGTTTCAATATACACATACTTGCCATTGTGTTACAGTTGCCTAGAGTATTCAGTACAGTAACATGCTGTATAGGTTTGTGGCCTAGAAACCTAGGCTGTCCCATATAGCCTAGGTGCGTAGTGAGCTATACCACCTAGGTTTGTGTCAGTATACTCTATGGTAATCACACAATGATGAAATCGCCCAATGATACATTTCTCAGACTGTATTTCTGTTGTTAAGCAATGTGTGGCTGTATTTTAAAAACACAAATTAAAAGGATAGTGAAACTTGAGAACACAGAAAAGGTTGACCTTCCAAATTACCTGCCCACGTGGAAGGTGGACCAAGAGTTCATCTCCAGCCAGTGTGAGGAATCTTCTTTGAAAATAGTCCTGAACTTGCTCCAACAACAGAAATACATAAAATAGAAACTCCCAGTCTGCCCTGAATTGTTTCTCAATATTTGCTTTCTTCCTGGTTTTAAACAGTAACTGCTTCCGTCAGGAGAATCCTTTAGAAACAGAAGGAGGAACAAAAAGAACAGTTAAATGAAAACTTTGCTTTTGTCTGCTGTTGGCCTAGAGGCCAGGGACATGCTGTTACTGACTCTTCAGCTTCTCTGCTCATTGCTCCTGGCAACCTCCCCTCTTGTTGTGTGCTCTTTCGTGGGGGTGAGGAGTGATGGGCAATTCCACAATGACTCTCCAGCCCTTTGAAGAAACTCCAGCAATGAACTAGAGCCACATTAATAGCCTCACGTTTCTTGCTTGATGTTGTTCTTAAGTGCATAGCCAAAGTAAAAGACATCTTGAGTGTAAGCACTGCCTTTGGATAACTGGTAAACCTCTCTCTTTTCTCAGGTCCAAAGTCAGTCTTTTGTTCTCAGTAATGAGGAAATGCTGAAGGAAAGGATTCATGCCTGAAGGTCTAGAGTGCTTCAACTTGGGGTTAAGTGTGGAACTCTGAAGAAGTGGATTGGTAATTGCATGAGGGGAATTTCCAAGCACTCTACATCTCTGATCACTATTGTTAGGTGAAAATATCGGGGGTAAAGAGAGGAAATCTGTGTGACTAAAAATTACACATAAACGTGGTTCTTCACTTCAGTAAATTTCTAACTTTACATGCATAACAAAAGCCAGGCAGTTTTCCACTGTGTATGTGTGTGTGGGTGGGTGGGTGGGTGGGGGTGGTTAGCTGGGGGAGAGATTTGCATACATGTGGATTTCCACATCTTGGATTTTCTTAAGTACGCTTTCAGTAAAATAAATGGCAAGAGAACTCTAAGAGTGTACCCCAGGGCATGGCACTTCACTATGGTTGATGCGGTGGTTACCTAATGTTTACTTCTAGAAGAAGAAATAATTGGAATAAGGAAATGAAAGCCCTGGTTAAGATCAACACATTTCACTTTTTTTTTTTTTTTTTTTTTTTTTTTTACAACAAGGCTTTGGCTTCATATTTATCACAAGAACAGAAATCTGTTTCCTCTGACAGAAAATTCATTTCACCCACAAAACCCGTATTTCCCCCGCCTGCCTTCTATTCAGACAAGCCCCACAAGATAAATGTGTTCTCCAATTCACCAGCAGTAAGGAAGATAAAGGCTTGGAAACTCCACAAGTACATTCTCCTAATTATTGTAACTGGCATTTTTTTTTTTTATTTGGCAAACCATCTATTCAGATTAAACTACAGCCCAGGAGCCTTTTATTTGAAGATTGCCAATGTGGGGTGGAAAGGTAGCTCAATTGTGTGATTTCCTCAGCTTTAATAGCCCAAAGAGAAGCATTGAAAGAGATCCCAGTATTTGTGTGCAAGTGATTTTTGTTAGGAAAGATCTAAAAATACCCACAGCAGCCTCTCTCCATGTTCTCTCCATTTGAAGTCAACTTGAGACCTTTCCCTATTTAAACACCCAGAAATATGTGTCAGAAGTCACCCGTTATTACCCTTATGTCCCGGTTTCCCCTAAGATCTAAATAAACAAATGAATCCAGCAAATGTGTCAGGAGGCTCCAGCTCTGCTTCACATTAGGAATATATTTACCCATTTAATAACTGTTATTTATCCAGACATTTAATTGCACCATTGTAAACACACAGGGAAACCTTTGGGGGAAGGAAGCTCAGTTGCTGAGATGAGACAGATATTTAAAACTCTGGTCCTATAGCTGACCCTACAGGAGTCAGTCTTTGGGACGGGATTGGGGTGAGTTTGTTTTATGTGGTGGGGACTCACCAAGAAGCCTCCACTCACTGGTCATGCTGCTTTTCAGAAAGTACCCAGTAAATCGGTGAAGGAATGAGGGAATGAGGGCAGGAAAAAAGAGCCAGAGGTTAAAGCAACAGTCTCGGCCCATTACCAAGAACTTTGCTGGTGTTGGGTGCTGGATGGAGCCCAAGCTTTTAGTGTGCCCGTCATTCTATGGCCACAGTGACTCTGTACCTTTGAAGGATGCCTATCATAGTAGTAGGTGCCCTGAAGAGGGGAGCTCTGGGCATCACGGAAGCATTCTTGAACCTCTGAGTACATTCTCAGCTCTGTTCCTCATTCTTGGATCTCTTCCTCTTTTATCAGTCTCCTGGATTTGGGAATCTTTGGTTTTCAGGTGTATATTAATCCTTTAGACCTGATGACAGATTAAACAACATTCACTTGGCTCTCCACACTTCCTCTTAGAAATAATTTTGCATTTGTTTTTGATCTCTTTTTTTTCAAATCAACTTCAGGTCATAAATGCATCTGATTAGGCTCTGTATCCTGCTATCCAACCATGAGCTGATTCACTTGGTCCAAGCCAACCTGGTATCCTTAAAACTCCTTGCTCATTCCTAGCTAAGGTTCCAGACACCCCATAAAAAGCATTTGCCATTATGGTCCAGAACTTCTGGAATGATCTAGAAGCAACACCCCTCAACATTTTCTTTCTTTCTGATCCCTCTTGCTGTGGTCTGATGCTTCTGAATTCTTCCAAGGGTCATCTTATTTTTGAATTCTTCCTCTTTGTCTAACTCTTTCAGATTGATGTTACAGTTGGCCTGTGTTTCCGGATTGTGATTTTGACTTTGCCCAGGAACCTCTGCAGATGGTAGGTCAGTTCTGCCATGCCTGTTGATTGACCCAGGTTCTCAGAATCTTACTCTTGGAAAATGTCCCAGGTGAAACCCAGAGAAGGGGGAGTTTGGTCAATGGTTTCATGTTTCACCCGTTTGAGAGTAATAGGACAGCCTAATTTTCTCAGCAAAGGATCCTACCTGCCACTCCTGACACTAGCCAGTCTCCAAGAGCCTCACTTCTTCCTCATAGGAAAATCTTTCTTTGAGATCCCAGAAAATGTCATGAGTCTTAGAATCGAGTGAGTGTCAATGTTGCTGACTGACAGATGGACTTACTGACTGGTATTCCTCTTCCAGTGGTCTCCCAGCTCTTATATGGTGAGTAAAAGACCTAGCAGCAGAGGACCTATAATCAATTAATCGTATGTGTGAGCCACTTAGCATCACTGAATCACGGAATATTAAATATACTCTGCCACCAAATATGCTGGAGAATCCTGTTTCTGACGTTTCCCTTTCAGAAGGTCATGATGGACATTAGCATATAAAAATCCTCATAATATCTCTAGTGAAAAAACCTGCCTTACTTTCCTCACCCAGGACTTCCCATGCTTATTTTGCCCACCGAAGCCATTTTTTATAGTGTTACACACACAACATCCCTTGGAGCTAATATTACATGGAGCATCTTTGCAAAAATATTGATCTTGCTTAAAGCCCCTGCTCCATCTTCACATCCACATCCACACACTTGCACACATATTGTAGTTCAAGAGAACAGACATTATTCTCCATTTAAACACTCTTCTTCACAGAGCCACAGTCCTCCCGCAAATGCACAGTCCTTCTCCCTCACTCATTCCCATGTGGACCACCCGCAGGGGCTCCCACATCCCAGTGAAACACTGGGAAGCACCCACATTCGCACTCAAGAATTGATCATACAAACCAGGGATAAGTGAACTTTTTTTTGTAAATAATCAAGTGGCAATGACTTGAGGTTCTGCCGCCATACAATCCCTATTGCAAATACTCAACTCCGCCTTTGTGGCACAAAAGCAGACACAGACAGTACCCAAACCAACAAACGTGGCTCTGTTCCAAGAAAACTTTATGAATACTTAAATTTGAATTTTGTATAATTTTCACATTGCCACAAAATATCATTCTTTTTTTGAATGGTTTTCAACCACTTAAGAATGTAAAGGACATTCTTAGCTAACAAGCCATGTAAAAATAAGCTGCAGGCTAGCTTGACCTTTGGGCCACAGTTTGCTTATTTGTGCTTTTTGCCATCAGTAGGTTCCTGAAAACAGCATGAACTTCTGTCCGTAGAATCCTTTTGTAACATGTTAAGGAGTCTGCTTCTTTAAAGGATATTGCAATGAATTATTTAGCAATGCAAATCTCTCAATTCCTAAACCTGGTGTCAAGCACCGGCCTTCTGAATAATTATTGCTCTCCTCTGCCAACTTTAGAGCACTTTTGCATCGAAGGCAGGGCTTTCTGATTTCCCTGGGTCCTGAATGGCGTCTCATGCCAAAAGAGCTTCCTCTTTTGCAAACACTAGCCCCCACCAAGCTGTCTGGCTGTCAGGTACTTGGCACCTGAACTGGTTTCAGTTGGAAGCTTTCAGTCCACAGTTCTGTGCAAGAAGTTGTGTGTTTTAACAACAGCGATAGCATCTGCAGAACACCCAAGATGTCAGTGTCGTGTTTGCATGCTGTCACCACCATGATAAATATTGCATCCCAAATCCAAGAACTGATTTGATTTACTGACAAGACAGCCCTCTCCACCTGAAAGACAAAGCTGGCTGCCTTGCCCACACATCTGCTTTGTCACAGGCTCGGAGGCAGAAGGGAACCACAGCCAGCCAAGGCAGTCACCGACAGCATCTTCCCCTACACTCCAGGAAAATGCAGAAATGCTCAATCAGCCAGTCATCTCCCCTACAGGACACCAGGCACCCCACTTGAGAGGTACTTTCCACTGATGTGACCAAATCAGTGGTTGTTTGGATAAGGAGCAGACACTGGTTTGGTGTGCTCTTCGAGGAGGTTCTGGGTACTGAGCAGGTGATAGGATTTAGAAGTGTATTCTGTATGGCTACAGGTAGTGGCTTCTGGTCATTGAATCTCCCATTAATAATTTACTCTGCTGTTTGACAGTATTTGTTGGGTACCGGTCTTATGGCAGGCCCCATGCTAGGTGCTGCTAATGCAGAGGTGGGTAAACACCACAATTGCCACTCTCTTGGAGCTCAGCAGGAAAGGCAAGGACGTAATCAATCAATTACAACACAAAACACCTGGAGAAAGTGCAGGCACACCAGAGGGAGTGATTCAGGATTCAGTCTCGCTCTCTCTCTGTTTCCCTCTTTACTCTCTTTCTTCTCTTATTGTCTCTCCCTTTTTCCTAAACTACCAAAAATTACTTCTAACTAGGGTCCCCCCTTCCAATCTTGCACCCCTCCCCATCCTCTTCACACATATCCAATCACTGAAACAATCCTATACTTTTAAACCTGCAAATCCAATCATGTAATTCCCTCACTCAAACCCTTTCAAGGATGGATGGCTATGACATTTAGAACAAAATCTAAATCTTTTCCATGGCCCATGGGCTCATTAGTTCTCTTCTCACCCCACCTATAATCTCTACTCTTTGCTTATGCTTTTTCCACATCCTTCATACACATTTTTTCTTCTCACCATAAGAGCAAAGGGTCTGGAATCAGATGGGTATATCCAAATACAGACTTCCCTACTTATTAATAGCTGAGTGATTTGGGGAAAGTTACTTTACCACTTAGTGCCTCAGTTTCCCTATCCACAAAATGGGAATAATAATAGTGCCCAACTCATAGGGTTGTTGTGAAGACTAAATGAACTAATACATACAAAGAACTTGGAAAGTGCTTAGCTCAGAAGAAACAATAATGTTAGTCAATGCCATTATTTTCAGCACTACTCATCCTTTATGCCACTTCCTTGTTTTTTATATGAAGATTTTTATGTGAGAAATCTTCCTTGATACAATCCAATTACATTACAATACAATACCTCTTTATACACTCCCAGAGTACCCTATATTTTTCTCTGAAAATCAGTCACCACCAGTGGTCATTATATAATTATGTGCCTGGCTCTTGACTTATTATCTGGCTTCTTGTTACACTCTAAGTTCCATAGGGGCTGGGTTCATGTCAACTTTGCTCCTGATGCATCTTTGTGTTGTGGTGTGCCTAGTACACGATAAGCATTAAAAGAAAGGATGCTGGATGGATGAAAGAATGAATGAATGAAAGAATGAATGAATGAATGAGTAAGCCAGGAAATTCTTCCATAGGAAATGACTCTAACTGGCTTTTGGAAATGTGAACATGAGTTTCTAGTGGGAAAGAGAGGCAGACATAGTAAGGAGAAGACATTCCAGTGGGAGAAAACCACAGGGGCCAAGGCATGGAGGGAGGATGCTTAGTGTTACTGAGGTGGAGGGGGTGGTGAGAGTTTAGATGGGGGAGATGTACCCTAACTCCCTGCCATTAGGCTATATTTTAGAGAAGTTTTAGGTTCACAGCAAAATTAGGCATAAATTACAGAAATTTCCATTACACCTCTGACCTCACACATGCATAACCTCCCTCATGAACAACATCCTACACCACAAGGGTGTATTTGTTGTAATTGATGAGCTTACATTGACACATCATTGTTGCCCAAAGTACATAGTTTACATTAGGGTTCACTCTTGGTTTCGTGCATTTTATGGGCTTGAGCAAATGTATAATGATATATATCCACCTTTGTAAGATCATACAGAGTAGATTCACGCTCTAAATACCCTCTGCACTCCACCTATTCATTCCTTACTGCCCCCACTCCCTCACAACCACTGATCCTTTTATTTTCTCCATAGTTTTGCCTTTTCCAGAATGTCATATAATGGGTATCATACAGTATGTAGCCTTTTCAGTGTGGCTTCTTTCACTGAGTGATGCTCATTTACATTTCCTTCATGTCTTTTCATGGCTTGATAGCTTATTTCTTTTTAGTTCTGAAGAATACTCTATTGTCTAGATGTGCCATAGTTTATTTATTCATCACCTACTTAAAGACATGTTGCTTACTTCCAAGTTTTGGAAATTATAAATAAGTCACTCTGAACATCCATGTGCAAATTTTTGTAGGGATATGTGTAGGGACATATGACATACAGATGGAGGTTTACACAATATTGTAGGGACGAAGTATGTGTTTTGTTTTGCAAGAAACTGCCAATTTTTTTTCCCCAAGTGGCTATACCATTTTGAATTCCCACCAGTAATGAGTGGGAGTTCCTGTTGCTCCACATCCTTGTCAGCATTTTGTGATGTCAATGTACTGTATCTGGATCATTCTAATAGTTGTGTAGTGGTATCTTGTTGTTTTAATTTGCATTTGTCTGATGACATATGATGTGGAGCATATTTTTATATGCTTATTTTCCATCTGTACATTTTCTTTGGTGAGATATCTGTTAAAGTCTCTGGCCCTTTTAAAAATACATTTTTTTTATTATTGACTTTAAGAGTTATTTGTATATTTTGGATAACAGTCCTTTATCAGACACATCTTTTGCAAATACTTTTCTCCCAGTATGTGGCCTCTCATTTTATTCTGTTGACGGTGTCTTTCCCAGAGCAGAAATTTTTAATTCAAATGAAGTTCAGTTGTCAACTTTTCCTTTCATTGATTGTGCCTTTGGTGTTGTATATAAAAAGTCATTGCCAAATCCTAGGCCATCTATATTTTCCTTCTAGGAGTTTATAATTTTGTGCTTTACATTTAGGCATGTGATCCATTTTGAGTTAAATGGATCTGTGTTTGTGAACAGTGTGAGGTCTGTGTCTAGATTCTTTTTTAAATTTTTTTAATTTTTTGCATGCAGATGTTGTTCCAGCACCATTTGTTGAAAATACTGTTTTTTCTCCACGATATTGCTGTTGCTCCTTTGTCCAAGATCAGTTGAGTATACTTACATGAGTCCCTTCCTGGACTCTCTATTCTTTCCACTGATCTATTTATCTATTCTTTTGCCAATACCACACGTGTCTTAATAACTGTAGCTTCATAGTAAGTCTTGAAGTTGGGTAGTGTCAGTGTTCCAACATCGTTCTCCCTCAATATTGTGTTCTGGGTCTTTTGCATCTCCAGATAAACTTTAGAATCAGTTTGCCAATATCCACAGAATAACTTAATGGGATTTTGATTGGGATCGCATTGAATCTGTGGATCAAGCTGGGAGATGCCCGTCTCTTCATCAGTTCCTACTTTCTATGTAGTGATGAGCACATCATTAACCTCGCTAAGTCTCTGTTTTCTCATCTGTAAAATATAGATGATAATACTTGATACCCTCTGCTATGGCATCTCCCTCAAAGTGGGGAGCATTAGAGAGATGACATAAAGATGGAGGTTTACACAAGCTTGCTTGGTACATGACAAATAGTCAACATTAGGGCCACTTTCCCTGACCCCTATTCTATCTTCTCCTGCTTTCCCTGCTTTCTGATGTCCTCATCTGGAAATCCAGGACTGCTCAGATTGTGAATCAGTATTTTAAATAATAATTTTAATTTTTCAGAATCATTCATTCATGACTTTCTTAGTCATTCTTGCCTGACACCTCAGTCATCCTCTTCCACTCTGTCCAGTGAGGGGAAAAGTTACGTTCTCTGCTACTCTGGGATCAGTGGGTTCATGGCAGCCAAGGTCCTGAACTACTTCTCTTTTAATTAGACTTGGGACTGAGAGCCTCTCAGAGTGACCTCTGGATCCACATTGCAGCCTCAGTAGCACTCTCCTCTCTGCATTGGCTTTGTCTGACTCATTGATCTGCCTCTAGGCCCAGTGCTGACTATTGAAAGTCACGGGAGCCTTCGTCTCCACAACTGGTGGTTCAGCCCTACTTTATGTCTGAATCCCAGTAGAGTGTGTGTGTTTAGAGCTGGGTTAACTGAGAGGCAAAGGAGGTGGTGGTTGCTTCAGGACACGCCTGGACTAGGAAATCCCCCACAGTGTGGTTTCACAGGCATTTCATGCACACACCTCTGAGCACGAGTACCTGAAACCTGCCCTGAGGTTGGATGATTGATTGTGCCTTTCTTAGAATCAGCTTTTGATAAGGGGAAAGAAAGGTAAGAAGACATGGATGTGAAAATGGAATGAGCACAAGGTTTCTCTTCTTCCTTTTCTTGTGTGTAAGCTGATACACATATCCTTAGTGCACATGGAACTCCTGAATTGACGAGAGTGCATGGTGTACCCAAATACTGAGGACTGACATCCCTCAGAGGTTTATGTTGGGAACCCAGCCCCAAAATTTATAAATGGTGTGTTTATCTTGAGGAAGAAATGGCAGCTGCTACAACACAGCCAGGAATGTGGTTTTAGAATTTTATTTAGTGCATGAATGCTAACAAGTTGCTATATGTGCTGTCTTTCTCCATCCTGCAAAGGTGAAGGCATCACTAATAGATCACAGCACATATTCCTGCCGAACCTGAACTAGGTCTTGGAGTTCTTTTCAATAAAACAAGGACTGTTCTCACATCCACCTGGAAACTGAGCTACCCCCACCTGCTGATCTCATACTTTCAGGGCCCTAAGTAAGAAGAAACTTTAGATTTAACTTCCTTGAACCCAGACATTAATCTGCCGCTAAGTAAACTAAATCTATGCATTTGAAAAAAAAATCACTTGTACAATCTAGGTTGTGAAATACTGTTTAAACTCGTTCATAGGTTAGTAGGAGGCAGTTTATGGGGTAAAGAGTTGAGAAAAATCTTGGCCATGGGCCGAACAGTATTAGGGTATTTCTGGCAGGGAAATATCTTAACGTTTTAGGGAATTAGGAAGAGGCTGTTGTGGGGAGGGCAAGAGCAATTCTATCAGTCTATTCTGTTGGTTTCCAAACTTTGCTGCACATTAGAATCATTTGGGGATCTTTTAAAACTCTGATGCTCAGGTCATACCCAGCACTAATTATGTCAGGGTGTGTGGGGGTGGACATCAGGAGGCACCAGTAATTCTTGTTCTTAAAGAACTCAGGTAATGATTCCCATACAGAGCCAAGAGGGGGAACACTGGTCTGGATGCAATGCTGCTTTATTTCTGCCCATTTCCCTTCTCTCCAAAGATGTCTTCAAAATTCATTTGATTCTCACAATAGCTCCACGAGGCCATCTGAGCAGGTGTCACTGCCCCATAGGACAAACGGGGAGACTCAGCCACGGAGAAGTGAAATCGTTTGTCTAAGTTTAAATTAGGTGAGTTATTGGTGAGTCCTGGGATCTTCACAGGTCAGGAGATGCCGCTACATTGTTATTTATAGAAAAAAAGAAAGAGGAATGTTTTTATGTAAAAAAGATTATCAAGGTATGCACTGAAGGCTTAGCATGTGGCCCCCTTAAGAGGTTCCATTCTGGAAGGACATTTTCCAAAACGAACTATGCACACACATACACACACACACACACGCATGCACACACACACTCCAGTATAACAACTAATGATAGAAAAAAAGGAAACAAAAATCAATGACTCTCGTATCCTGGCCTCAGGACAGCTGGGGAAGCAGAAATCCCTTTGCAGTGTGGCTTCCACAGCAGACGGTGTGTAAATGGCATGGACCTTTATGAAAGGGGAGAGATTCACAGGACACTATTTTCCCAGGCTGAATCGCAAGGTTCAGTAGCTCACATAATGAGATTATTTCAACCTGGAGGCCAATTGGAAAAGCAATTACAGATCATTAAAGCACATTGCCCAGCTCTTCTGCCCTGCCTGCTCCAGCCCTCCTTCTCTATGTCTATCACTTCTGGCCCTGCTCTTCATTTCACATGTGGAGCCAGAGAGGAGAAACAGGGGCCTTGATCCAGGCAGACTGCAAAGGCTCCCATGGGAGAAGATCAGACAAAAATTCGCTTCTTGCTCAGTAATCATTTGAACAAACAACTCCTCTTAGAGAGGAAAGGATTCATGCTCATATCCCTCCATGTGCTGGACACCGTGTGAAACATTTTGGGTTTTTGCAGACATTGTCTCATTTAATCTCCCTTAGCTAATATTAAGCCCCTATTAGTCACCAGCCCGTGAATTCAGAGGACTTGCTACTCGCGTTGTTTCTTCCCAGTCTGCACATTTGCAGTCATCCCTAATAGATCACAGCACACATTCCTGCTGAGCCTGAACTAGGTCTTGGAATTCTCAACCAAGCAGGGAGGGTCTGCTCTTACATTGGCTTTAGAACCTGAGACATAGTCTACTGAACTCACTCTCAGGGGTTTTTCCATTTTGTTAATGAAGTAGCTGAGGCTGGCAGAGGGGCAGCCACTTGCCTAAGGTTTCCCTGCTGGGAAGTGGTACAGCTGGAACTCAAACCCAGATCGCAACTCCAAAGTGAATCACAGTACTGGCATTCCTTCCGGTCATGTTTGCTCTGACCTCCATGCTCCTGCACATGCAGAACTTCTCCCAGCTTGGCTAATTCATATTCATTCTTCAAGACCTAGTTTAAGGGTCACTTGCTATATTTATGAAGCCGCTATTACTACCTCTCCCTGGCCCTTTGAATATTAGATGCCCCTTTTTCTCTCCCTGTTCCTGTACCACCACGGGCACACTTTCATTGTTAGATAAAAACCTCTTTTTTGTAAAGTTTAGTTTCTTATCCATGCTAATTGTGGATATTGTGAAATATTAACAGATGGGTTTTACTCCAAGTATCTAGTGCTTCTCTTGCCTCTCCCCTACCCCACAGAGGGATCAGCAGGTGACGGCATCCTTTGCCAATTGCTCTTGAGGAAGGGCTGCTATGTCAGCAATGCCATGTAATTGAGTCAATGGTCAGCTTTTAAATTTCATCAGTCTTCAAATCAACAAGACAACGGCTTTGAAGGAAAAGGCTCTTAGCGTGTCAAGAGCACAAGTCTAGGTCTAAACAGACTAAGAAGCTCTATCATTGTCATTTTTTTTCCCCTGCCTGTCCATGAGGTCGGGGAGGAGAGACCTGGAGAGGAGAGCAAGACAATAAGATGCTGGTGAACACTCAGGGGAGGCCAGAGGGAAATTGTGCTTGCTTCCAGGGTGGGGAGGATTACTCAAGAATGAGAGTAAGATGCTCTGGCTCCCCCACATTGCTCCAGCCCAGGGCAGCAGTGGAAAGTAGGAATGATGGATCCTGGGCAGAGAGGACCTGACCCAGCTCCTTTAAGACTTCTGGGGCTCTAGAGAGGCTCAGGGGAGCATCAGAAATTTTATGTGCACCCAAGAGGGATGTGGAAATGACTGAGAAAGAGCTCATATGAGATTGTAATGTAGGTGGTGAAATTGAATCAGATCTACCCACATCAAGCTTAGGACAGATTCCCTTTCCTTAGGACAAACAGGATCCTACCTGGGCCCTCCCAAAACCACTGTGCTCCTCCTTCAGACTGAAACTCTGACTGGGTATGGGTCTTCTTGGCAGGACTGGTGGGACTTCCCAGCACCTGTCTCACCCCAGGGCTCCAGCCTCCAGGACTCAGAAGGTGGGAGAGGGTTTCTTGTGTTCCCTGTCCATTCTTTGGCTTAGGGTGAGCTGCTGATGTCCTCATCTGGTGCTAGGGTCTGTTCCATCCTTAATGGGTAATCTCAGGGGACCTGGCAGCTTGATGTGGGGCAGAGATCATCATCCATGAGGTTCTACCATGGAAAGCCTTCATGGGATGGTGACCGCAGAATGGTCCTTGAAAGGCCTATAGAAATTAGATTGGTAAACAAGTTGGGGAGGGGCATGGAGGACCCAAAGGTAGACAGCAAAGAGCCCAGACTAGGGATATTAGTGACATCCACCAGGCTGGAAGGAACAAGTCTGCCTAAGCCACTCAGCTGCAAACTCAGTCTTAGAAAAGGACAGGGTGACATCAGATGGTCTTCAACCCCACTCCTGCTAAAACAAAACAAAACAAAACAAAACAAAACAAAACAAAACCCCAGCCCCAGAGTGCCAGCATTGAAGCCAAGTCTTAAACAATGAGGGTATCCTCCTTGCTGGTGATAAGGTAATGGGGTAAAAGATAATTTGGCATGCTTTACATTTTTTGTTTTCAAGAATAGTCGCTGCCTGGGAACAGGAACTTCATACCCACACATTTCCGCAAATCTGTTGATTTCCTCAGGTTGAATGCTTGGTAGAGTACACTGGAGAGAGAAGGAGGAAGGTCTCTCTGGGGACATTCTCTTGGCCTCCTTCCCTTTGGGCCCCTAATTCTATCCACACCTATGATTCAGGTGGGTAGGTTCACAGAGCATACTCCAGGGGGACTGTGGCTGGCAAGAGTGGGGACTTGCATAGAGAAATGAGTTTCCAGTCTCTGACTCCCCTCTCCCTGGCCCAGGGGTAGGAGGGTAGTGGGATGGTAGCTTCACCTCCGTCTTTGTGCCACTCTTTCCTCCCAGGAGATTCCACCTTTTAAAGCTCCAAGAACGTTCAACTGGAAGTGTAAGCCTAAATTTCTGCAACCCTATTACACATCAAGCTTCCTCCATGGGAAGCAAAGAAAAAGCAAAGAATAAGTCACAGGCTACTTCCCAGCATGACTAAAGTGACATCGGATGCAAAAAAAAGTATCCATGTGTGACCATGTGTGCGTGTGTGTGTATGTGTCTGTGATGTGGGAAGAGAGGCAGAGGTCTGACACTTCCAGTTTGGGGTTTGAGTCCTCAGGGCTCTTAAGCAAATGTGAGCCAGCAATGCACCATTACAAGCAGCCTCTAATTTATTGATTGAATCTTCATAAATGCCAGCTAACAATGTTGCCATAAAATAATGTGCCCATAAAACACCTGGAAGGTTTCTCTTATGGGAATAAGGGCAGCACAGTGCTTCTACATTGGGTGTACAAATGGTAGAGGGATGTCACTTTAGCAAATTCTAGAACCTACTAAGTCAAGATGGATGGGAACCCATGGACTCTATTAGCCTATCTGTTGGGATTTGTGTGTGGGTGGCACATATGTGCAGGCGTGTAACTGCATAATTGTTTGTAATTTTTCTGTTTGCCTGTATAAGGATCTATGCAGGTCCATAAACAGACATGTGTGCACACACATTATGCAACAGGAGTCTGTGCTAGTAGTGTCTTTTTTGTACTGAGTTCCTGGAGAGTGGGGTCTGTAGTATCTTCATCTGTGGCTTCCAATGTCTAATACATAGATGTTTTATAAATGTCAGCTGAAATGGGAAAAAAGTGTATGTGTGTCTGTGAGTCTCTGAGGTGAGCCTTGTTGGTATTTGTTGGACTGAGTGTGGGTATGAGGACCAAGCATGAGCATTGAGGTGTGACAGTATAGGTGTGGTGTGGGCAAGTGTGTTCTCAGGAAGGCTTTTGCAGGGCTGTGAGTATGAGTTAAGTATGTGTGCCCTTCCTGAGACCCTAGCCATCTCAGGCCTCAGTTCCCACTTTTAACTTTCCCAGTTTCCCATGGTGGGGTCTACAGAGGCCCTGCCAGCTCAGATAGGCTCCGTACCTGCCCAGCTCCTGAATCTTCCCAGGAAACTGGCCAAGGAAAGGGCACTTGTGGAGTCTACCCATGGGGTGGTTCACATGCTCGGGTTGGTTTAACTTGGGGCATGGCCCCCACAGGCTCTTGCTGAATATCATGTTGTCCCCTGAGTTCCAATCCTCCAGCACTGCTCATGAAAACCCTGGGCTGTGACTCAATAGCCCAAACGCATTGTGTCCACACTCAGCCATATTTCTTGGCCCTCTTTTTGTTTTGGTTCCTGAAAAGGTCTTGACTTTACTCATGCCTCCTTGGAGCATCTGAATTCCTCTTACCAAACTGACACCCTGTGGATAATCTTGATCATTGGTGGTGAGGGATACTGCCCAGGGCTGATAATACTGTTCTGCTCACCTGAGGATACCAATGTCATGTTAACTTGCATCCTGTTAGCTAGTGACTGGATACCAGCTTATCATTGCTCCCTAAATTAATTGATTTGTCTTTGTTTACTCGCTTTACTGTCCTTGCCATTTCCATAGAGAGATAGAATATTAGAAATACTAGAGCTGGAAGTGTTCTTAGAATGCATCTACTCCAACCCTCTCATTTTACAGATGGAGAAACTGGGGCCCAGAAAGGGAAGTGATACCAGTTATTTTTGAATTATTTATTTCACAGGAAGTGTATTGAGTATTTATCATATGCCAAATCCACGGCTAGCATCACAGTCAACGGGGGAGGATAGACATGTGGGCTATTATAGTAAAATCCAAGCTGATGGATGTTATTACATAGGGAAGCACACATTACATAGGGACACTTTGTTATATAAGGAAGGGGATTATTACATAGGGTCATGGGAACAGAGAGGAGGGGCTCTTACACAGATGGATGGGATGAGGGGAGACTTCCAGAGCAGGTGACACACGAGTTGTTTCCTGAGTAGGAGCTCACCAACTGAAGGGGGTGAGAAAGTTTGGGCAGGTGAAGAAGCTTCTAATTTAATGCATTGCTATGGGCTTCTTTCCAGGGCACCTGCTTCTCATTCTTAATGTTCCAAAATGCGGAGGTGAAGATGAGTGGAGGGAAAAAGGAGATGGATAATAAAAGTCTAAAAGCACGAATGAATGCATGAATGAGTGAATGAATAAAACCCATACTATTAATGTCTTTCATGAGCTGATATGTCATATATGTTAGCTCATTTAATTCTGGCGATATTGTGATTATTCTCATTTGACAGATGAGGCAACTGAAGCTGAGAGAGACTGAATAACTCACAGGTCATGCAGATAGAGGGAAGTAGAATTCAAATCCAGGCCTGCCGGGCTCTGCAGCTAACTTTTCTACCCTACCCTGATGCTCACTGTTGCCAACCTACTTCAGATATCACATGAAAAAAATCTGAGGGTGGTATTTCACTCGACTCTCCCCTCTTAGTATTATAAGGGAGGGTAATCCTTGCCCCCTACTGACCAGCCACAGAGAGGGGAAGGCTCCCTCCAGCCCTCCCTCCTGCAGAAGAGGCGAATCTTTCCCATCTGCCTAAATTCACATCAGTGAATCAAATGGAGTCTCTGCCAGTAAGCATATTAATGGGGCCTTTCCCAGTCCCTGAATCTGCTGAATCTTCATCTTCACTTGAAGCCAAATGAAGTTTGATTTTTAATTCACCTTGCAGAGTCATAAAGCAAACCAGTGATTGCAGTTAATGCTCAAACTCTGTCTCTTTCCAGGCTTTGCAGCCTGCCTTCCCTCACGGCTGACTCTGCTGAGCTCATGCCGCCTGGCAGGCACATCCTACTGCTTTCCCAGAGCAGTAGTGACCCAGCGGGGCTGCACACTGGAACCACCTGAGGAACTTTAGGAGCACCGAAGCCTGGCCCCCATCCCAGAGGGTCTGATGTCATTGGACTCTGGGCATCCGGATTCTTCGAAGTTCTCCAGGTGGTGTGGGCAGCTGGGGTTGAGAATTATTAGCCCAGGATGCATCCTTACTTGAGGCGCTTGGGATTTAAACAGCCTCATGCTCTGAGGCATGCTTTTGATGCTGGCTTTCCCTGAACTATGCTCCTCTTTTGAAGATGAATCTTTTGCTTTGTTCTCTTTTGGGGGATCCCCTACTGCCTCAGACTCTCTGGGCCTGAGTCCTACCTTGTCTTTGTCATGCTCCTCCCTCTGCCTACAGATGGCCTGAGTTCTGGGTCTCTAACCGGCTCACAGACCGAACTGGTGCTGCCTTCTGCTTAGTCTTGGATTGCTTCCTATAAAGACACTGGCATACTGTCTTGGGAGCAAGTCTCATGAAAGAAAAACAGTGCCAATTTGGAGGCAGAGAATCTTTGGTGCAAATTCTAGCCTGGACACTCACTGGCTTGTATAACTTCCCTGAGAGCAGTTTTCTCCTCTGTCAAATGGTTGCTACGGCTGTTTATTACCATGCAATAAACCCACCCAAAACTTAGTGGCTTAATACAACAATATTTATTTTATTAAATATTTATATGATCTTATTAAAATCTTTATTTTCCTGAAGAACCCACGATTTGGACAGGGCTCAGCAGGGACAGCTCATTTTTTGCTCTACTCAGCATCAACAGGGGCAGCTTGAAGCCTGGGGCTGGAGTCCTCCAACGCCTTGTTCATCCACATATCTGGCACTGGGATTGCAAAGACTCAAACAGCCAGGGCCAGAGCATTGCTACTGCTTGGGCATCTTTCTCTCTTTCTGCCTCAGCATGGTCTATACAGCATGTGGTTTCGGGGTACCACATTTCTTATATGTTGGCTCAAAGCTCCCAAGGTGTGTGTCTAAGACAGAGCCTGATGGAAGCTGCATCTTTTGTTGCCCAGTGTTGGAGGTCATGAAGCATCCTTTCCACTTCATTCTCTTCATCAAGGCAGCCATAAAGATTCTCCTGGAGTCCAGGGATAAGGATATAGGCTCCACCTCTTGATGAGGGTATAACAAGGTTTATGAAAAGCAGGTGGGATGAGAAAAACATTGTTGCAGCCACTTTGGGAAACCGCAATCTGCTACAATGGGAATAAGAATACTCTATTGTAAAATAGATTTATTTTGGCGATTAAAGAAATGCATCCTAAACTCTTAACCTAAACCAATCAGCTTTTATTATGAGTAAACCTTTTGCATATATTATCTCACTGAAACCTCATAGCAACTCTGCAAAGTAGGTACTATTTCCTTCTTTTACAGAAGCAAGATACATGGTTCAGAAGCCAGCTCAGGTCATACAATAGTGAGTCACAGGTCTGGGTTTGAAGGCTCTATATGGCTCTGGAGCAGTGGTTCTCAACCTCAGATGGGGGAAGGTAATTTTGTCCCCCAGGAGACATTTGGCAATTTCCAGAGACACTTTTTGGCTGTCACAACTACTGTGGGTGGGGCGAGTGCTACAGGCATCTAACGGGCAGAGGCTAGGGATGCTGCTAAGCATCTCCACAAGGCACAGGACTGCCCCAGAACAAATAATTATCCAGCCTAAAATGTCAGCAGTGCTGAGATTGAGAAACCCTGGTCTAGAGATGATGTTTCAAACCACTCCTTTATTGTAGGCATTTCTTAATGTTGGTTCCTACTTTTCCTTCCACCAATTTCATTTGTCATTCCAGCTTCTTTCCTTGAGCAGCCCTTGACTGGTGTTTGTTCTACTGGGTTTGGAATGAATTACAACAACTGAAATTGGGCATGCCCTCCAAGGCACCATCTTGCTCAAGGGAGTTGAATCCAGGTCTAGGAGATGAGCAGTCTCGGGTTGCATTTTTGCTTGGGGTCTACTGGGCTAAGCTTAGCTTTGCTCAGAGAAAGCACATGCTTGTGAGGTGGGAATCTTTTGGGTTGTGAGGCATGTGCTATTTAGGAAAAACACAGGAATAAAGCTGTTTGAAGCTGGTGGCCTAGCTATAAGCCTTTCCTAAGAAAGGCTCTTCACAGAGCTGGTAGGTATGCCTCTCAGCTCCAGGAAGGGTGGAGGCTGAAACAGTGCGATGGGATTCTTTCACATCTGCACTGATGTCCATACAATTTAGTCAGAGGTCAGATGTTTTAAAAGCACTAGAAGTTAACCGTTAGCTTAAAGGTATGTTTTTGTCACCCTCCCCTCCTCTCTCTATTGCTCATGGGCAAGCTGCCTAATGAACATAGCTCAGTTCCATTAGAAGCTGGACAGATACTGGGTGCAGGATGGAGTTAGCCTCTAAAGGCTTTTAGGAAGAGCTAGGAAACTGTGACAAAGGAAGGGCCAATTTACGCCAAGACAATAATTGCATTAATGCTCCGTACTGAGGACTTCATGAATTCTGGATGTGGTCAAGGCCTGGAATGTGAAGTGCATCCTCTAGAATTAAGTCGTTTAATGTGGCCATAACCATGACAGGTGGAGCTAAGTGCAACATCAGGGATCATTGCAGTTTGGGAAATTCTAATGCTGAGACTGTGACCTTGGCCATGCCAGAGGACCTCTGGCAGAGTTGCAACAATGCATCAGTGCTCGCGCCAAGCAAACTTGGCATGAAATCTGGGACATACCACTTACCTGCTGTGTGGTCTTGTGCTAGCTATTTGGCTTCTCTGAGTAACAAAAAACATCAAACACAATGACACAGAAGAGAAGCTCAACGTATGGACATTGCTATCATTATTCTTAATTTAGTTCTGCAGAAGCTGCAAATCTAATCTGGAAAGAGAAATTACTGGAGTCATTTCCTTCTCAGGATTTTTGGTAACTGTTTCACTTGTATATCGAAAGGCAATGACAGCCCTGTGTAAGTTCATGCATATTCTTCATCTAAAGAGAAAGATCCTTAGAGGTCACCAATCCAATCGCTGCATTTCTCCGTGGGGGAACCCAAAGCCTGGAGGTGTAACAGTGAGCCCATTTCAGCTTGAAGGTTGTGAGATATTATGGTAACAGTCTTCTGATCTAGCCAGGAAGGTGGGAAAATGTGGGAATGCAGCATGTGATTTAGAGATACCACCAGGTTGGAATCTTGGTTTGACCACTTACTATCTATGCTCAACGTATGGACATTGCTATCATTATTCTTAATTTAGTTCTGCAGAAGCTGTAAATCTAATCTGGAAAGAGAAATTACTGGAGTCCCTAGGATTTGAATTTGGAAAGCTGCATGTCACCTCAGGCTTTGGTCCCCTGCCTCTGAATTCCCTTTGCTGCCTATCCTCAAGGAGCTGAAAATCTGAGACCCTTATGGGGGTTTGCAGTCAGATACAAGACAATGATAGAGGCCCCAACTGCCCAATAAGGCAACTACTGTCCACATGTAGCTATTGAGATCTCAAAATGCAGCTGATGTAACTGAATATCTGGATTTCAAATTTCATCTAGTTTTAATTATATTTAAATTTAAAAAGTCTTACTAGGTTCAGTTACTGGAAGACTTTTAAGTGTGTTTGGAACAAGTTGATATTCAACTTTGACGTTTATGAAATCTAAATGAAGACCAATTATTTTCATTGAAAACTGAGATGAGCTGTAAGTAAAACACGCATGGCAGATTTTGCAGACTTATTACAAAAAAGAAGGTAAACTGTCTTGTTAATAATTTATTTTATGCGGATTACATTGGTTACATGTTGAACTGATGACATGTTGAAGTATTTTGCATATATTGGGTTAAATAAAATACATTATTAATCAGCAATTTCATATGTGAAAGGAAATGTCATGATGGGTATGTTGGCTTTTTTCCCCGTTGATGCCAATATACATGTATACAAGTCAGTCAATAAGGTTTGTTCTAAGGGTGAGAGTATAGATTCTGAATTTACAAAGCTAAAGAGTATTAAAAAAATTTGCATTCTGAAATTAAATAAAACTTTTATAATGGAAAAAAATAATTTCACTTTTTAAAAAATTATTTTTTAATTAAGATTTTTTTAAAGATACAGGATGTTGACATGTTGCTCAGGTTGCTCTTGAACTCCTGGGTTCAAGCAATCCTCTTACGTCAGCCTTCCAAGTAGCTGGGACTACTGGTGCATGTCATCATGTCCGGCTCACTTATTTCTTTTTACTTCATTTAAATGCAGCTGTTAGAAAACCTAAAATTATGTATATGGCTTGCAGTATAGTTCTATCAGCTACCGCTGATGTAGGCCACCCAGCCAGCTTGAGATCTAGAACCCAGGCTGCCTCTCATCTAGGTACGAACGGTTCTGCCGGGAGTCCTGCATTGGGCTTTAGAGCTAACGCTTGAGATGAATAAAGCATGCACTTTTTCTGACTTGTTTCCTTGCCTCTGTGTATGTATCTTCCGTGAGGACCTTGTGGGAAGAGGTGGCTGGTGGGTATTGATGGGGTTTGGATAGCCCTGAATCTCTTTCTTAGTCAAATCCCATCTTAACATTGGCCCTTTAAAGCAACTTTAAAGCAAGTTGCTTTCTCTTTACTGAATGTGTTTGCATTCTTCTGTTGTCCCACCCCTCAAATACCTAGCTTGGTTAGTTTCCTGACTACAGAGAC
Organism: Theropithecus gelada; assembly: GCF_003255815.1. NCBI lineage: Eukaryota > Metazoa > Chordata > Mammalia > Primates > Cercopithecidae > Theropithecus > Theropithecus gelada. The sequence continues at coordinate 7,837,811 of NC_037684.1, forward strand.
ATGGAGTTCTCCATCTTACTCGTTCAAAACATATTTCCTTCGAGCTCTAGGGAAAGCCTTCTCATCCAAGCACTTCCAGATCTAGAGAGCTAATCTTTGTTGAGTCTACGCACACCTCTTGGCCCTTGAATAAACTTGAGGCTTGGTGCATTCTGATCTCAGACTTTCTGGGATGCAGTGTCCAGAAAGGCCCTGGAAGCCCTGTTGAGGCCCTAGCACATGCCAACTCCTAGTAAAACCTGTGTAGTGAATGAGGAGGGAAGGCAACAGGTGCTGCCATGAGTCAAACAAAGAACAGATGAGCCAGCCTTGCTTCCCAAGTCTAATTTGCACATGGCTTTGTGATATTTAACCAAATGTGGGAAGAGACTAATATTTCTCCTATTTATCCCCAAGTCAGTCCTGAAACATATTAATCAGCAAACTCATTTCCTTCTCAGGATTTTTGGTAACTGTTTCACTTGTATATCGAAAGGCAATGACAGCCCTGTGTAAGTTCATGCATATTCTTCATCTAAAGAGAAAGATCCTTAGAGGTCACCAATCCAATCGCTGCATTTCTCCGTGGGGGAACCCAAAGCCTGGAGGTGTAACAGTGAGCCCATTTCAGCTTGAAGGTTGTGAGATATTATGGTAACAGTCTTCTGATCTAGCCAGGAAGGTGGGAAAATGTGGGGACGCAGCATGTGATTTAGAAAGAGATACCACCAGGTTGGAATCTTGGTTTGATCACTTACTATCTTTGTGTTTCTGAGCAAAACCCCTTGACTCTCTAATCATCAGCTTCATCATCTGTAACTGGAATGACATAACTTACTTCCTGGGTTTGTTGGCAAGAACACAGAACCTGACATATAGTAAGTGCTCAGTCACTGGTAGCTCTCAATCCTCTGAGCTACCATAAAACCCAATATGTCTGTTAGTGGTTGGCTTATGAGCTCCTGAGAAATTAGAAATCTATTAATTCCCCATATTTCTCATCATCTTTTTCTTTATTTTAATAGATCATTGAAGCAAATCCTTCAGATTTTTCACCCTTTTCTAATATTCTTAGTCAGTGATGGCAATGGAACCCCAGCTTCGATGTCATTCCTTGGGCTTATGGGAAGAGAGGAGACGAGATAAACTTCAAGTCCTGAATTGATCAATAACTATATTCATTCTTGCTCTGATCCTTGTCCACATGAACTTTTGACAGGAAGAAGCAGACGCAACAGAGGTAGTGTTTGGGTGGGACACTATTAAGCCAACAAAATAAATGGCCTAGGATGTGGTTGTTAGCTCTTCATAGGTTTCCTCAAAATTAGGGAAATTCTATACCCTATACCCTGGATCATGGCAGGAAATACATCATTATCTATAATTTGAGGGCTTGCTCTGCTGAAAGCAGCTTGGTTGAAAGTGGAAAGCTTGATCATAAATCTAGTTTTGGATTTTTAAGCATGAAATAATGGCCACTGACTGAGAAAGTGTGAGGTTGTTTTTATTTTTAATGCTCACCTCAATAAGAAGTGTCTTCATGCAGAAGATATGCAGTGTAGACAGGAGACCCAATTTCAATTCTGGACTCTACTAGCAACTTTCTCTGTGACCTTGGAGAAATATTGGCTGTGTATCCTATAGACATTGATCCTTTATTCTGCACCCTGTTCAGTAGTGGGGGCTTTATGCAATCTTGCTTCTTATCACAGCTGTAAAGCTAACTAACTAGCTCGATGACACAAGGCTGGTAAATAATGTCATACGCAGGATGAGATTGGAACCCAAGCTTTCTGGTTCCTGAAGCCCATGTCCATCCCACTGTGTCATATTTCATCTGCAGAAGACAAAGTCTGGAAGGACTTAGAAAAAGAATCATGGAAATATGGGGGGCTGGGGAAGGTTTAAACGCATAAAGTCAAGGTAAGTTTGGAAGTAGATGTGTATCTCGAGTCCAGAGTCAGAAAACTGCCTCAGAAGCCCATGCCCCAGAGAGCTGTGTCCATGGCTGTTTCTCACTCTTTGTGTTCCCATAGGCCATTAGTGAGTTTCAGCCTCCAGCCATGTCTGTGAGTAGCAGCAAGGGCAGCAGGCTGATGTGCCTTACACTGATAGTGTCTCTTTTCTGATTAGTATTGGCCACACTTCTTTCATTATGTATGTCCTTTCTGTTCCTTCATTCGCCAAACCTTTGGTCTCTATGTTGCAAGCACTGGACTACAGACCTGGACCACTAGTAATCCCAGGTCTCTTCTGGGTTGGATAGAAGGCAGATCCTCTGGGTACTCCATACACTGTTCTTTCCAGGCTTCAGCATTGGAACTTTTTCCCATTGCTGGCTTTTATCACTACCTCTAACTCCATCCCATGCCCTTGTTTTAGGTTCTTTCTGTTGGTTTATTGGTGCCTGATCTGTTGAGGCTGCTCTGATAGTTATATTCTATGGATGTGCCATTCTTCTCCACATCTGGCTTCTCTCTTTGCCCCCATAACCAGCAGCAGGGGGCTAAAACAGAGGACAATGGATTGTCCCAAATCCAGGCAGTTTGTCAAAAGTGAAGACATGGCCCAGAAGGGTGACTTAAAAAAGAGAGAAGACATGGAGATTATAAGGAAATGACCCACATGAACCATTCTTGTAAGGGAGAGGAGCAATGGGGATGGGGTTTCCAAAACTGGAGGTCTCAGAACTCCAAACAGACTACCTGAGATAAAGGGTATTATTGTTACTCCGAGTGCCCAGGTGGGCCTGTTACTAAGATTGGGAGCACTTACTGAGATAGGTAACTCTATGTCCTTCAGTTTGGGGCCGAGGACTATGGAGGACATCTGAAAGATGCATTGTGAAGAAGGAAATTAAAAGAAAGCTACTGATGATCATCTCAGACAGATATAAGCAGATATATGTGTGTCTGTGTACATATGTACGTATATAATTTTATACTTTTAAAATTTATACTTTTATAATTTTAAAATTATATACACATATAATTTTTTAAAGAAAAAAGGCAGTATAGCAGTTATAAGTATGATCTGATGAGCTATTGAATCAGATTCTATTGAAATATCACTCCTGCAACTTATATGCTGGTTAACCTTGGACAAATCACATAATCTCTTTGTGTCTCCAGTTCCCCATTGGTAGATAATATGGTTTGGCTGTGGCCCCACCCAAATCTCATCTTGAACTGTAGCTCCCACATCCCCGTGTGTTGTGGGAGGGACCTGGTGGGAGATAAGTGAATCATGGGGGCGGGTCTTTCCTGTGCTGCTCTTGTGATAGTGAATTAAGTCTCACAAGATCTGATGGTTTTATAAAGGAGAGTTCTCCTGCACAAGCGCTCTTGCCGGCCACCATGCAAGATGTCCCTCTGCTCTTCCTTCGTCTTTTGCCATGACTGTGAGGCCTCCCCAGCCATGTGGAGCTGTGAGTCCATTACACCTCTTTCCTTTATAAATTAGCCAGTCTCGGGGATGTCTTTATTAGCAGTGTGAGAACAGACTAATACAGTAGATGACAACATTAATGACACTCACTTCACAGGGTTGTGGAGAGCATTGAACAAGGTGATATACTTGTGCACGTCTCTCTCCCCATCTCTCTCTCTACCTCTATCTCTGCCTCTGTATGTACACAATACCCAGCCCATAGTAAGTCCTGAACAAATGCTTGCTATTGCCATTGCATGATTCTGGAACTTCACTAAATTTACCATGACTTCTATTTTTTGTCACTTCCCCTCTGCATACCTTGCCTCCTTCCCTCCAAAGTGTAGCAGTAAATACCATATCATAAGAAGGGTCCTAGCCTTGTCTGTAGAGGCAGTGAGGTGGAAAAATCAATGTGTCCCACTGAGCCAGGAGGATGGGGTCAAAGAAGCCCAAAGCAATAGGGTGAATTTAGCGGTGGGGTGCTCCCTAAAAAGGTAGTGATCCTCTGGGAGCATTGGATGGAAGAGGGGAGACGTCTGGGATCCCCTCTGAGCCAGAGACAGAGTCCTGTGACACAATCATCATTCCATCCCTAACAGGGTCCCTAACTGAGGCCCCTTTACACCCTGATCAGGAAGGTCCTAGTGTTTCCTCTAAAGCTTCATGCACATTCCACAGCATTTCTAGCCTGCACCTAATTCCAGCTAATTAGAGCAGGGGAAAGCACTACCTCCTCTGAAGATCACCATCTTGCTATGTCTGGCAGTTCACCACCACTTACCCTCACTCAACATCAGTTTTATAATCTCATAATGGGTTTTTCTAAAATTCACAAGCACTTAAAGACCTCAAAACTATAAAAAACCTAAGGTTTCTTTGGACGCTATCGAATCTCAGGAGAGAATCACAAAGAAAAATTCTTGACTACTGTGTAATCCCTAAAAGCAGCTGTATCCAAATTTATCAACAAAATGTTTATAATCTTGAAGATGTAGTGTAGTTCTTTAAATAAAAGATTTATAAGATAAATTTCAGTTATTTTCTCTACTTTAGTAATAGATATATCTAATTAAATACTTGAAAGTTCATTTAATTTTTAATTCAGGAAGTCATTCATGATTGAGGCAATTTAAACAACTCAGGAAAAACCTCAAACCCTGATGAAATTCCATTAGCTATGTGGATACTCTAATGGTACATTTAATGTTGAATTATGATGATTCTCTGTTGAGATACCTATGCAGTCTATCAATTCCCTTTTGGGAATTCATGCTTTTAGCTTTTAATGATTGATTCGGTTGATTAGATGGATACAATACAGTTATCAAGGTTACCTTTTATAGTTCACTCCTCAGAGGAAGAACATTTGCTCTGGCCTTCCATTGAAATTCAGTGGTCCCATAGAGCTTACATAAGCATGGTTCCTCTTAGAACTGCCCTGTGGGTTTGTGTTTTGCCACCTTCATGGCATATGATGGAGGGCGCGGAGACATCCCTTTTTGGGGGAGTGAGGCACGATTGGGAGTTGCTTCCAGTCTGTTTCTAAAATCAGGGATATAGCAACTCCAACCATCTGTCAACCAACCATATGCGAGGTCCCGTGATCTCAGTCTGAATTTTTTCATGAAGGTCACCTTTCCCTTTAACAGAGATAGATTCACAGGGCTGGAGGAACACTGGCGATCATGTAGCCCATTGCCTTTATTTCACCAATGAGGAAACAAGCCCAGAGAGGGCAGATGGTTTTCTCAGAGTTTCAGAGCTAAGGAAGGACTGGCATACAGGTGCTCCACTTGCCCATCTCATGCTTTTTCTACCATGCCTTATTACGTCTGTGCTCCTAAGGACCAAGAGTAGTGCAGACTGCACCAGACCTTATGATTTGATTCTCATGTTTTAGGGGTGGAGTGGGAGAGACATACGGTGGAAAAGGAGGGAAGTTGTTAAAAGGAAAAGTAGTGTCAGACATAGTGTCTGTCTACCCTCAAGGATCTCTTTTATAACCTTAATAGAGAAGCAGTACAAATATACTCGAAGCAATTAGGAGAACATTATAAGACAATATATAATTAGGTGCTAAATTACATGGCACAGAGAATGGAGAAAGCTTTATATATTGTAAGAGCCTAGAAGTCTTTATGAAGGGGTTGGGCACATAAAGTTGCTTTGAATCTTGAAAGCATATAGTTTATTGAACAGATGAGGGTTTCTTCTGTATGTTAGAAATAGCTTGAGATTTTGATGTGGCTCTGGAGTCATACAGCCTTGAGAAGCTTACAGAAATATTTCAAGCCTCAGCTTCCTTATCTATTAAGTGGGAATAAAGTACAATCATTGAGAGAAGGTTTGCCTAAACAGAAATAATCAACTGTAGTCAGAGGAGTTAAACTGAACTTCTCACACAAGGAACATTGGACGGGGAGGCAAAGACCATATGTTTCCCTAATATTTTCTTTACTTCAGACCCATAGGACTAGGTCCTGTTGCAGCTCACTCTTATTTATGAGGGAAGGACCAGCAAACAGCAAGTTAATACAGGCTTTTTTTTTTCTTTTTCTTTTTTATTTTACTTTAAGTTCTGGGATACATGTGCATTAGGTGCAGGTTTGTTACATAGATATACATGTACCATGGTGGTTTGCTGCACCTATCAACCCGTCATCTAGGTTTTAAGCCCTGCGTACATTAGGTATTTGTCCTAATGCTTTCCCTCCCCTTTCCCCCCACCCCTGACAGGCCCCAGTGTGTGATGTTCCTCTCCCTGTGTCCATGTGTTCTCATTGTTCAACTCCCACTTACGAGTGAGAACATGCGGTATTTGGCTTTCTGTTCCTGTGTTAGTTTGCTGAGGATGATGGTTTCCAGCTTCATTCATGTCTCTGCAAAGGACATGGACTCATTCTTTTTCGTGGCTGCATGGTATTCCATGGTGTATATGTGCCATATTTTCTTTATCCAGTCTATCATTGATGGGCATTTAAGTTGGTTCCAAGTTTTGCCATTGAAAATAGTGCTGCAATAAACATACGTGTGCAAGTGTCTTTATACCCAAAGGATTATAAATCATTCTACAGGCTTTTTAAATCTGAGGGTATTTAGTCTTCACCTATCCCTTCATCTATATATGGTGCTCTGTAATCTTGATATGCCTTTGATTCGTTGAGGCTCCTCCAGGGGTTGGGATGAGAGGGCCATGTGATATCACTGGTGCACAGTATGGAAAGAGCTCAAGTCTATCTGGAAACCTTTTAGTCTTTGTGAGAAGGCATCATCTTTGTGAGAAGTGATCTTCCATCTTGTCACCTCTTCAGTAACTTGTATGACTTAAATACACAGGAAAGAGGTAAGATTATTGGATGAAACCTCCAAGGAGAAGAATATATGAAGAGATGGTGAAATTGCTTGGTGGACTTGGTGCTTCCTTGTCTCCTGATGGCTCTTGGTATGGGATGTGAATGTGGAGACGAACTTGGAGTGAAACGTGAAGATGACATGAAAGCATGTAAACTGGAAAAAGAGGGTGAAACGTTAGAGTGTTATTCGTATATGCATTGATAAAACATGTTCTGTTTAGTTCCACTTTGGTGTTTCATTGCTCACTCCCATAATGTAGGTGAACACAACGTAGACAAAAGCAATTCTGAAAATTCTGACAACCAGACCAGTTTTGTTCATCTCCTCATAACTCGTAGCTTCCACAAGCCATTGGCTGCTAAAAGAAAGGAAGGCTTTTAGCAGAAGAAACACCTAGTTCTTAGGGTCGTGTGATAGAGAAGTGAAATAGGAGTATAAAGTGTCTGTCATAGAGCCTGGAATGCAGTAAATATATAATAAATGGATATCTATTTCCTAGACTGCAGTTTCCTGAGATGTGTGTGGCTTACTTAAAGCCAAAATGAACTACAACAACCACTAGTTTCCATTGATAGGATGACCCTGCCTCTGACTTCAGGTCTATGCACTGGACAGAAAGGTCTTCCCTGAGAAAGAGACTCCACCTGGTCAAGAAAAGGGTGGGGTTTGAGGGTAAGAAGAGAGTTGATGAGATCCACCCTTAGTCGTGGAACAGAAAAGCAAACCATTTAACTGCCAGCCACTAAGAAATGGAGTTAGGGACATAGAAAAGGAGTACATTGTAGGATTCTGGGAGATTTGTCTCTTCTCCTTGTTGGCTTTGGTTCTTGATGTCTGTGTTTCCATCATTAATTTAAAAATTCTGAAATAAGAAGGTCTCTTGTGTTTGTTTTCAGAGATACTATGGATGGGGATACACCTGATGTTGCCGCGGATAGTCACCTGGGTCACCTGGGGGACAGAAACCCCAAGAACAGAAAGTAACAGCCGTGCAGAAGAGAGAAAGCAGTTAGACTCCCTGGGGTGGTTGGGAAGATAGGAGTGGAATGTTGTACAACTGCTCCAAGGCAGGACATTATGTTAAACTTTTTTTTTTAGATGAAGCTCACTCTGTCATCCAGGCTGGAGTGCAGCGGTGCGATCTCAGCTCACTGTAAACTCTGCCTCCCGGGTTCAAGTGATTCTCCTGCCTCAGCCTCCTGAGTAGCTGGGATTACAGGCGTGCACCACCATGCCTGGCTAATTTTTGTATTTTTAGTAGTGATGAGGTTTCACCATGTTGGCCAGGCTCATCTCGTACTTGTGAACTCGTGACCCATCCGCCTGGGCCTCCCAATGTGCTGGGATTACAGGCGTGAGTCACTGTGCCCGGCCTGTGTTAAACATTTTTATTCAGAAGCTGTTAATTAATTCTCTTGTCTATATAAACATAACCATTTTAAAATTAAGAGATATAATAATATAGCATCTACTATTCACCCAAAGCAGAAATATTTTCTCCAGAATCACTGAAAGGGAGGGTGATTATGCTTGCATGTGTTCAACAAAGAGGATTTCACCCTGTTCATAGGCAACTGTTCCTATAACTGAGTTTTAAAAATAAATTCTATTCCACTTATTAGAAAGCTCTTCCTTATAATTAAGCTAAAATCTGGCTTCCTCAAAATTTTTTTTCTTGGCTTGTAGCTAAGGTCTACTACAGCACAATGGTTTGTCCAGACTTACAGATCTTCCATCTTGTCACCTCATCAGTAACTTGTAACTTTTTTTTTTTTTTTTTGAGACGGAGTCTCGCTCTGTCGCCCAGGCTGGAGTGCAGTGGCGGGATCTCAGCTCACTGCAAGCTCCGCCTCCCGGGTTCACGCCATTCTCCGGCCTCAGCCTCCCGAGTAGCTGGGACTACAGGCGCCCGCCACCTCGCCCGGCTAGTTTTTTGTATTTCTTAATAGAGACGGGGTTTCACCGTGTTAGCCAGGATGGTCTCGATCTCCTGACCTCGTGATCCGCCCGTCTCGGCCTCCCAAAGTGCTGGGATTACAGGCTTGAGCTGTAACTTGTAACTTCTAATTGCCTCTCTTCAGTCTCATTCTGAGGGAAGAGAAGGTAGAGTGGTCCTCTTTTTCTAGGCATCAAATTCCTGTCCTCTCTTTCTCTCTCCTTTTTGTCTAAATAAAACCGGGCTCTTCACCTGTTCTTGGCATGAGGTTAGCAGGATGGGGAGATCAGTCCCAGTTGGGCCTGAAAACAACTTGTGGTCATGTGGACCTCCCATCTGTAACAGCTAAGCATGTAGTACTATTATATTTTTTATGACATCTCCCTCTAAGAGGTTTTAAACATATTTACATTTAAATTTTTTTTTAAATTTTACTTTAAGTTCTGGAATACATGTGCAGAAGGTGCAGGTTTGTTACATAGGTATACATGTGCCAGGTGGTTTCCTGCACCTGTCAACCCGTCATCTAGATTTTAAACCCCACACGCATTAAGTACTTATCCTGATGCTCTCCCTCCCCTTGCCCCCTTACCCTCTGACAGGTCCCAGTGTGTGATGGTCCCCTCCCTGTGTCCATGTGTTCTCATTGTTCAAATTCCACTTATGGGAGTTATATTTACATTTCAAAGCAAGTCCTGTGGGGCACAGTGGCTCAGGTCTATAATCCCAGCACTTTGGGAGGCCAAAGTGGGTGGATCACCTGAGGTCAGGAGTTTGAGACCAGCCTGGCCAACATGGTAAAACCCCATCTCTACTAAAAATACAAAATTAGCAAGGCGTGATGGCATGCACCTGCAATCCCAGCTACTCCGGAGGCTGAGGCAGGAGAATCACTTAGACCGGGAGGTGGAGGTTGCAGTGAGTCAAGATTGTGCCACTGTATTCCAGCCTGGGTGACAGAGTAAGGCTCTGTCAAAAAATAAAAACATTTAAAAAATTTTTTTAAAAAAGCAAGTCTTTAGAAATTTGGCTGCCCTTTTAAGAAAATACTGAAAATCTATAATTTATATTTGCATATGAATTATGTTGTATCTCTTCTCCTCCCTAGTTTAGATTTTTGGGGACCTGCTCATACATATCCCACTAAGTCATGGAGGATTTTATTTCCCCAGACCTGAGATTGAAACAGGTTTTGAAAGCACTGCCTAATGATCCCTCCTGAATCTCTGGTGGATTAAGTGTCCCTCAAGTGCTGGGAAAGTTCCACAACATCACTGAGCTCCTGCCTTGGTTCAGGCCAGATCCTACATTCTGGGCTACCCTGAAGACCAAGACCACACTGTCTTCCCTTAAAGGATTTTCAATCATTTCTTTTCCTTTGGATGAGACTATCATTAGGCAGATTGATAAAGTTATTATTATTTTCTTAAAATCTTTCTCTGGCCTGAAGTTAAAAAAAAAATAGAGTCCTGCAAAGTTTTGGTCAAAGAAATGTCTACTACTGATTTGATTCGGGAGCTGCCAGTGTTTGTGCATATGGGAGCACGGAGCTCCACACGCATCCACATCAGCCTCCTCCCTACTGACAGCAGGCCTGTCTCTCCCAGGGACATGGATATCATTATTCCTTTGCAAGTGCATGGCACACTGTCAGGAGTTTGCTCCAGAAGAGAGAAAAGGCCCAGAAACAATCCTGAAGAGGAGGGAGGAGGGAAGGGATGGAGAACGAGGCTCCCTGTTCTGTTGACTTGGAAACGCTTCCCTTTGGAGCAGTGGCAGATCAGCCCCCATGTCCCTTCCTAGCCTGTGTTTTGTTGTTGTTGTTGTCCTTTTTCATTTTTACCCTCTCTTCTCTCGCCTTCAAAGTATTGTTGTGAGATGTGAGGAAAAGAGGGGATAAAAATCATCGCAGTTCATTACAATCAACAGAAAGGGAATAACTGGGGTTATTTCTTATCATCACCTCAACTGCTCTACAAATACTTGTCTCTAGCCTTAAAAGAGGAGGGAGGACCTACATCATTGGTTAAGGATTTAGTCCTTTTATTCTCCCTAAATGTAGAAATAATGTAGTTAAGTGTTAGCTTAGATAGACTAGCAAAGTGATATCAAAATAGAGCTGGTTTTGTGTGAAAGGAAAGATAAATTCTCCACAATATCTGACTTCTCACGTCACCAAGGAAAATCCAGAAATCACTGGAGACCTAGGAAGGCCACGCATACATAGTAACAGGGCACTAAATCATTAACAGCAGGCAAGGGGATCTCAGTATATTAATGTTAAACACAAGCTTGAGTCTCTGGCTGACCAGAAGGCCTCTTGACAGGCAGGCAGCCTTCTAGACAAAGGCGGTTCAGGATATTGGAGAGATCCACTGGCAGTGAGATAGAGACTACAAATCAAAGGTTGAAGGCTACCAAGTTGCCCTTTATTTACACCGAGTCCTGGAATCTGAAGTCAACCATTAGGCTGCTGCAAAGTTCCAAATCTTTAGCAATAGCCAGACTTTACCACTGTCACCTGTTAAAAGTGTCATGTTGGCATCTAAAGATTAGAAAATACCTAAAGTTAAAACTAAGTATGTTTTTGCCACAGGATCCAGCAACTCCATTTCTGGAATATATTTACTCCAGATCAATGTATATAAATATATTCCAAAGAGTAGATTCTGAAATACATACCAGATAATGCAGGTTTGTATGCAGATCCTTTGGAAGGCAGGCACAAAATTTCCTTTGTTTCTGCTGTTTGATTTTTATAGTGGGGACTTAAAACCAACACAGGCACCCACGGTGCAAATACATATTATGGAATATTATGTAGTAGTTAGATAAAGTTAACAAGATATATGTGAAACAACATAGATAGATTTTTATTTTTATTTATTTATTTATTTTTTTTATTTTCTAATACAACTTTGTTTATAAAAATTGGCAGCAGACCCAATATGCCTATGGGCCATAGTTTGCTGCTCTTAAGACTGTGGAATTGACAAAAGTTGGTAAAATATGTACAGACTCCAGAATAGACCCACTCATATATAGTCAGCTAATTTTCTTTATTATTATTATTATTATTATTATACTTCAAGTTCTAGGGTACATGTGCATAACGTGCAGGTTTGTTACATATGTATACTTGTGCCATGTTGCTGTGCTGCACCCATCAACTCGTCAGCACCTGTCAACTCGTCATTTACATCAGGTATAACTCCCAATGCAATCCCTCCCCCCTCCCCCCTCCCCATGATAGGCCCCGGTGTGTGATGTTCCCCTTCCCGAGTCCAAGTGATCTCATTGTTCAGTTCCCACCTATGAGTGAGAACATGCGGTGTTTGGTTTTCTGTTCTTGTGATAGTTTGCTAAGAATGATGGTTTCCAGCTGCATCCATGTCCCTACAAAGGACACAAACTCATCCTTTTTTATGGCTGCATAGTATTCCATGGTGTATATGTGCCACATTTTCTTAATCCAGTCTGTCACTGATGGACATTTGGGTTGATTCCAAGTCTTTGCTATAGATTTTTAAAATACTGTTGAGTGAAACAAAGTTTGAAACAATGAGAGTTATAGTTGAATCTTAAGTAGACACTCCTGCATAAAGATCAAACATGTTAAAATGGGAGGCTGCACTGGAAATATGAAATAGGAAGAAAAGTAAAGAAAATTTAATTTTCTTTGATTGAGGTAGTTTTTATGGAGGGGCAATTGGCAAATTACCTCCGTAAGATTATAAGCATCCCAAGGGCCAATGTCATGTCTGTTTCATTTACCATTATATCTCTAGCATCAAGTGCAGCATTGGTTTTATAGAAATCTTCTAAAATATTGGTTGAATTAATTACCTTATTAATTAAAAAAACCCAGAGAGCCAAAGAAGAAGAAGAAAAGGGGGTTACTGGAGTACTGAAAGCTCCAAATAGGCTATCTGCATTCCTTTGTAATCGGGGAGCAGATAGTATACGCTGTTTTAATGAAATCTTCCATTCTCTTTGTGTGTGTGTGTGTGTGTGTGTGTGTGTGTGTGTATGTGTCTGTGTCTGTGTTTGTGTGTGTGCATGTGTAGAAGGCCTGGGTGTTGGAGCAGGAAGAATTATGTATCCCCCATCAAATGTCACAGTAATGGTCTCAGATAGAAGTGGCATGATGAAAAGTGGAAGAGACCTAGACCAGAAGTTAGTCTTGGCCTTTTCTTTCTGAGATTTGTGTTTGTTATCTATGAAGTGAAGACATTAGTACTGCATCACAGACTTATTGGTGGTTGAAAATAATCTATTGCAGCTGGGCGCACTGGCTCATGCCTGTAATCTGAGCACTTTAGTTGGCCAAAGTGGAAAGATCGCTTGAGCCAAGGAGCTCGAGACCAGTCTGGGCAACATAGTGAAACCCTATCTTGACAACAAATGATAATAAAAAACAATTAGCTGGGCTTGGTGACACACATCTGTAATTCCAGCTACTCAGGAGGCTGAGATGAGAGGATTGCTTGGAGCCAGAAAGTGGAGGCTGCAGTGAGTCGTGATCATGCCACTGCACTCCATCCTGGATGGGAGTAAGACTCTATCTCAATAAACAACTAAGTAAAAGTAAAATAAACTATTGCGTATGGGCATGTTTACAGTTTAACTGGTTTACCACATCTATATAAGTCATTATCATCTTGCCAAAGTAGTACAGCCTACTGTCAGTATCAACCTGTGTACTGCTCAGATCTCAATCATTATCTTTTGCTTTCAAAGCCACTTATCTAGCTAGGAGGAACTTCATAACAGAGCCAGGGCATGGACTTTCAGTAGCTATCCATGAAGAGTGCACCGTACCCATAAGAGCTCTGTATTTCCTACTCTAAACACTTTCCAAGCAAGGTCTTTTTTTAGATGAGTCTTCTTCCATTGGAGATCTCTTAGAAGCTCATCAAACAAGGTCCAGGCCCAGCTGTTGGTTTTTGCTGGTTTCTGTAATAGTTTTTGTCTCATGTGAATCAAGACAGATACCAGTTTAATCACAATTTTCTCATCACTGGCAAGGTTGTAAAGGGCCATTCGCTGGGGGAAGGGAAGTTTCTTTTGCCTGTGGGGACATAACAAATACAGCCAGGTTTAACATAGAAGAAAGGAAAAAGGAAGTGTACTTCCAAAAGCCCTTAGCCTACTGTTGTTGCAAGGTATCAGGTAACCAATGGAACATTTGTATGCTATTTTAGAAAGACATTAAATAACACATTTTTTATTCTTTCTCACTGCAACAAATTTATCTTTGCCCCAAGAGAGTGCTGCCACTGTCTCTCTGTAGAACTAAACTATGATCTTCCCAGAGATGTAAAAAGTTTCTGAGAGTCCTGCTATGCCCAGGCAGTGTCTTGTCCACCATGTTGGCCAGGCAATGGGGATTTGGAGGACTACACCTAAGACAGTATTCCAAAAAGACAAAAAAGTAGTAAAAGGAAAAGGGGGTAAAATAGATAACTCTGTTTGGTGTGCTCATTCATATTTTCAACAAATATTTTATTGAGTCTTTGCCATGTGCCTAGCACTGTGGGTGTAGTAATGAATAAGACAGGTGTGATCGCCATTCTTATGGAACTTTCACATTATAAGATTGTAATTCAAGAGAATTTTTGAATTCAAGAATCTTTTTGACCTTGCCTCAGAGGTATTCTAGCATAGTGGTCAAGGGGGTTGGCTCGGGGGCCAGACTCTTTGGTTATAGTTCTGGTTGGACCTACTACTGTTGGTTTACCTGAATTTGGACCAGTTACTGTATTGGTTAGAGGAAGTTAATTGCAATGCAAACCTCTTCCAACTTTTAGTCAAATCTGTTTTACATCTCTTGCACACGACTTGCTCATTCCAGCCATCAGTACTTTGTATGTATTTTCCCTTACTTCTTGTCGGTTGATTTGTCTATAAGTTGCTCAAAGAGCTCAAATCTTGTCAACCCTAAGAAGTCTTCATTGATAAACCCCAGGTCATCTTAATTGTTATTTACTCCCTCCTCCTCTCACCTGCATTTCTGTTCCAATAACCTTAGATTTCCACAATACCACTCTGACTTGTGCTCACTTCTGTTGTCACCTCTGCATTCAGAGAAGACAAATGACTAGTGGAAGATCACATAGATAATTTCTAATGTTAGAGCTGGGATTCAAATTCTAGTCTATCTGATTTCAAATTCTGCGACTTTTGCTCTGCTCTTCTGACTTCTATCACATCATAGAGAACTCTAATAAAACATACTATTTCAATCACTGCCATTTTATTGAGTCTTCACTATATTCTAGGTCCTGTATAAAATATACATAATTGCTATGCATATTAATTATCATATTTTATTTTATTTTTTAGAGATGGGGTTTGACCATGTTTACCAGGCTGGTCTTGAAACCTTGAGCTCAAGTGGTCCACCTGCCTCAGCCTCCCAAAGTGCTGGAATTACAGGTGTGAGTCACTGTGCCCAGCATATGAAATACTAATTATATATTATATAATTATTAACATTTTAGAGAGGCTAATAATTGTGTCTATCATATATAATATGTATATACACATATGAATAATTATGTATATCATGTATTATATACACACACACATATATAAATATCTCATTTACCCCTCATACAGCTTTTTTTTTTTTAATTTTGAGACAGAGTCTCACTCTGTTACCCAGTCTGGAGTGCAGTGGCTCGATATTGGTTCACTGCAACCTCTACCTCCTGGGTTCAAGCAATTCTCATGCCTCAGCCTCCCAAGTAGCTGGGATTACAGGCACGTGCCACCACACTCAGTTAATTTTTTGTATTTTTTAGTAGAGATGAAGTTTCACCATGTTGGCCAGGCTGCTCTTGAACTCCTGGCCTCAAATGATTCACCTACCTCAGCCTCCCAGAGTGCTGGAATTACAGGCGTGAGCCTCTGGGCCCAGCTTACCCTTCATAAAGTTTTAAGAGGTAGGTACTATTATTGTCCCTATTTTACAGATAAGGAAACTAAGGTTTGCAGAAGTTAAGCAGGTTTTGGCCAGGTACAATGGCTCAGGCCTGTAATCTCAGCACTTTGGGAGACCGAGGCAGGCAGATCACAAGATCAGGAGTTCGAGACCAGCCTGACCAACATGGTGAAACCCTGTCTCTACTAAAAATACAAAAATTATCTGGGTGTGGTGGTGTGTGCCTGTAGTCCCAGCTACTCAGCAGGCTGAAGCAGGAGAATCACTTGAATCTGGGAGGCGGAGTTTACAGTGAGCCAAGATCATGCCACTGCACTCCAACCTGGGTGACAGATTAAGACTCTGTCTCCAAAAAAAAAAAAAAAAAAAAAGTTAAGCAGGTTTCCCAAGGTCACAAAACAAAAAAGATGAAATTTGAATCTGAATCTGTCATTTTGTATCCTTTTCATTATTTGTGTTTTACAGTACTGAGTACACTAGTTGTCCAACAGTTATGCCAAAATAAATTCTAACTGATCAACAAATTATATCTGAGTTCCTACAGCCTTTTCTTGAGCATTCTCTGTACTGATTACCTGGGCTGAAAGATCAATGGGCTTTGGCTTAGTGTGGATTTTCTGGGCTTCCTGAACTCTTTCCTGGTGTGATGTCAAGTCCTCAGTTTCATAAGTTTTCATCTCTCCTTAGGTCTTTCAAATCCCAATGTGGTATCAAGAGCTGCTGCCCAGATCCCAAACTCCCACCACAGCTTATGGGTGCCTGGGACAGTCCCGAAGGCCTAAGGATTTGGGGTCTTGTTCAATCAGTGGCCTTGCCTTGGCCCTGAGATTCTATTTACAGTTGGTTTTGCAAATAATGAGAAATTTGAAAAACATTGCTGTCCCCTAAATTGAGCCAGTCCTAACACTCGCAAAATCCATAATGGTGTAGATACCCAGATAGACCTTAATTGTGATTTAATAGTGCTCACTGTAATTTAGCCCCAGGGAAATGTACTTTCAATTAACCAATGTAAGCACAATGTCTACTTATCCCATAAAAGTTCTCCTAAATGTGCTAATTAAGACCTAGATCCAGTGTCTCTCATATTACACCCTCTTTCCTTTCTCCTAGATGCCTCTGTACTTCAGGATCACTTTATGCTTGTCTGGATTGTTGGCATAGTAGTCTATTGCCTGCCTCCAATTTTGTCCTATGTGCCTTAATTCATTCTCTATAGGGCTTAAATCTGTTTTAAAAAAAACCTTTACTGACTCACCATGTTTAACTAACTACACTCTAACTTCCGGCCTCCTCCATAATATGACCTCTCACCCACCCCTCCTGTCTCATCTTCTATTTTTCACTAACATCATCCAAACTCTTCTACATCCAGGTCTCTGTTTGTGCTGTTCTCTCTTTCTGAACTACTCTACCTCCATCTGTTCACATGAAAATCCCACCTCTTCCAAAGCCTCCAAGAAAACCATTTGGTAACCCATCTGCTTGGATGTGGCATACTTCCCTTTCGACTTCATACTGACTTACCTGTTCTTCCCTAATGGAATTTAGCATATATGTCCTTTGCTTCTACTGCTGCTTGAGTCTAATAAAGAATTTCAAGCAGCAGTTTTGTGTGTATGTAATTATGTATTTGTCTTCTTCTACCAACCAGAGTAGAAACTTCTTCATGAGGGCAACTTTATCTCTGCATCTTCACAGCAATTTGCATACAGATGCTTCATAAATGACTTTTGAATTAAACTGAATTATGTTGAAATGATAGGAAGTAGAAGGGACCGCACTAACCATTGAGCTCTTTAAGAAGGCAAACAGATTGGGCAGCCATTAAGCATCCCCCAGTGTTCAAGAGTATTGGTCCTGCTTGAGTGAATGACTAGCTGAATTTCTGCATTCAGAGGCTTCACCCAGATCATGTTCTTTGCCCCTGAATAGTTCTCCTAGTTATTCAGTACAATCCTTAAGACTTGATCAAATATCAGATGATACATTCTTAAAGTATCTTCTCATAAATAAATAACTACAAATGTCAATGATGATGCAATGGTACTTACGTGATAGTACTTGAATCAGGAGTCAGACTATCTCAGTTGTAGCCTTTGAAATATCATTAAATTGCTGTAGAACTGGGGTACTGAGCCTGAGTTATTTTATTTGTGTGCATCTGTACACAACAATAGTTAGATAATTGGAGTGCTAACAGCATGTGGCTTTATGATCTCACGCATGCTCTGATCAGTGGTCTGCCATTCTGAATGCCCATTAAAATCACCTGGGAAGCTTTAAAACTACCAATGTCCGCCCCAACCCAACCAAATATTACAGAGTCTCTGAGGTCTACCAAGCATCAGAATGTCTTTAAAGCTTCCCAAGTCATTCCCAACAGTAGCCAGAGTTGAAAACTTCTACTATAGACCAAAGCTTCTTAGATTTTAATGTGCATGCAAACCACCTGAGGATATTTCCAGTCTAATTTTGTAGGTATAAGGAGGGGCCTGAGAATCTGCATTTCTAACAAGCTCCTAGGTGATGCCAATGCTGATAGTGCATGAACCACACTTTAAAGAAGAAGTTGCAACTGATTCTGTATAAGTTCCTTGAAAGAGCTGCTCTTAGAAGGAGCCATCTGACTAACTACGTGCCCTAATAGGTGCCTCCAGGATTCAGATGCTTGTCTTTCTTTAGATTCTGGGGAGCATCTAAGAGTGTCTAACTTCAGAACCTATGAAATGCTCCAGAAGCAATCAAGACAATAGATCTACATAGAGTTACTGACAGAAACAGATGCTTCAGAGACTAGCACAACAGGTGGATACCCAGGAACATTGGGTGAAGTCTAGCACAAGGCTTTAACGATAAACTGGCCGTCACATTTCTAACACTCAGAGTCCCATAGTTCCTAGCATTCTCCAAGACATCTAGACAATGCATTAATTGATTCAAGCAAAACTAATTGACCACTCATTGTGACAGTCATTTACTTATTGTCTCCCAGCCCCAAACTCACCCTTCTACACTCTGACCTGTAATTCTGGGGCTGGGACTCTGCAAACCACTTTTATCCTTTGATTGCTGGCTCTAGGGTGACCAATTGTCCCAGTTTTCCTAAGACTGTTTCCCATTTTAGCACTGAAAGCCCTGTGTCCCAGGAAACCCCTTATTCTCAGTTAATTATTCTTGCTATCTTGCTGTTAGGTTCTGCAAATAGGTGACATTAGGGGGATACTTAAAAGAGAGATAAGGGTCTGTCTTATTCCTCTTTTGTTTAGCATTCCTGTTATTGCTACCCAAGCTGGTGGCAGGTACCACCCAGTAGCAGCAATAGCAGCAGTAGCAGCAGCAATGGTTGGTTCCAGCCTCCAACTCCTTTCAGCACACCAGAGCCAGCCTTGTTGCTTTGTCTCAGGGATGCCGCAGCATCTGGGCAGCTCTGTGGACCTCCTCTTCTGAGCTTCTAGGTTCACTTCCGCTCTTGTTCCCCAGCCCTAGGGATAGGTTGCTATTTCCTGCATTTATCATGTCTGGGTTATATCAGTGTGCTCCATTTTGCTCTTTTAGTCCTTCAACACCTGCATAAACAGTTTCTTCTATTAAATTCCTTCTGATGATTTATTTACTGTGGTTTTCCTGACTAGTTTCTGGCTTATATACTTGTTCAGTGCAAACTACTCAGTTGGACACTAGAAACATTAAAATAAATATGACACAGCTGCTGTCTTCTAGTGGGAGGAGAGATAAGTGCCCTTATTACAGTATGGTGGGGGACATGCTGGGCAGACCACACACAAAATGTTAGGGGAGTCCAGTGTGGGGAGTTCCCAGAATAGAGAGTCATTAAGCATTTCTGGGGAGGGGTTTTTGAGATGAATTTCAACTGAGGCTTTAGCAAAAATGAAGAAAGGAGCAAAGACATTTCAGGCATGGGAAACACCTTATGCTAAGGTGTGAAAGAGCGTACAGCACCATATACTCTGGGAATGACTCCGCATGGCCAGAATGAGAATTGTGGGTGGAGAAGTAGGAGATTGTCCCACTCTACATGGACCTTCAGTGCTGAGCTAAGATGTTTGGAATTTATCCTGAAATCTTTAAGCTGTTAACCAAAGGTTTTAGAAGGGGCTATGACTCCAAGTGGGAAATTGAGAAGGGGAGTTGACATCTACTAGTTGGGTTTTAAGTAAGCTTTTGTTCAATCCTATAGGCTAGAAATTCATGGTCCTGTATTGTAAGAAATAGGTGAATGCTTTAAACAAAGATATGGAATCTGAATTCAAATCAAGGTAAGTTATTCCTTTGGGTACCTGGACACACACACACACATACACACACATACACACACACACACAGACACACACACACACAGCCTAGATTATCTAGTTGAAATAATATAAAATAATAGTATAGTATCTTTTGAGGGCACATTAACAAAATGGGAACATCTTAGTCTGTCACGAAGAAGGGAGTGACTATTCTGATGGACAGGTATATATTTTTAAAGGGTTCCAGACTTTATAGCAAGTGGAGGATCCCTTAATTTTCGGGAACCTGGAAGCCACCTGAACAAGAAACATACCTGAAAAAAAAAAAGACTCAACTGGGAGACACAATCCTTTTCTCAAGCTAGCTAGAATAATTAGCTGTTCTGGTTTACCTGAGACTAAGGAGTTTCCTGGGACAGGGGCCTTTCAGTGCTAACTACACCTGTGGGCAAGTTGTTGACGATGACTAGAAATACAAAGGCAATGTGACAGAAAATTCTCTGGCAAGTTGGGGAAGGTGTAGACATGGACTCCAGAGGTCTCTGCCACTGGAATTACTGGTTGTTTTGGGGAAGTGCTGTGAGAGAATGAAAAGGCTAGTGGGAGATTGGGACCACTTAAATGCACTGTTTAATTTTTTTTTTTTTCAATTAAAGTCTAAAAACCAGGCTTTAAGCCTAAAGTGCTGGAGGCTATTAGCCACCTGAGGCAAGGCAGTTAGGCACAGGTGTGCCAGGCTGCCGAATTACAAAGAGTGCCCATCCCTGGTTCAGAATATCTGACCCACTGGGCTCTGTTTGATGCTAAAATGACCCATTTTGAAACGAATAAATGAAAGTGCCACTTTACACAGTGAGAAACAAGCATTAGGAACATACTGTCCCTTTGGAAGAGTCCCAGTGGTATAAGCAATGCTGACCAAGCTCCAGGGATTATCTTCAGGGACAGAGGCCCCGAAGAGAGGAAGCTATCAATCAGTCTGAGTGGTCACTATGGGTATTTTGGTCGTCATCACAAGAAATAATTGAGAAGAACTTGCTGTTGTGCCAAACCCCTATTTACCTCAGTAGGGAAGGTCCAGGTTCAAGAGGCTGAAGAAGAGACCCAGAGCTAGCAAATGAGACACGGGGTTTTATCAGGGGCCTACATACAGAGGAGAAATTCCAGTGGTGGTGAGCTGGACGGAAGAACCGCCTTATATACAGAGACCGTCCAGTGGTGGCAGGCTGTACAACATATCCACCTTATGTACGGTCCAGTGGCAGAGGGCTACACAACATATCTGCCTTATGTATGGTCCAGTGGTGGCGGGCTGGACAACACATCCGCCTTATATACAGTCCAGTGGTGGTGGGCTGGACGACATATCCACCTTATATACAGTCCAGTGGTGGTGGGCTGGACGACATATCCACCTTATATACAGTCCAGTGGTGGTGGGCTGGACGACATAACTGCATGGCNCATATCCACCTTATATACAGTCCAGTGGTGGTGGGCTGGACGACATAACTGCATGGCCCAGAGACAGCAGGCTGGGCAGGAAAACTGCAACCACACAAGCAGCATGCAGTTTATACAGCATTTTCACTTAACACCCTCCCCTGGCAACCTTCATTTAATACAAAACTCAGGGCCTTAGTGCCTTGTACAGCCCATGTTCCATGGGATGGGATGGGGCCATGGGGACGGTGGTGCTCACATGTTTCTCATAGACAAGAAATGAGTCTCCAGGTTGCCTAGATTCCCCAGCTCGGAACACATATTCAGATGCGTCTACCATACTGGGTCATTCTAACAGTATGCTTAAGGTATTCCTGTTAGGTGTGTTTATCCAACACTTGCAATGTGCTGCACGGAGGTTTAAATATAAAACTGCAAATATCCAGGAGATGGGGAGCTGTGTCAGTATTGAACCTGAGACAGGGCTGGGACGATTCAGTGGACTGCAAATCACGGAGGAGGTCATGGTATTATGGGACCTGGCAACAAAGTTGATACATACTTGAGAGTGGAGAAACAGAGAATTAAGAAGGAGGAGGTGATTGTCTTGTCCTGTCCTGGTCATACAAACAGTGACTTCAGGCTTTGGCATGATATATTTAGAGGGATATTGACAAACTGGAGCACTAGCCGAGGATGAAGATTGGACAGTGAGAGAGGCAAGCACTGGGAACATTCAGAGGAGAAGAAGGATGGCCCACAAGAGCCCACTCACTATGTACTGACACGTGATGGGCTGTCTTGTGAAGGATGAATTAGATGTATTTGGAGAGGCCCCAGCGGGGAGAGCCAGGATGGATGAGTGGAATTCCAGGAAGACAGCTTTTGATTTGATGAAAGGGAGACGTTTGTGGCAGTTAGAGCTGAACTCTCCAACTATGGATTTGGCTGCCTTGAAGGCAGTGACTCCAAAAAGTATTCAACAGAGAAAAACAAAGGGGCCCTCACTGTTATGGCCGTGCACATACAAATGTGATTATTTTCTCACCCTGCTTTATTTTCATCACTGCACGTGCCATTTGCAATTGTTTGTTTCTGTCTCCTTATTGATTGCCTTTCTTCCACTGGAATGTAAATCCCATGAGAACAAGGACCTTATCACGCTTATTTGCTGCTGTGGTCCAAGAACCTAGTATGGTGCCTGGAATATGGTAGGTGGTCAATGAACATTGAATGAGAGATGGAAGGCTAAGGAAGGGACTCCATCACCATTTGAAAGGTAGGTTTAGAAATGGCTTTTGAGACAAGAAAAAAATATCTTTCTTGAATTAAATTTCACATGGGACCCCAATATTCAAAATCAATTAATGTGGCATCTTAATAGTGCACATTTATATCATAAGTCTCACTGTTAAACGTTTATTTTACATGTAGTAAGAAGAGTCACTGAGAATGATGAGATTGTTTTGATAAACATGATAAAACTTTTGAAATCAAGGCTACTAGAAGACTTAGAATGTAATTTATTCCTCTATTTTATTTTGCTTGCAGAGCACTGGGAAAACCCTGATTCATGCAGAGAAGTAGTTGCAAATGATATCAGTCTGCAATAGCTCATCTGGCAATCTCAGGGTAATTCTTCAATTAAACTGATGCAGGAGCTTGAAAAGACAGTAGTTGGAAAATTGAGCTTGGAAGCCGAATCTCTCAGAGTTTGTAACAGCAGGTTGTGCCTCTTATCATGCATTCAAAAGTCAGGCAAGAAGAGGCAAAGCTTACAATGAATGCCAATGCTATTTCGATGTGTGACATTATCGTGACTCTGATGAGTTACACATTTGGTTATAATTGTACAACCAACCATTAAGCCTTGGGAGTCAAGCACTTTCCCCTTGCCTAACTCTTAATTGAACATGAGGCTGTGTCTCCATGCTGTGGAACTGTATAATTCTCCAGATATAGAGGTGCTCAGGCATAAGTTTATCTTTTAAAAAAAATCAGCACAAAGATGCAACCTTCATAGCCAATAACTCATTTTCAATAAGCTCTGCTATATACGTATAACTTTACTGGGAGAAGAGTCCTGAGAACTACACAAAAGTGTGCTGGTAATACAGGTTAATGTATTGGTGGCTAAAATTTGGTGTATGGCATATTTAAGTTGCATGTTGTTCTTTTAAATGAATTTTACTAATTAAAATATATTAAAATAAAATTATAATTAAAAATTTTTGTAGGATGACTATGGCATTTGTACTTAAATGTTGCTGGAAAAAGCCCAAATTAAGGGTTCCTTGTGAACGTGAGATTCTCCAACACTGGATGGGATGGAGTCATAACCTTCAAGACATGTGGGCAGGACCATTTAGATCACAGCAAGGAGGGCAGAGCAAGATGGCCCTAATTATGGATTTTACCATAAGATCAACTGTTGCAGGCATCCGAATAAACAAGGACCATGACACCCAGACTCTCTGCCCCAACACTGCTGTTGTGGCAAAGTGCTTCTGCCATATTAGAGAGGTCAGATGAGCATATGAATACAGAGATGATAGTCATCTGGGGATGGAGAGTAACCAGTCTTCAAAACTTTATTTCTCAGAGATGGTGGTGACTTGAATTTCTGTAAGCCAGCAAAGGAAAAAATAAATTTCCTTGACCAATTTAAAGAATAATCCAGCTGACAGATATAAACTGTCAACCTGTTATTTAATTCTATTAGTGATTGCAAATATCAGATTATATTAACCACCAACATTTATTGACTACTTACTATGTGCTAGATATTCTCATAAGATATTTACATAAATTATTTTACTTTTTCTAGCAATCCTAGAATTTCCATTTTTGAGTATCCCCATTTTACAGATGGGAAAACTGAGGCATACAGATGTTAAGTAACTTGGCTAACTCCATGTAGCCAATATACAGTGAGGCCATGATTCAGACCCACATACTTTGGCTCGAAAGCCTACATTTTTAACCACATCGAAAATATGAACAGATTATGGGGGAAGCTAGGTTCAGGAGCTGAATCGTTCCTTCATAAAGTAACTAGGATTTTAGGAAAAAATTCCAGAGTTACAGAATTCTCTAAAATTTGATAAAGCCTATAGTAAGACCTTTTTCCCTCTCATGGAAACGTACCTCTAAATTTATCATGTATACCGAGGGAAAACAGCTTAACTCTCCACCATTTTGTTTTACAACTAATATTACCAGAATGCTTGTATTTCATTGAGTGAAGGATTCACCGGTAAATGCAGCATTGAACTCGGAGGTATGCAGTGGGTGGTAAAGAGAGCAGCCTTGAATGAAAGAGGTAATATGGTATAGTGGGAAGAACATACACTTAGGAGGCAGAGAGTGGCTCTGCCACTACATAATTGTATGACTTTAGGCTGTTCATTGAATCTCTCTAAGTCTCAGTTTTCCAAGTTGAGAAATGGCAATAATGTATCCTCATAGTCCTGCTGAGATGATGAAATAATCATATTTTGAATACCTGCCAGATAGAGGCAACTCACCTGTTGGAACTCTTTCTCCCCACCCTCATCTTTCTCATGCAATTTATACACATGATTAGAATGACCTCATATACCCAGCATATAAAATAAAAGCAAGTGAATATCTTATTATATTTTGTGACAAGGGATTGGAAATTCTAAAGAGGTGTTTATACATACCTGAAAAAAAAGCTTGTAAGGATGAGGCCACGTTATTTCAGAGTCCCTGTTGCCTCCAACCTTACCAAAACTGCTATTAGCATTTAGCTGTTTAGCTAAAATGGGCCTTTTCTTCATTGTGGACTTCTTATGACTTTTGGATTGGTGGGGAGACTTTGGAAAATTAATGCAAAGACCTACCACGTAATTGTTTTCTGAATTGCAGAATTTTATCCAAGATTATATAGGCCAGAAATGCCCAAAGGGAGGACACACTGGATATAAACAAAATGAACAAGGGGAAAATAGAAAGAGCATTTAAATGATTCCATGTCCATGCCCAGTGTGCACAGGCTTTCTGGACAAGCTCTGGCTTGGGGGCTCTTCTCCTGGGCCAGATAGGGAGCAGGTTCTGGAAGTCAGCTCCTCCCAGATTGTACCTGTGAGAGGAAACTCAGCTGACAGTAACAACAGCCAAGGGTCCAGTGCTTGATCTTGGCTGGAATGCATGCCCCAGTCTCTATCAATGGCCAACAGCCACTTGCTTCACCTGCCCAGTTCTGCTGGGTTTGACATGCTGAGTTATTTTCCCTTCTCAAGTTGGCCTCACTAATAGCTCTGATTGCCAAGCCCTTCGTGATTGGCCTTGTTCTGTTGAATCTGATGTGCAGGGTGGGATGGGGGAGGATGCATGAGCTAGCTCTAAATTAAGCAGGTAAATTAAAGATGTGTATGATGCCACCCCACCAAAATGACTATTTTTCAGTTAGCTTAACTGGCATTTCCAATCTGACTCCTTTCAAAATTGGATGTTTGCCGTTAAACACACATGCACACCCACCCACACACAATAACACTGTCTACTTCTTTCACAGCTTATACCTGTGAGCAGCTAGGATTCTCAGTGATGAATTTTTAGGTCTACAGTCTCTTCCCTGGGACATGATTCTCCAAGGCAGAACCCAAAGGACCAGAAAACTACAATTTTCAAACCCACTGTGTCATCTCCTCTTACCCTGGACAATTTTGTCTCAGCTCCTCAGGGTCTCAGCAAGTTCTTATTTCCACTAGGAGAACTTTCCTAGCAGCAACAGGAGGAGTCCCCAGTTCCAACCAGGACCATCTAAACCCAGTCACTTAAAGGATTTGGAAATAGCTCCAATGGCCTCTTTGCATCTTCTCTGGAAAACAGAAACCTCTGGGAGGCATCTAGTAGGCCAGAAAGAGGAGCCTTAAAGGAGAAAGTGTCTAGTAGCTTCAGGTAATACCACTGACGTGCATTTTGGGAAAAACCCACCTGTTTTCCTTGAGCCTTAGTTTTCTCTTCTGTCAAGTGGGGAGAGTAACACCCTGCTTTATCCACCTCGCCCAGCCCTTCATCCAACTCTCTGCCATGAGGTTACCATCCAGTAAGAGTCAATCCTGGGGCAACAGGCCTTGCAGACACCCCCCATCATCAACACTTTCTCCTCCTATGACCTGACACTCTATTTCCTGCCCTGTTTCTGCAATTCTCAGCAACTAATCCCCAGGCTCTGTTCCTGCTCATGGCTAGGCACACATAAACCTTTGGAATAAGGCTGACCCTGCTCTCTGGGTACAGTCACTATTTTCCTACACTCCAGACAGAATACTACTGTGCTCTCAGCTTGCAATAGTATATTGGACACAGCTTACTCTCCCTGCTAATTCATCAACCAACATTCCTTGAGAGTCTTCTGCATGCCAGGGTGCAAAGAATTGAATGAGAGCATGCTTGTTATCAAAGATAGTCTAGAGGAAGAGGCAGAGGAGCAATGACAAGGCCCGGTGATGCACAGTAGCATAGAGGAAAGTACAGGCCAATGGGTGCCCAGTGGAGGGGAGCCTGGGAAGGCTTCAAGGAGGAAAAAAGAAGATCAAGCATTAGGCAGGCAAAAGGTAGCAATGTGGGTGGAGAGTACAGGAAGCATTCTGGGCAGGAGATGCAAATGCAAATACATGGGGACGAACAGGAGGACTCACTCCAGGCACTTCGGAGGTGCATGCATTGTCTTTGCTTGACAGAAGACAGCCATGAGCTGGAAGAGGCAAAGAGATTTGCCTGGGGCCTCACAGCCAGTAGACTGCACAGAGCAGGTTAAAACCCGCATCTACTTACTTCAGAGCCCAAGCTCTTTGCATTACACACTCTGCCTTTCCAAGTAGAGGGTGGTCAAGGCAACCGGAACAGCAGCCCTAGATCAAAGCAGAAGGCACTGCAGCCTTTGCCAGAAATCCCATTCTACTGGAGCTAACATGGGCCCCATGTTGCCAATAATGAACGTGCCAACTAAGGGGCAGGCCAGCTAGGTTACCCAGTGGGGCGTCCTTTTTTTCTCCTTACATGCTCAGCCTCTTAGGTCATATATCTCTTCTTCCTCTGCTCTCTTGAAAGTGAGCCACTGCTTGGGAGGGATAATGGCATTGCTCCTGCTCCCTTGTGAATGAGGGGTGTTGTAGCCTAAAAGCAACAGAGGACAGGCACTGAGCTGCTGGTGTCCTCCCTGCTTCAAATGGGCCAAGCTTTGGAGGCTCTAATGCTCTTAGAGACTCATACTAATCTTTTTATCTAGATATTTATATAACACTCTGCAGAGTTGACTTGTCCTGTGATTTTACAAAAGAGCAAAAATAACAACGTCAGCACTTCAGGTACACAGTAATTCCTAATTCCCTGATCCCCAAGGCATTCCAGGCAGTAGCTAGATGGTACAGATGAAGGAATGGAGAGGTGCCTGGAAGGCAGGCGGGCTTCGGTCCAGGGGCTGATGGTGTTATTGGACAAGGCCCTCAACGCTCTGGGGCTCTGCCAGGCAAAATAGGAAAATATGGGAAGGGGAGGCAGAGATAAAAGTAATATTTGTTAAACACATTATATGCATACATCTATTTTATCCTTACAACAGATAAACGTTCCGATTCTACAGCTAAGAAAAAGGAGACTCCGAGAGGTGCTAATTCCTTTGTTAAAGTAACATACATAAGAAGAGGCGGATCCTGCCTACTGGCTGATTTCTGTACTATTTCTGCATTTATGTTTCAGAAAATTGGCCTAATTTTTACAACTAGTTTGTGCTAAAGTCCAAAGTAGGACTTGAATCCTTCATCCTTCCATAGCAATGAATAAATGTGTTCATTAATTAGTGCACTTATTTGCAAACATACCCAGTGCTTACTCTGGGTGAGATCCTGTGCTGAGTGCCTGCCTCCTGGGAGCTTCTTGGTAAGAATTGGGATCTTGGAAGCACAGGGGGCCGTGGGGATGCAGGGGAAGAGCAAGTATGAAGGACTTGCTGTCCACTCTTAGCAGACACTGGCTGGGGACTAGTGCTCTACTGCAGAGTCTTAACTGAGCCTCACCAGGGCCCTAAGAGGTACAGATCATTATCATTTCCATGTTGCAGCTGTGGAGACAGAGGAATGAGGGATGCTGTGTAACCTACTCAAGGTCCCATGGTTAGTAAGTGACCAAACCAGGATCCAAGACTAGGTTCCTCTGACACCCAAGTCTGTTCTCTTAAAAACCATGCTATTTCCTTTCCAGAGTCAGGGATGGCTGGGGGTCACCAGGGAGGTGATCATGGAAGCCTTACCCAGGGGGTGAGCCTTGCCAGGGAGGAAGCCTTCCTCTGGAGTATGGAAGGGTGATTTAGAGTTAACCAAGCGAAGAAAGGGGAATTGCAAATATTCTGGAAGACTGCATCAGAGACTAGACAAAAGGGAATAGCACTGTCAAAGTCTGAAGAAGTAAGCAGGACTCAGGTATGGAAAAAATTTTCATGCCATGAAAAGGAGTTTGGACTCTTAAAGGCAATAGGGAGTCAATAAGGGCTTTTTACAAAGGAGGAAGCTGATCAGATTTGCATTTTAGGGAGCTCACTTTTGCTGCAGTGTGGATTGGATCGAGGCAAAGCTGGAGGCAGAGAAATCAGTGGATGCTGTTATAGTCCTAGGCAATTAATTACAAAAAGTAACAACGGTAGGTATACAAAGTATTTTTTGAATTCTGGTATGTTGTTTCTTGGGGGAAACACATCCTGAAAGACGTGGTTCTTGCCTTATCGAAGCTTGTAGTCTAACTGTACTTATCATTCTTCCATTATTGTTCTCTTCAGGTGTTCACAAAATCGGAGATTATGGCCCACTGAGGTTTGGGATCCATTCTGAGGCCAAGAAGGACTGGGAGGGACCACAGGATTGATGCACGCCGACAAATGTACCTGTGCTGTATCCATTTCCTCTCATTAAACTGCATGTTCATGAAAACTTCTGTGCAACAGTCAAAAATAAAATAAAGTAAAATAAAGATTGAAATGCTATGTCCTGGACCAAAGTATCTCGTCGCCACATTCCCTAATTGCTATCATTTCCCCAACATTCAGAAAGACAGTTAATGGGTACCATTTTTTTCCATGTTTAGTTCTTCTTGCATAAATTTCCTTAAGCCTCTGGCTGCAATTACCACTTGTCTGCTAGAGCATACCAGCCGATGACAAAGGGAGCCAACAATAGCAAATAGATATTAAGGGGAGAACATGAAAGCAGTTGATCTGCTTGGTTTGACAGCTTGTTGTTGAGTTTTGTTGGGGGAGGGGATTGTTCATGGCATGTTTCCTCTGGGCTATGATCTGAGAGCACACATATAATAGAGTCATATTTTCTGTAGGTAAAATCGTTGCTTGCTACTTCTGATGACAGAATGGAATCTATCAGCTGTTTCAGGTGCTATGCATTGAGCCCCAGGCATCCAGAGCTGCCCTGGCCAGATGAATTTGAATTCCCTGTTTAGGTCATTTGGTCACATTATTTCCTGGCATTTGGGGCTTGCAGAATCTCGGTGCCATTACCTGAGTCCAGAAATGCGATCCCAGCAAAATGACTTGGACTTGGCTGTCCCAGCCCATTAACCTGGGACAAGGTTGGGAAATTACACCCAGCACCAATCAGAGCCAGGGATTTGGAGAGCCATGTGCAAGTGGACCTTGGAAAGATTCCTCATGGAAGAGTTAAGAGACTTGGTGCTAGTTTTGTTGCTACTTTGAACCTAATTTTCCTCATCTCTAAAAGGCAGAGATCCCCAAGGGGTCAGGTAGGGGGAACAAAATGATTTCAAAATTCTCTTCCAGTTTAAAGGCTGTAGGTTTTTGGAGGAACTGCCTCCTGTGGGAAGGAACTAGCAGTACCGTGGTCCCCAATTCGCAAGACGCTTTCTTAGGAGCAGCCATTCTAGAAGGGGAGGACCCTAGGCAGAGGGTCCCTAGCAGAACTCTCTCCTGCACCCTCCTGTGACCACCCAAGAGGACAGGGTTGATGTATGAAAGACCATGATGCCGGGGGCAATGATGGGGGAGAAGCCGAGGGGGATTCAGACTTACCGACTGACAGAAGTGCAGAAACGGCAGGGTATGTGTGGGGGAGTGTTCCAAAGTGAAAAAAAAGGGAAGTTCTCTTGTCAAACTCAGTGCCTGGCTTCAAAAACAAACAAGCAAGCCACAACAGCAAAAGGAGAAAGGTCTTTCTCATTAATCCTTGCTTCTGCTTACTCTAGAAGATGCAGGCAAGGATTTGTTTAAAGGTCTGAATTAGGGTTCTCAACCTCAGCACTCTTGATACTTTGTTGTGGGGGAATGTCTTACGCCTTGTAGGATACTTAGCTCATCCCTGGTCTCTACCCACTAGATGCCAGTAGCATCCCCGGTTGTGACAGCCAAAAATGTTTCCAAGATGTTGCCATATGTCAGTGAGTAGAGGAGCATAATTGCCCACAGTTGGGAACCACCTCAGTGGACAATTGGTCTTTTAGGAACCTCAGTTTGTTTATCTCCCAAATGGAATAACCCCTGTTCTGTTCAGTTCATAGAGTAATTGAAAAGAACCAAACAAATGAGAAGTCTTATTGCTGTTTCCATGACCAGGGCAAGAGTGCCTGCAACCCCCAAGGCTCAGAAGAAAGGCAAACAAGGGATTGGATGAAAGGGACCGTTCCGTTCAGCCTGTACTCAGTGACTCAGGCCTGCGCTGCTTCACTTGGACCAAATCATCTCAACTTGTCTTCTGCATGTCAGACAGAGAGGATGCTAGACAGCCAGCAGGCTGTGCAAGCACAGAGAGGGGCCCAGCATCTATCCATTATCAAGTAAGGCAAGGAGAGCTCATCTTCCTTCCAGGAGAGCAATGAAGCCTTTTACCAAAGCAGTTCACTCCTTCTTGAATCTTTTAGACATGTGAAGCTGTGAAAATCAATGGTACAAGACGTTTTCTTTGTGGTAGGCATACATAAGCTAAATCTTCACCACTGGCTTCAGGATCACCTATGCCCCCTTTCCGGTGGAGATCAGAGGCTGTTGACCACCAACTTCAGGTCCTCTCTGTGGGGTGAGATGGCAGGAGAAAGCTGGTGCCTCTGAGCACCAATTATGTGAAGGCACTATGACAGATTTTACATGTGTAAAAGATTTTACATGATCTTAATCCACATGTAAGTCCCATCTACACGTAATAATTTTGAATTTACAGCCTAGAAACTGAAATATTACAAAGTTAAGTGACTTTTGTGAGGAGTTAAGTGAGGAGTCAGCATTTGAGCTGAGGGCTGTCTGATTGCAAAGCCATCTTTCTTTCCCTGCACCTTGCTACCTCCTGATGAGGACACTGTTTCTCCAAAGAAGAGAAACAATTTCCCCAAATTCATACAGATCTTCAATGGATACTCAAAGGGGCTCACATTACAAATTGTCTTTCCCATTGGCTCAGGCGAGGTTCTGAGAACTTGGAGAGGGCCAGTGAGCAAGATGGTTAAATAAATGGGCCACCACCTCCATGATGCCATTCCGTGGGGCTACTTTTTACCCCAGAATACAATACCAACACAAGCACTGCCTGAGAGCTCCTCACCCTATTGTCATCCCTGATAGAGGAGTTCACCCTAAAGTCTTTCTCCCCCATCCCAGACAGTTAAAAGCTATGAGCTTTTCCTCACAGGCATGTACAGTCTCACCCACACAAATGAGTTGTGTACAATTTTGGAAACGTTCTGTGACCCCAACTTAAAACACTTCTCCCACACACAAAGTTAACACTTCAGTTACCAGGAGATGATTCAGCAGAGATTCTTTTACATCCCAGAGCAGCACTAAGACTTTTATTAGATACCCCGGAATGTATCTACATCCTAAGGAGGGAGTGGGGAGGTGGGGATGGTGGTAGAGGACCTCTGTGTAGAGATTCCTTTTAGCAAAGAGTCTCAGCTGTGGGGCAGAAAATCCTAGGAGAAAGGGCTCACTTGGCCTGGGGCAGGGGACTGACTTTGGAGTGAACAGCAGTTGTGCCAGGCACAGTGCTGAGCACACATGCATTGATTCATTTTTGTTTGGCTTGGAGACAACAGGGCCAAAGGAGTTCACAAAGAAACTGCAAGAAATCTCCATCTGTAAAGTGAGAATGTGACCTGGACCATCTCTAAGTGACAAGCCCAGTTCTGTAAGGATGATCTCTAAGTGTCATCAAGATCCTATAAGAGTCAGGGGTGGCCCATTAACAACAGCAGTGGTCTTCTGCAGTTTCCTCTGAGGCAAGCTGAAAGTTCAAATGGATTTAATATCAGCATGAAAGATCGAGGTGGGAGGATAAGAAGAAATCTCTGACTAAGCTCTCCAAGGGCAGAACTCACCCACATCTGTATCCT
This sequence comes from Theropithecus gelada, assembly GCF_003255815.1. Lineage (NCBI taxonomy): Eukaryota > Metazoa > Chordata > Mammalia > Primates > Cercopithecidae > Theropithecus > Theropithecus gelada. The sequence continues at coordinate 7,870,530 of NC_037684.1, forward strand.
GAGGGTCTAGCCCTGAGTTTGGTCTAGAGTGGATGTTCACTAAATGCTGGTTTGATAACTAAAAGGGCACATGTGGAGATAAGCATATTAGTAGCCAAGAGACTCAGATTCTGATTCTGGCTGTACCACTAGGTAGATGCTTGACCTTGACACCTTAAGTTCTCTAGACCTCAGTTCCTCATCTCTAAACCTCCCTTGTAGGTCTCTACTTTATGATTTCATGAGTTTATCTCTAAAAAAGTTGATACATTTGCATGTCGAAGTTAAAAGTCTAAGATCTGTGATTTGACAGCCATTCTGGCTAGAAGGGAATGAACTCAACAAAAGTCTATTCTGGTGCAATACATCTTCTAATTGTAGATTGTCTGCCCCAGTAAACGTCTATTGTTTGGGAGATGGAGTGAGGAGGAGGCATATTTCTTTGCTAGTTAATGGCCTAGCACCAACTCCAGCTGAATTTTGGAGGTAGAAGAGTGAGTCTTGGGCTTCTGAACTGTAAGAATGCATGCATGTCAGTTTAGTGGGTGGCATGTCTACTTATATGCTGATGTTGTGCAGATAGTATGCATGTGTATTGCTCAGGTGTGCAGACCCTCAAGGTAAACATGTGTGGCATTTGCTGGATGTGCATGTGATTTCTTTATGTATCCATGTATGTGTATATCCATGTGCATGTTTATGTACATGGGCGCACTGTGCAGCAATGTTTCTGTGCAGTGAACATATATATTTAGTATATGTGGACCTATGTGATGAATGTGCTTGCTTGGAACATGTGTATATTTGCATGTCTCTGTTCTGGCTATAATGGGGTCTGAAGATAATGCCCCAGGATTCCCTCAAAGTCGGGAACTGTGGGTGGGGGAAGCAGCTTCTCTACAGGAGCAAGAGCTGCAGAAAGAGCAGAGTTGTTGCACATGTGTCTAAGCCGTGCCAACCTGCACATTTGGGTGGGTGGCCCCTGTGGATTGACTTAATGATGTGTGTGCACAGCTGAGTCAGCTGGGGCTGAGATCTGGGGACCTCTGTCACACAAGTTGCCAGCTCCCATTTGTCATCTGCCTTGGGACGAACTTTCCTTATGGGATTGTCCTTCCCTGTGGGTGGTGTGTGCTAGCTTGTGGTTATTAGTGTTTAAAAAGACATGTGCTGTCTCCAGGGCTGAGGGGGGCTGGTCTCTCCAGTTTCCTCTGGTTGCCAGGCATGAGCAGAAGTAGGAGGAACCTCTGATTCAGGCTCCTGCTGCGGGCACAACTGAGTTAGAAAACTAGACAGGCAGAGAGTGCTTTCCTTCTGAGATGGAGACAGGGGATGGAAGGACATGCAGGCAGCAGAAAGTCTGGCCAAAGGAGAGGCCTTTAGAGGTTACCAATTATGCAGGCCAAGTTGCTGGGGGAAAGTGGATGAGCTGACACAGGAGGGAGACGATGGGAAGCTGTGAGCTGCTCCTGCAGAAGTGACCATAATTGGATCTGTGCTGCAGCAGGAAAGAGCTGGAACTAGCCAACTACAGACTGGAGACCCTGCTCTGCCCCCTCAACTGAGTCTGTGATTTGAAGCAGTGCCTTGTGGTGGGGAAAGCATGGGCTTTGGTCGCACAGAGTTGGATGTAATTCTTGGATCTGCCACTGAATAACTGTGTGATTACAGACAGGTGATTTTGCTTTCCCCAAGCCCCACTTAAATTCAGGGATAATAATATTATAAACCCCATATGGGTGTTTTTAGGATGAAATTAATTCATTCTGCAAAATGACTATAATTTTACACAGTTATGAGGGTAATTCTTTGGTGGAGAAGTCCCTAGATGCATTATTCACTGGCAAACTATAGATAGATGCAGTGAAAAATCTCAGTGTATCCACCTAGGGGCTTGACTGGATTGAGATGATGATGCTGATGACGGGGATGATGATGGTGATGATAATGATGCTGGGGGCAGGTTGAGGGTGGTGCTGTGTGTTTCCTCATGCATTCTCAGGATTGTGCTCCCTTCTCAGTTACCTGACCTAAGGGAAGAGATGAAAGATTGGGATGAAGTCTGGATCCCCACATCTCTTGGACATAACTCAGAATGGCCAACTCTACCAACTCCTCACGAGACAGGAGGAGCCAAGATGTGGCTCAGATAATAGTTGATTCATTTTGTGCAATCCAACCCAATAATTGTTGATGCTGGTGGTATGCCTGGATATTAAGAGATTAAAAAATGATAAGGTCCTTACTCCTGAGAAGTTCACAGTTTAAAAGGAGAAAAGAAGAGGAGCAAGGAAGAAGAGGGAGAGAGACAGGGAGGGAGAAGGAGGAAGAGAGAAAAAAGTAAGCAATGAACTGTATGCATTACATTATGACACGGCAATAGAAGAGTGTACACAAGACACTGTACACACAGAGGTCAGGAACAGAGACTCTGAAATCTGACTGTCCTACTGCTTACCAGATGGGTGGCTTGGAGCAGGTTAATTAATCTTTCTGTCTCTTAGTTTTATCATCTGTACAATAGGAAAAAGCATCAGTATCAATTTCATGAGGTCATTGTGAGACCTTAAAAATGTAGAAAGCATTTAGAACAGTGCCTGACATACAGACAACTTACAGTGTTTGTTGTTACAGTAAAAGTCGTATGGTAGCAGTAGCAGTGCTAGTGGTGGTGGTGGTAGCAGTAGTATCAGTAGCAATAGTAGTACTAGTAATGAGGATGGTAGTAGTAGTAATAGTATTATCAGTAGTGGTCGTGGTGGCCATAGTAATAGTCTTATCAGTAGTAGTGGTGGTGGTGGTAGTAGTAGTAATAGTATTGTCAGGAGTAGTGATAATGGTGGTAGTAGTAGTAATAGTATTATCATTAGTGGTGATAATAGTGGTAGCAGTTAGTAATACTATTATTGGTAGCGGTGATAATGGTGGTAGTGGTACTAGTAATAGTATTATCAGTAGTAGTGGTGGTGGTAGTAGTAGTAGTAATAGTTTTATCAGTAGTAGTGGTGGTGGTGGTAGTAGTAGTAATAGTATTATCAGTAGTGGTGGTGGTGGTGGTAGTAGTAGTAATAGCATTATCAGTAGTGGTGATAATGGTGGCAGTAGTAGTAATAGCATTATCAGTAGTGGTGATAATGGTGGTAGCAGTAGTAATAGTATTATCAGTTGTGGTGGTGGTGCTGGTAATAGTAGTAATAGCATTACCAGTAGTAGTGGTGGTGGTGGTGGTAGTAGTAATAGTATTATCAGTAGTAGTGGTGGTGGTGGTAGTAGTAGTAATAGTATTATCAGTAGTAGTGTGGTGGTGGTAGTAGCAGTAATAGTATTATCAGTAGTAGTGGTGGCAGTGGTAGTAATAGCAGTAGCAGTAGAAGTAGTGGTGGTGGCAGTAGTAGTAGTAGTAGTAGTAACAGTAGCAGCATCAGTAGAAGTGATGGTGCTGTTGATTGTAGCATCCTAAGAAGAAGCAGCTCAGAGGAAGTGGGAACTGTTTCTACACGGAGGGTTAGGATAAACTAGAGAGGGTGTGCTCTTTGAGTTATGCCAGAGGAATGGTGAGTGTCAGTTGGTGTGTTGAACAAACAGGCTAGAGCATTCATTCCTAGCAGAGGTCATAGCACTGACCAAGTCCTAGAGACCTGAGAGACCACGACAGGTAGTTCAGGGACCTGCGACCAATCATGATGCTTACAGATGGGGGTATATGGGATGAGGGGAACTAGAAGGTGAAGCTGAAAGGGTGGCCAGGGGTCGGGTCTGTGGGTGACCTACTGAGGAGTGTGGGCTTGTCTTGTAGTCACGGAGGAGCCATCCTGGGCTTTATTTGGAGTGTGGCACCCCAGGGGATCCCACCTAAGGAGTATAGAAGGAGCTTGTCTCCAGCAGCCAGGAGCTCAGGCATACTGGGGGATTAAGGAGGGTGCGCATTGCTCTCTACTGTTCTCAGTTGCTCCTTGGCAGCCTTAAAATTGAAGGGCCTTACCCCAACCCCACTCTCACTCCAGCCAAAACAACTCTAGTTCCCCATGCCCTCGGTCCCTTTCTGCTGCTGGTCAACCAGTGCTGTCTCAGACATGAGGTATCTTGACTAGAACTCTCAACCCTGTAGGTCAAAATTCCCTAAGAACAGAATTAAAAGTTCTGGGTGTAGGAATAGTTCCCAGTGTCACAGAGTAGAATTTATAGAAGGGGAAACTGAGAAGGAGAAGAGCAGGTAAAAGGCAAGGTGAGAGATGATGGGACTCCAGGACCAGAGAGGAGAACATTCTGCTCTATCTTTTCCTCTGTTATAGGTTCCACCCCCAATTCAGCCAGTCAACCTCAACACCTGGACCCCTTTCTGCTCAGGATAAAGGGAAGAGAAGAAGAAAAAACAAAAGGAAGTGAGAAGCCTAGGCTCAGAGGTCTCTGGGGCCACTCGTGAGACTCAGATGAACCTTTACTGCCATTAAATCCAAACTCTTATTTTACAGATGCAAATATCCAAGCTCAGAGAGGGGCGTGAACTGTTCGAGGCACTGGGGTATCATCGTAAGAGAGGAGTCAATAGGCTTAGAGACGTGCCTTAGGTCATTTGGTTAATCCAGGACAGAGCTGGGATTCAAACTGACAATAATCTATCCTCAACATATCTCCTTGAGACCTTATATTTTGTAGATCCAGAAACTTCCCTTCATGTAGGAAAAGTAACTGATTCAAACTTCCGTAGTAAATCAGGGGAAAAGCTACAAATATCTGGGATTCTGATTCCCGATACAGGACAAGGACCAAGACCTGTAATGAGCAGACGCCTGTTCATGGTCAGGATCTTCCACAGCAAACTTCTGGCCAGCTCCTCAGGCTTGCAGCCTGGGTTCTAAGTGGGTGGTCAAGAGGACCTCAGGTAGCACCTTGCAGTAAGTTCTTCCTGGAGAACTCTGAGCTCTAGTCCTCCCTTGAATTCTCACAGGCAGGTGGAGATCCTCCTCTGTCTCTCCCTAGGGTCATCTTCCACTCTGGGCCAATTGCTCACCCCAGCCTCTACCCTGTTTCTGCCTCATCCTTAGGTCACCTACCCAGAGGTAGGCACTGGGTCACAGCCTTTGCATATGCTAATTTATGCAGCCAACCTATGAGGGAGGTAAAACAAACCTCACTCTACAGCCAGAGAAGCACAGCGAGTAATGCCTGAAATTCCAACTCCCATGATACCAAAGCCCTCTCTCTATACTCCCCAGCGTGGCTACCCTGCAGGATCCAGCCTGGTGACTGCAAAGAAATGGCTAATGAAGGGCTCTGTGCTGCCAGCCTGGGAGCGATTCCCTCTGTGCTCTCAACTACAGAAATGAATTTTGTTTAGTTCAAAGATCTCATTAACGCTGGGGTTAGTGGGAGCAGTTTCACAACTGATTCATCTTCAGGAATCAAAGACAGCCTGAGTCCCTGTGAGCAGTCAGGAGCCGAGTTGCTCAGCGGGACATCTCTGCTGCTCTCTGTTACCTCCCAGGTACTACTGATGGCCTGCAGCCAGAGCGAGAGGCCTCAGGTGCCTTTCCCCGAGGACTGGATCATGGGAGAGCAGAGCTCTGCACTTGAGGCCTTTGGGAGTCCTCTGGGAATCTCCAGGGGCAACACATATGCATTGATCTCACCCAGGTTCTCTCTTCTAGACAGGTTGTTGAAGGTAGTGCAACCACTGAACCATGCCAGGCACAAGAAGGCAGATGTGTACTGTGGTTGTAGGGAGACCTGGTTCTGTCACTAACTGTGTGTGTGACCTTTGAGTCCCTACTCAGTCACATGAGTGGATTGACTCAGAAATTCCTCAAGGTCCCTTCAAGATTTGATATTGACATGGCCCAGACTGTACAGGAACAGAAACTGTCATTGGAAAGATAAACCATATTCATTCATGTAATTAGTATCTACTGAGTCTGTACTACATGCCATTCATTATGCCAAGTGCTAGGGCTGTTTAAGACTGTGTCCACACCTCTTCAAGGAGAACTACAAACCACTTATCAATGAAATAAAAGAGGACACAAACAAATGGAAGAACATTCCATGCTCATGGATAGGAAGAATCAATATCGTGAAAATGGCCATACTGCCCAAGGTAATTTATAGATTCAATGCCATCCCCATTAAGCTACCAATGACTTTCTTCACAGAATTGGAAAAAACTACTTTAAAGTTCATACAGAACCAAAAAAGAGCCCACATTGCCAAGTCAATCCTAAGCCAAAAGAACAAAGCTGGAGGCATCACGCTACCTGACTTCAAACTATACTACAAGGCTACAGTAACCAAAACAGCATGGTACTGGTACCAAATCAGAGATATAGAACAATGGAACAGAACAGAGCCCTCAGAAATAATAACACACATCTACAACCATCTGATCTTTGACAAATCTGACAAAAACAAGAAATGAGGAAAGGATTCCCTATTTAATAAATGGTGCTGGGAAAACTGGCTAGCCATATGTAGAAAGTTGAAACTGGATCCCTTCCTTACACTTTATACAAAAATTAATTCAAGATGTATCAGAGACTTAAATGTTAGACCTAAAACCATAAAAACCCTAGAAGAAAACCTAGGCAATACCATTCAGGACATAGGAGTGGGCAAGGACTTAATGTATAAAACACCAAAAGCAATGGCAATAAAAGCCAAAATTGACAAATGTGATCTAATTAAACTAAAGAGCTTCTGCACAGCAAAAGAAACTACCATCAGAGTGAACAGGCAACCTAAAGAATGGGAGAAAATTTTTGCAGTCTATTCATCTGACAAAGGGCTAATATCCATAACCTACAAAGAACTCAAACAAATTTACAAGAAAAAGACAAACAACCCCATCAAAAAGTGGGCAAAAGATATGAACAGACACTTCTCAAAAGAAGATATTTATGCAGCCAACAGACACATGAAAAAATGCTTGTCATCCCTTGCCATCAGAGAAATGCAAATCGAAACCACAATGACATACCATCTCACACCAGTTAGAACGGCGATCATTAAAAAGTCAGGAAACAGCAGGTATTGGAGAGGATGTGGAGAAATAGGAACACTTTTACACCGTTGCTGGGACTGTAAACTAGTTCAACCATTGTGGAAGACAGTGTGGTGATTCCTCAAGGATCTAGAACTAGAAATACCATTTGACCCAGCGATCCCATGACTGGTATATACCGAAAGGATTATAAATCATGCTGCTATAAAGACACATGCACACGTATGTTTATTGCAGCACTATTCACAATAGCAAAGACTTGGAACCAACCCAAATGTCCATCAATGACAGACTGGATTAAGAAAATGTGGCACATATACACCATGGAATACTATGCAGCCACAAAAAAGGATGAGTTCATGTCCTTTGTAGGGACAAGGATGCAGCTGGAAACCATCATTCTCAGCAAACTATTACAAGAACAGAAAACCAAACACCGCTTGTTCTCACTCATAGGTGGGAACTGAACAATGAGAACACTTGGACACAGGAAGGGTAACCACACACCGGGGCCTGTCGTGGGGTGGAGGGGGGAGGGATAGCATTAGGAGGTATACCTAATGTAAATGACGAATTGATGGGTGCAGCACACTAACATGGCACGTGTATACATATGTAACAAACCTGTACGTTGTGCACATGTACCCTAGAAGTTAAAGTGTAATAAAAGATAAAAAATAAAAACAGACAAGCAAACAAGAAAAAAAGACTGTGTCCACACATATAAATCTCAATAATTTAAAGCAGCATGAAATAAGAAGCAAAATAGGTACAAAAATAACAGTGTTGGGTTATGTGACTTCTACCTCAATACCAGAGATAATAATAGTGAATAACATGTCCAAATTCAAAAAGATATGAAGGAGTTCTTCAGGCTAGAAGCTATAGCCTCAATTCCTAGTTCTATAGCACAATAAAATTGATTCCAATATCCACTGCTTAGTAGGCATTCAACAAAGATTTGTTGAAAGAACCAGGAAAAGAAAGGAGGAAATGAGGAAAAAGGGGGAGGGACGAAGGAAGAAAGTTCATTAAAGAATCTGGCAATATTACTGTCCAAGTAAGGAACCCAAGCTCAATCAGAGGTTAAGCAGCTTGTCCAGCATCACACTGGGAGCAACGGACAGATCTTATGTGTAGAATGAGATCCCTGTTGGCTGGGGCTGCAGGAAAGACCTCCTGAAGGTAGAGTGAGTGGAGAAGGTATTGATTGGAATTCAACAAAAGTGCTGGAGCTGGCAGTGAAAGAGGCCATGGTGACCTGGGCAGGGGACAGACTTACTTATTTTATTTGGTTATTGTTTTGAGACAGGGTCTGCCACCCAAGCTAGAGTGCAGTGGTATGATCACAGCTCACTGCAGCCTTGACCTCCTGGGCTCCAGCTATCCTCCCACCTCAGCCTCCCAAGTAGCTGGGAATACAGGTGCATGTGCTACCACACGTAGCTAATTTAAAACAAATTTGTAGAAATGGGGCCTCACTGTGTTTCCCAGGCTGGTCTTGAACTTCTGGGCTCAAGCAATCCTTCTGCCTTGGCCTCTCAAAGGGCTGGGATTACAGGCATGAGACATCACACCAAGCAGCCTTTTTAATATGCCATATGTTTCTCACATAGCCTAAGAAGGACTTGCGGACAGCAGCTTGGGGTAGTGTCATCTGAATCTTGGCTCTGTCACCTACCAGATGGGTGGCTCTGAAGAAGGCTAAGCCATGGTTTCCTCATTTTTAGCATGGAGAATATGGTGCCTACATTCTAGATTTTTGTAAGAATAAAATGAGATAAGGCAAGCATAGTACCAGGCATAATTCCTGCTCAATAAATGGAAGGGCTTCACCTTCTTCCCTCCAGGTAGAAAGGAAGGGAAAGAGAAGGGCAGGCTGCCTAGAATTCTTAAGATGGGGGTATGAAGTCATGCAAAATAAGCATTGCCTTTCTTTCTGGGTCTGATCCTCTTTCTAGTGGTGGAGTCAGTGACCATCTATGCAGTCAGATTCAAGGGACTAGTGTCCTTTCCTCCTGGGGGCCAGAGAGCCTACCCAGAAATGGGAATGAAGTGCTGGAATTATTAAGAAGCCTGAGTGGAACAATAACTTTTCTGGTCACTTCTTTCCAATCGTTGACTTTTCCATGTTTTACACAACATGTTGCTTGCTTCTCCCTAAGAAGTCAGACTATAGGTTGAGTAATTCCTCCAGTAAAAAAGATTGGCAGCTAGGACCAGAATCATATGGCATAATTATGAAGCTGAGCCTTCCAGGACTTCTTGCTATGCCTAGGTTTTTATTCAGTTTTGTTTCCGTAGCATGGATGGATTCTTTCACAGATATATTTTTGCTGCCATTATGAAGCTCAAAGTTAAACAGTCTATCAGTCATGTGTGCGATAGATACCTGCTGAGGTAGACACCAGTTGACCATTCATTCTGTCAGCAGAGCAGAAATGATTGTGTACCAAAGACATCCCACACACTGTGCTAGACGCTGGAGGTACAATGGTGAGCAATTAAGGCATGGTCTCTATCTTTAGCAGCCTTGATCACCAAGGATCTAGCACCCACACTGTGTACTAAAGTGGAAGTAAAAAGTTGCACTGCCCTTTTGGAAAGAATTCAGTCCATATCTGTCAATATATATCCAGAGTCTGAAAACTATTCTTTTTTTAACAGCAATAATTCTTGAAAAAAAAAATCACCTGAGATATTAAATAGAAGGAAAAGCCGCATGTGTAACAGGTGGGCATTTCTTATATTAGTCTTATTAGCAGAATATTAAAAACAATTTTAATGTCCAATAATAAAGGTGCATATGCTTTATGGGAAAGCAGGTAGTTATTAAAAGCCAGTATAAAGAATTTCCAATAATGTAGAAAATATTTAAGGTACAATATCAAATGAAAAATGCAGAGTTCAAAATTGTTTATACAGTAATATCACAGCTATGGAATAATGCTTTTTTCACATTTATATGGCACTTTTCAGCTTTCAGAGCAGTTTCAAATATATTCCTTAATTATGAAATTCATGGCAACCCTTTAATAGAAGCAGATCAAAGGCTATTATTCCCATTATAAACACGAGGAAACTGAGGCTTGCTGAGGTTTATGTATCTAATAACTAAGAATTTCATTTGTGTTAGAAGTATAGAGAGTATGATATAATTTTTATCAGAGCTTTATGTAATGCATTGCATTTTCTTTATGTCTGACACCAGCCCAGAAACTTTGAGCAGCCTACCTCTTTTCTTCCCATCCTTTCTGCCTCTTAGAGGAAGGTGAAAAGGCTAACACTGATTGAATTAAAGTAATAATTTTCCACAGTTGTCTTGGTTTGCTTTCCACTACTGCTTAACTGTATAGGAAAGTTCTGTGTGCCTTCATCCAAGTACCTCTATGGTCAGACATGATGTCTTGCTACAATAGATGAAAAATATCCCTGCACAGAGAACTTCACTGACAATTCCCGCTTACTCAGTTTCAAGCAATGGCAAAAGCAAGTGGGAGCAGGTGGGAGACCATAGCAAATACAAAGTGGTATTTAACTCCCTGCACATACCAGCATGTCTCCACCTTTCTGGTCCCTCCTGCATCAGGCAACCCCTTAAGCTCGATGCTTGAGTTGCACCACGATGCTGTCTGCTCTCTGAACAAACTTCACAGGTCACATCTTCTACCAGTGCTCAAGGTTGTCCTTCACCCAGTATCCTGTTCCTGTATTCTCTGCATTGCAAGAGCAAGACCCCATCCTTCAACATCCAGCTAACATGCAGCCTCTTCGGTAGCTGAGTCAGACTCACCATCCTCTGAGTTTTCCAAACATTTTGCAAAACCTTCTTTTAATATTTGTAACACACTATAATCAGATTTAGTTATGTTTCAAGGCTGAATGTTCAGGACCAGAGAATAGTCAGTTCCATTTAGTCCTCATAAAATCATCGTAGATAAAGATTATTTATTTACTTCTTTATTTTTCATATTCGCTTGGAATTTATGTCCCTGTTTTTCTTTTTGAAATTTTATTTCAATTGACACATAATAATCGTATATATTTACAGCGTATAGAGTGATATTGTGATACATGTATACCACATGTAATGATCAAATCAGGGTAATCAGCAAGATATAGATTTTTAAAATCCTAATCTTATAGATGAGAAAATGGGTGCAAGTAGGTATTCCAGGTAAAATAGCTAGTCAATGGCAGCAGTATCCATATTTGAACTCACATCTACTTATGTGTCTGCAGCTCTTCCCATAATATCCAACTAGGTCTTCCATGACTGGGTTAATGAGTGAAGTGGTGAACGAGTCAAAGATATTCCTTGAGTTTCTCCTCCCCAGGCACTCATACACGCCTCTTCAGTTGACAAAGGTTGTCACAACTCAGAGAAGATGCTATTGTGGCCAGCCTTCCATTTCACTGGACAGTCGGGGAATGTAATTTACTAGATGAAGAGGGCAGATGGTCAGTTTCTTGGGTGAAGACCAGCAGTTCACCAAGCAGCATGAAGACTGCCCCCAGCTCTCAGAGTAGGGGAGGAAAGCTATCTCAGATGACTCACATGACATCACCACAGCTCTTCCCCTTCCAGTTTAACCCAAACTTTCTGATCTTTCTCCCTGAGCAAAGAGCCCTGGAGCATTCTTTGTGCAGAAGTGGCACCTGAACAGCCCAGGACTGGTCCTCTGACCTCAGGGGAGCCAATTTATAGCTAAGTCAATCAGATGATCTGCCTTGAATATTTGAGCTTAGAGAACCAGAACAGTTGGAAGAAGAAAGGCCACATAGCTTACAGCAGGAGCCTGTCCATTCTGGGCCATGTGGTTGAGAAGCCCTGATGGAGAGAAGACTTTACCAGGTGGCTCCTAAAAGGGATGGAATGAGTAGCTCAGCTGCAGTTCACATAGAACTCTGGTGTGATTCCTGCTTTTGAATTCATATGATGCTTTTAGCCCTGGAATTGGTTGCTTGTGGGTGTCTTACTAGGCTTACATTCCTTGCAATGGAGAAATCCCTGAACTAAAACACTGGGGAGCACTGGACAGAAAAGCTAAGGTTGGGAATGACATGACCAGACAACTGTCAGCAGACTCGAAGCATTAAGCAGAACTTGTCTCCCATCTCAGTGGAAATGGACTCAGCATCAACTTTGGAGCCTGCAACAACCTTCTGCTAGGGTCCATTCATTCATGATTGCTAAAACCACAAAGGACCTGCAAGATAATCTGGGCCACCATCTTTTAAAATTATCCTATAGTCAGGAACTTATTTCCTGCTCAGTTCTCTGTCAGTCCATCTGGTATTGTCTAAGGAGAAGTTCTCAAAGTGGTATTAATATGCTTCTGACAATCTCTAAACATTTGCTGATTTTTCTTTTTAATAAAGAAAGAACAAATCTTGGGCACAGAGCCTTGGCAGACAACAAAATCTAGCTATAAGTTAATCATTTTTTTATTATACTCACTTTTACAGTTACCTCTTTTTTGGTTTGTTTGCTTTTTTGAGATGGAGTTTCGCTCTTATTGCCCAGGCTAGAGTGCAATGGCATGGTCTTGGCTCACCGCAACCTCCATCTCCCGGGTTCAAGCGATTCTCCTACCTTAGCCTACTGAGTAGCTGGGATTATAGGCACGCACCATCAGGCCCCACTAATTTTGTATTTTTAGTAGAGACTGGTTTTTTCCATGTTGGTCAGGCTGGTCTCGAACTCCTGACCTCAGGTGATCTGCACCCCTCGGCGCCCCACCCAAAGTGCTGGGATTACAGGTGTGAGCCAACACGTCTGGCTAGTTACCTTCTTTTTACGGTGAATGACAATATTTTACCATTTATGTGGTGATTTAAAGTTTCCACTATACACATATTTATGGGAAAAAAAGAGTCAATTTAAAGAAAAATGTTATGTAAATAATAGCATAGGAAGCATGCACATATAGAACAAATCATGAAAGTATGGAAATTACCTAACATGTGGGAAATGCTAGTTAAGCCCAACCACCTATTTTGGTAGGTGGAACAGGGGCCCCGAAAGGGCAGGTTAGCCAGAGACCACCCAACCAGTTCCTCTCACTCCCTTCGGCCACATATATCTCTTTAAGAACACTTTCTACATTTATTTTGTGATGTCAGGTATTAAAGAAAATAGCTAATCAAAGAGTTCTGTTAATGGTAAAGGGGACAGGGACTGGCCATGAAGGTGGAGGGGAGACTGTGTTCTGAATTTCCCAGCAGTGAACGGGTACCCTATGCACTGCGTGGAGTCAGCAGGGTGGCAGGTGCCTTGGTGGCGTCACTGGCTACTCATTGGCCAAGCGGAGCTCAGGGAGAAACAGATCATCAGAAGCTTACAGTGCAGAGGCACAGTCATGGCCTGCAAAACAGAGCATTAATAAAGATCACAAAGGTATACCTAAGAGAGGAAAATGAGCCTTTCTGTCTCTGTAAATAAATCCATGGCTTGCAAACAAAAACATGCCAGGAAAACCAACTGCAAATGCACTCCTAGTAAAAGAGACCAGATGTCCCTGGAATCATTTTAATTAAATTGTGAGTCAATTGTAAACCAGAGGGTGGGGGGTTGAGGGGAGTAAAATTTTGCTTTCTAAGACTGCCAGATGTAAAGTCCAATTTCCAGGATAATGTATCCAGGGTGGAGGAGCCTTTCCAACATTTAATTACATATTGCCTAGCAACTGAAGAGATGAACAGGAATGGAGTCAGGGGACCTGGGGTGATCCATTAGGATGTTGATACCCCAGGTTGCAGGACATACACTGACACCAGGCCACAGTCAGTGTGTTGATATTGTTCGTCCCCAGGAGCCATGAGATGGTTTCAATTATGTGAATTGTAAGCCACATTTTGTTCCATTTCCCTTGGGCTGATCAACCCAGCAACCTGGCAGAATTAAGACCCTGTTTCCTTCATTTTTCACAAGAGAAGCATCTTTTCTTTCTGTATAAAGTATTAGATGTTGTTAAAAATTCAGCAGTACATACATGTATAAGGCAGCAAGTGAAAACTTACCTGCCAAGTACAGCCACTATTAACATCTTGAGGGGTATATTTCCAGAATTTTCCAGTCATAAGCTAATCTCTCTTGTTCTAACCTAAATGAGATATTACTGTACATATTATTTCATAATCTGCTTTCTTTCCTCTAATCTATGGTGGATGCTCTTTCTAAAAAAATGTTTGTTTTTTAATTGAACTACGACAGACATATAGAAAAGTGCACAGATAATGGAACCACCATGGAGAATAATATATAGACTTTTACCAGCTCCCTAACACCAAGACATACTTTCTATTACTTCTTCCTAATCACTATTTTCTTCCTTCTCTTCAAAGGTAACTATTCTCTTGATATCAAATATGTTAATTTTGCCTAATTTTGAACTTCATATATAAAGAATCATGTGCCATATTTTGTTTTGTCTGATTTCTTTGCTCAACATTTTGTGAAATCCAATCATGCATTTTTATGCAGCCATAGTTCACTTTTATTTTTATAGTATTGCATTGTATGGTTATATAATAATTGATTTATCCATTCCAATGTTGATGAACTTTCAGGTTGTCTACAGTTTTGAGCCATTACAAATAGGTATTTATGCATTCCTTTTGGTACACTTACAAGACACATCTCTTAGGTATATACCTAGGAGTGAAATCGTCACTTTTCTAAAATATCTCTACCAATTTACACCCCAACACCAGTTTATGAAAGTTCTCAAATTTGTCCTTTTTAATGTCTATATATGTCAAATTCATCCTTTGCTGAATTATATTCCATTGTATGGATATATTCATAGTTTTCTATTGATGAAATTTTGATTGTTTTCAACCCTACACATATTCTTTTTAGAAAAAACAATGCTTCCATAAATATCCTTGTACATTTATCTCTGAGCACTTATGTGATTATTCCTTAGGATGAATTCTTAGGAGTGAAATTCTGAGAATCAAAGAGTATACGTATTTAAAATGTTCATACTTTTGTGTTTCTTAAGTTAATTTTATTCAGCTCTCTGATTCTTTCAGCTGGGGCTGACTCTCATCTTGCTGGTTGCTGCCTTGAACACACTCCAGGTACCAATTGTCCCATAAAATGTAGGACCCCGGACTGATCTCTATATATCAGGCAGCCTTGAATGGATTGAGTGAGGAAGTGGGGTCCAGAGATGCCATAGACCTACAGATGGAGATCACAGTTCACAGAATCTCCTCCAGGGCCTAAGAAGAAGCCAGTC
This sequence comes from Theropithecus gelada, assembly GCF_003255815.1. Classification (NCBI taxonomy): domain Eukaryota; kingdom Metazoa; phylum Chordata; class Mammalia; order Primates; family Cercopithecidae; genus Theropithecus; species Theropithecus gelada. The sequence continues at coordinate 7,885,752 of NC_037684.1, forward strand.
TCTGAAATGTGCTTCTTGGATTTTGTCTGAACATCTCACTAACTTAAAGCAGAAGACCCTAGACTTAAATAAGCTCATTCATTCATTTGGATCCCAGTGATTTCTGAATTGTGGTCCCTTGGACACATCAGTCATGTAGGAAGAAAAGAACATGTAGTGTGAATGCAGATGTTCAGACACTAATTGAGGGCCATGTGCCAGCTACTGCTGCAGGCGTTGATTATCCAACCACAATTGGAATCTGGGAAACAGAGACTTAAGGCAGAAGTTCTACGATGGAGATATGGCATGGTATATATGTATAGAGGACGGAACAAATACTTTCAGAAGCATCAGAAAGAGCTTCACAGAAAAGTTTTTATATTTTCTGCTATATCTGGGTCAGGCTGGCTGAAGTTTCCCCAGTTTAAAAGAAGGATATGAATATTATCAATAACTTCTCTTTCCTGATCCCCTTTAATGCACCAGGATCTTCATGGTAATGATTTATTTATCTCCAGAATTTTCACAATAACTGGATATATTTATTATTCTTTCCTGTTTCTCAGATGAAGAATGTAAAGCTCAAAGAGAATAAAATGAACTTGCCAAGGTTGCACAGCTAGTCCAGGAAGAGTAAGATTGGAAATCATCTCCATCCAATTCCAAAGACTGGGCCCTTTTGCCAACCACAAGGTATTTTAACAAAAGGCAAAGCAAAAGTTCAATTAAGGAGGCTATGAGGGTTATCACAGATGCAGGCAAGGGGACATAAGAGAAAGGGTGCCTGTCTCCATCAGGGGGCTGAGGTTCTACTGGGGAGATTTCTCTCCTTGGGTAAGTGTAGCAGTGTTTTGGAGCCCCATGGAGAGGCCTGGTCTCAGCTGCTCTGACAACTGCTTGAGGGCTTCTGCTGTCACAGGTAGAAGACACAGGGCTCCTTTTCTGGGATCATCTCTATGTCTTTACTTTATCAAGGCCGACAGGAAAGTGCAAAAAGGAATGTGAATGCCCCAGTCACACCAGAGATCCAGCACTGCTGTCACCCTCTGAAAGCTAAGCAGGGACATGGGGTTTAGGGACCACAGTGTCAGTGGCTTCTTCCCAAGATAATGCATACAAGTGGCAAAATTCAGACTTGAATTCACATCTCCTGGTCCATAATTTCTGTGTGAGAAGGTTTTTCTGCAGTAAGTCATTGAAGCCATTTGATCTTAGCAGGAGCTAGGGACATTTTGTTTTTCTCTTTGAGCATTAGAAGTCATAAATTTATATACTAATCAGATCTCAGTTATAATTTATTTATGTACCCAAAAACTATTTATGGCAGGGTTGACAAATGTTTGTGTGTGTGTATGTGTGTGTGTGTGTGAAGGAAGAGATAATAAATATTTCAGACTTACAAGTCATACAATTAGTAACTATTCAACTCTGCCACTGTGGGATGAAAGCAGCTATAGGAAGTATGTTAAAAAACATGGGTATGCCTGTGTTCCAAGAAAACTTTATTTACAAAAATAAATTATGTGAAACAACTAGATAGCCATAAGCACAAGAATGAAGTCAGACCCCTACCTCACGCCATTTACAAAAATTTTAATTCAAAATGGATCATAGATTTAAATGTAAGATATACATATATATATATGTATATTTTGAGATGGAGTCTCACTGTATCACCCAGACTGGAGTGCAGTGGCACAATCTTGGCTCACTGCAAGCTCCGCCTCCTGGGTTCACGCCATTCTTCTGCCTCAGCCTCCCGAGTAGCTGGGACTACAGGCTCCCGCCACCATGCCTGGCTAATTTTTTTGTAATTTTAGTGGAGATGGGGTTTCACTGTGTTAGCCAGGATGGTCTCGACCTCCTGACCTCATGATCCGCCCACCTTAGCCTCCCAAAGTGCTGGGATTATAGGCATGAGCCACTGTGCCCAGCCAAAAATATAAAATTTTTAGAAAAAATATAGGCTTAAATCTCTGAGCCCTTGGGTTAGAGAACGGTTTCTTAGATATGGCACTACAAGTACAAGGAACAAAAGAAAAAATATATTGGACTTCATTAAAATTAAAACGTTTGTGCCCAAAGGGCACCATTAAGAAAGAGAAAAGACAACCACAGAATAGGAGAAAACTTTTGTAAATCATATACCTAATCAAGGACCTGTATCCCAAATATATAAGGAACTCTTACAAATCAACAATAAAAATAAATAAATAAAAATATACAAAGAGGCCAGGCATGGTGGCTCATACTTGCAATCCCACAGGTATCCTCATACCTGTTACCTCACAACTGCATTCCACCCTGGGCAACAGAGTGAGACTCTGTCTCAAAAGAGAAAACAAAACAAAACAAAACACCGGATGTGAATAGATAATCCTCCAAGGAAGATATACGAATGGCAAATAAGCACATGAAATGACACTCACTATCATTAGCCATCAGTGAAATGCACATCGAAACCTACAATGAAGATGCCATTTCACACCCTCTAGAATAGCTATAATTAAAAAAAGACAAAGAATGTTAATTGTTGGCAAAGATGTGGGGAAATTGAAACCCTCATACACTGCTGGTGGGAATGTAAAATGGCACAAGTGTTTAGAAAATCAACCTGGCAGTTCCTCAAAACTGACCCAGCAAGTCCACTTTTAGGTACATACTCAAGAGAAATAAAAAAACACATGCATACATAAAACTTGTACCTGAATGTTCATAGTTCCATTATTTATAATAGTCAAAAAGTAGAAACAATCTAAATGTCTATCAGCTGATGAATGAATAAATTAAATGTGGTATACCTACGTGATGGAATATTATTTATTCATAAAAAAGAATGAAGCATAGATACATGCTACAACGTGGATGCACTTCTAAATCATTAGTTAAGTAAAAGAACAAAGTTAGAGAAGACCACATATGTTATGATTCCATTTATATAAAATATTGGGATTAGGCAAATCTGTAGAGGCCAAATGGAAATTAATGGTTGCCTAGGGCTAAGAGTGAGGGGTGACAGAAAACTGGGGAGTGACTGCTAGTAAATTTCTTTTTTGGGATAATAAAAATATCCTAAAATTGATTGTGATAATAATTGCACAACTCTGTGTTTATACTAAAAGCCATTGCACTGTGCACTTTAAATGAGCGAATTATATGTACTGTGAATTATATCTCCATAAAAGTGTTGCACTGAAAAACAAACAAAACACCAGATGGCAGGCTGTATTTGGCCCAACGGCTGTAGTTTGCCAACCCCTGATTTACAGGATGTCAGGTATAGTACTAGACACAGGGAGCATAGCAGAAAAAATGAAAAGCATCCCCTGCTCTGATGGAACATAGTCTAGTGATAAAGGCAGTTGCCAAACACAGAATCATAGCTAATTGATACCAAATTAGAAACCATAATAGATGCTTCAAATAAAAAATTCAGCCGAGAGAGGAATGGACGAAGTAAAGCAAAGCCTTGTGGGCCATGATGAGATATTCCTTTTTTTTTTTTTTTTTTTTTTTTTGTCTAAGCATGTCGTTGAAGGCTCTCTGTGGCTGCTGTTTGGGGAATGGGTTTGGGAGAGAGAAAGAACGAAAACAGAGAGACCAGCAAGAAGCAGCCAGAGATCCTTTGATAAAGTGCTTAGACAAAACAACAACAACAACAACAATAATAATAATGATAAACAAATTTAAAACCTAGAATTCCTCATCACAGCACACAAGGCTTTGCTTGACTTGGTCCATTCCTCTCTCAGCTGACAGGCATTTAGAGGGTAGGACAAAAGGTCATCGTGGTGGGTTGAATTTGGTGAGGGTAGGGGAGGAAGAATTCAAGGTGTCACCCCAGTTTTCTAGCTTAAGCAGCTGAGCAGAGGAAAGTGCAATTTTTGGAATCTATTTGTTTGGATGAGTGGGTGGGTATGGGGAGAAAATCTCAGGCCAGAGCCTCTTAGAAATAGGGAAAGGGAGCTATTCATTCATCAATTCTCATACATTTGAGGTTCACCTGAAAGGTCTAACTGTCAACAACTCTTAGAACAGATCTTCCCCATCTGTGCAACTGCAATAATAATACTTAGCTTGTTAGATTGTTACAAAGGTTAAATTAATTAATATTGGGAAAACTTTTAGAACAATGCTTGTCATATGTAGGCTTAATATAAGTGCTAAACATAATAGACTCTGGTGGCTGCTTCAGTAGGAAGACAAGAGCTAGAGAGATAAGACCCTTGCCTTGCAAACTGCCCTGAATGCACTTTGCCTGTGCCCACCCCATCCCCTGAGATACTGGCTTGAAGTTGGGCATCTTGGCTTCGGCCAAATCAGAGTGGGTTTTCCTTTTGTGCAAGATGTGAGATGCCATGATCAAGCTCAGAGTGACTGTCCCCTCCTCCCCTCCCTCCCTCCTGCATGGGCACTGAGCATCCAGCTTCAGGCTCTCCCAGATAGATACCAGATTCCTTCTAGCTCCTGTGCCCTGGGAGGATGGAGCGTTCAGAAGCTGGGTGAGGCTGGGGCACTCAGAGAGGGTGGATGTCACAGGGTGGAGGGAGAATCAGACTGCAGCAAGTTAACACCTTGAAGACATTAAAAGCGCTCTACAAATGGAAACTATTTTGGGCAGTACTTGAAGAAATAACACACATAAACCTAACTACCTGTGGCAAGACAGCAGAGGCTCTGCCACACCCTCCAGCTTCTCTCCACAGTGTCAACCCCGCCTCCTTCTCCCTGCTCATCTTCACTTTCTCACTTTCCCACTTTTCAGGATGGACAATGAGCAGAGAAGGTCCTAGTGGGCAGGGAGTGACTAGGAAGGAAGCAGGGGTGTGTGCGATGCTTTTCTCCAAGCATATACCCTTGTCTTGCTTGGGATCTGGAGAGAGGACCCTCCCGCCCTCTCTATTCTAGCCTAAAGGTGTCTTCTCTCAGGGCAGCCTCCTTAGTAAGGTGGAGGCTTTTGTGTCCTCAGAGTCCTCAGAAGACGACTTTGCCATCTGAATTATGGGAAGAGGAGGGATGATGGCTACCGGAAAGAGGGAGGCTGATGAATTATGTATGGCTGGAGGTGATGGTAAACAGTCTCTGGATGATGAGCTGGCAGCAGACAGGCAGCACTGGGCTCTGAGTCATGGCAAAGGGGGTAATTAGTCTGTCAGCTGTATACACCTCTGGGTTTTGGGCTGAGTCACACTCTGCAGAGGGAGAGAGAAACAGAGCTTGGACCTCAGAAAAACAAGAAAGGGACTCATGTTCTTGGTGAGCCATGCTTTTCTTGAGATCCCTCCTCTCCTCCCACTTGCAGGCTCAGGCCCCTCCGCCACCCTACCCAAGAGTCACCATCCCAGCTCCCTTGTAAGTGACTCGCCTGGACCAGCCAGATCTCAGCCAGGAGGGCATTAGGACTTCCCTCCCCTCAGCAGGGAGGGAGTGTAAATAGTCTTCTGTTGCTTCCTGTGTTCAAGCTCCTCTTCTAAGACCAGCCAGAGAATCTTGGAGCTGAGCCTGAAGCAAGGAGTGGGGATGACAGACCTTAAGCCACAGAACATCGAGCCACAGAAGCCCAAGACAGAGGGAAGCCAAGACCTTACACACAGCCTGAACCAAGTGTCAGTCTGAGGGATCAGGCAGGAAGATGTGCAAAGAGATGGAGACACCAAGATAGACAGAAGGATTAGCTCAATCATTCAGTCATTCAACCCGTATGTGGTTTCTGAGTACTCTTATGAGCCAGGTATTCCTTCAGATTCTAGTGATACAGAGATCGACAAGAGAGCTGAGACAACTATTCTCAGGGAACTGTTAGAGTTGGCAGATATTAACAGCTAGACCTGAGCAGGACGGGCAGCCCCTGAGAAAATGGAGGTCTGGAAAATCTCACATCCCAGAGATCACCTGAAACCTGCAAGCTAGATATGAGCAGAGAGGAGGGGAAATATCTATGCAGGAAGGAATGCCCCTTAAGACGCCCAGTAATCGCTCACTTGGCAGTTCACCTGTCAGATTGTCGCTAGCTACATGCTGATAAGGAGGAGAAGAAGGCAAAGGAGAAATTCCTTAGAGATACAGAGGCACATTAAGTATGGATTTGACCGCTATACAACCTTCCTGGGGTGGCGGTAATGAGCAATGCAGCCATAAGGCAGCATTCGTAGCCAACACCTGGCCCACGCATGGGCACCAACAAATAGTAAAGGAGGGTCCCACAAGCCTGGGTTGAGAACTAGGCGGGGGGAAAGGTGGGGACTGAAGGCAGAAGCAGGACAACTAGATGAAGAAAAAGGCACAGACTTAAGACAGCCAGAACTTCAAGAAAAATCTGATGCCATAAAAACCCAACACAGAACTCTCGGGCTGTTGCCGGCCCATTCTCTTTCAGCAGCCCACTCTGCCTCATCTTTCAGACTGTACTGAGTCTCTAAATAAACTCTCTGCTCTCCATTTTCCTTCAATACGTTATCTTTTCGGCTAAACTGTCTCTGTCTCTTGGTCAAAATATTTCTCCCAAGACAACAAAGATGAGGATTCTCCCCCTTCCCACTAATAGAACAGTATGATGGGGAGACAGACAAATTATACATAAACCATGAACACACAAACTGATTTCAGACAGTGATAAGTGCTTAGCAGGAACTAGAATGGGAATGGTGTGATTGACTGGAGGAAAGCCTACTTAAGATACAGTGGTCTGGCTCCTGCTGAGTAGTGAATGAGGACAAAGGCCAAGACCTTCTGCTTTGTGATAGGGATTCTTCTCACTACGTCCTTGACACAGGCATTGAGGTGTAGAGAAAAAGTCAGAAGGATTTGGGATCATTCTTGAGGCCATCACTTACTACTGCGTGACCTTAGATAGGTTTCTTTACCTCTCTGAGCCTCAAAATCCTTATCTGTATAAATGGGGTAATAATACAGATTTCAGTCTTATAAAGAATTGTTGTAAAGATTAAAAAGGGGTAATGCCATGTACAAAAGCACCCAATGCAAACTTTTAAAACTCAGGCAAAGCCAGGACTCAAGCCTATGCCTGTCTAACCTTGTGCATAGTTCATCCCGCCCCCAGGGACTACTGATGCCTCCAGAGAGTATGAGAATCATGCCTGACTGTGGCGATACCTAGAAGCAGATGACTCAAGCTCCCCTCTTCGTGAGAGCAGTCTATGGCCCCAACTCCCTTCCATTGGTCTTACCTCTGGCACTTAGGAGGAAGGGGTTAAAACCTATGTCATAGCCAGGCAGCTGGGGCTTTCCACTTGGGACCTGTTCTTTCAGGCTGAATCCTGCTTTTAGTCTTTCTCATCTCATAAGACTTTCAGGTAATGGCCTGGAGCCTGGATTTTAGCCCTACGTTTTCGGGCTTGGCCTCTCCTGGGTTCTAATATTAATCAAATTGCACTACTCAACTTCACCCTTTCTCCTAGGATTCAGTAGAAGTGACCATTTAGCGATGCCCTGGTGAAAAGAGAGAACGTTGGCCTCTTTCACAGCTGGCTGGGCCCCCTCGGCTCCCAGAACTCCTTAGAATGTCTATTTTACCCTTCTTGGAGCTGACCATACGAGCAGAAGGGATGAAAGGACTTTAGACCTCCTCTTCAAATAGGGCTGCCGGATAAAATACATGACATCAGCTAAATTTGAATTCTAGATAAACAATAAGTATTTTTAGTATAAGTATGTCCCAAATATTGAACAGGGGTATACTTATATTAACAATTATTTGTTATTTATCTGAAATTCAGATTTAACTGGGTGTTCTGTATTTTCATTTGCTAAACCAAGCAACCTTAGTCTGAAGCCAACCATTCTTCCCACCATGTCCTCTTGACCCCGAGCCTCAGTTCTGATAGTGGCTTACTCTCGTCTGGAACTGTGCCTCGCACCCAGATTGGAGAGATGTGACTTTGTTCCCCTGCGACCGAGCTGCTAGATGGTAACCCCTTTCTTCATACCCCAAGCATCCTGACTTCCTCTTTCTATTACTGTCCCACTGGCATACCCCTGCCTCCTTTGCTGGCCTCATGCAAATCTCTGCTGGCAAGTGCTTCTCAACAGTTCCTATTCCGCAGCTCTCCAGCACCTTGTTCCACTGCCTAAAGTTACCTCTGCTGGGAGTCTCCTGTTGCTGATCACCACATGCTTTTTGGGTATCTTGTTCTAACCGTGTGGCTGGCTGATTACTGGAGAGCACATCTATGACCAGTCTTGCCTCTCCTTCCCAGCAGTATTCCTGTCCTGATAAAATTAACTGCCCTCCCGCATCATGTCCAATGACAAGCTCCAGTGACAAAGCTCCAAGATAGCTAGTTTTTAAGCTCCAAGAGGGCAGGGATCATGCATTTGAGCCAGTATCTACTGGAACTATTCACCTGGAGAGCCAGAGGGAGTCCAGGAATGCAGGAATGATGCAGGGATTGGAATGTCAGTGCTGTGGGGGTTGATGATTTCCCATGGAGTAGAAAAAAGTGAAGTCAATCACTTAACAGTACCAGTCACGTAGTACATGCTAAGTTAGTATTTGCTGAATAAATGGAAATAGAATGGGAAACTGAGGCTCAGATGCAATTGGACCCATGGTCATTATTATTATTAAAACTAGAAGTCCCCCTGATGGATGAGCAGAGTTTTCCAGAATATTGCTGGCCAATTTCACCCAGATCACCATCCCAGCATCCTCTTGCTGCAAGTGCTTTTTATAACAACACATTATAAACTATGTAGTTGCTTTGGCAAAAGTGGCTCAAAGTGAGAGAACTCTCAAAAGAGAGAGACAGCTGAAAATGAAAACAAGGTTTTTAGGCCACTGCCCTCGAAGCAGAATCCTTTGTCATCTATGGGATATTGTGTCTCCTTTACTTAACAGCCACTCAGTTCCCAAAGCCCCATTTCAGAGACTTTGGGGAGCCATGGTCACCTCTGAACTTCTGGGCTAGTCATTTTCTTGCACCTCTCCTTAAATCCTTTTCCTGACCTGCCCTCCCCTACTTCCATCTGCACACTAAGAAGACACGTAATGAATATGGCAGAATAAAAACTCTTGGCTGTCTCATTTCACTCAAGCCAAAGTGCTTGATCCACAGGAAAATGATTAACTGGATGGATTTTTTAAAAGAATAATCTCCTTGAAAGGGTAAAGGACCCAAGAGTGAGTGGTGTAATCCCAGCTTTTATAATACCACTCAATGGAGGTCTCTGAATTCCAGTAAAGAGCAGTGAAATTTTATTATCACAAAAAAGGAGAAAAATGCTCCAATTAGAAAAAGATTCTCAATTGTGATATTTTAAAAGAAAACAACTTCATATCAAACATATTTAAAATAAAAAATAAAAATGGGCCTAAACGAGCAGCGGGAGCACGTTATTCAAAGTACATGGGATCAAGACTCAAAGGACTTTGGTTCAAGGTCCTGCACTGGCACTTACTGGCTCTATTATCTTTGTTTCTTTGTACCTCTGCATTTTCATCTGTAAAATGGGACTAAAGTTATGGCCTTCTCTAACACTATAGTTAGTGAGTGACATAGTGAGAATGAAATGAAACAGGAAAGGTAAACTCATGTCACTCCTTGAGAAGTTGTGCGAAGAGAAGAGGAGTCTTACTGTCCCCCACATGGAATTGCCCACCTTGGAAGACTCTCCAGACCTTGTTACTGTGGGTGCCTAGGATACCTGGTCACTTGGTGCATGATGTGGTTACAAAACAAGACTTCGAATATCCCCTTGAAATCACAATATTTTCGACTGAGCAAGTGTTTTAAAAATAACTCTAACACAACAGACTTGAGTAATTTGTATTTTTGAGCTCCTTTTCTACTAACCATTTACCAGGGACCACCACTTAATTGTACTATCTCCATTTAATCTGTCCAACAACTCTGTGAGGAGTGTAATTACTATCCTCATTTTATAAATGAGGAAAATGAATCACATAAAAGTTAAGAAGCCTCCCTCACACACACAGAGCTCATAGTCCAGCAGTCATCTAACTTAAAATTTGAACCAAATCTGCTTCTCGTGCTCAGTTGGATGGAAAGGAAGTAGAGCAAGTCCAGTCCAGCCTCACAGGTAGACTGTGGTATCTAAAGGACAGATGGTATCCACGGGCTTCAGCAGAACTGATTCTCCATGCATCCAGCTGAGAGCTTCAGCTTCCCTTGAAACATTCCTGTCACCCAGGAACCCATGCATTATGGATAGAATTTGAGTTTGGCATGCACTCAGATTACTTTTGCTTTCCTGAGCCTGGTAGCAGAGCTCTGTTATTTCTAAGCTCACAAAAGTCCAGGAATGTGTGCTTTGCTACAGCAAACACCAAAGTATTTAAACAATTACAATAGTAATAGAAAGCTATTAGTGAGGCCAAGGCCAATTCTTAATTATTTTCTCTTTTTTCTCCCTTTCTCCTGATACGATATGCTGTATCTGTGTGCTAAATAAAAGTCTGATGAATGAGTGAGTGAATGAATGAATGAATGAATGAACAAAACAGCCCCAAGTGGGTCAGTTGGCTTAGCTCCACACAAGATTGCAGATTTTGCTTCTAGCACCATCCAAACAATTAGCATAAAACTGAACTTGTATCCAGGAAGAACCAGGTGGGGAATCATGTAGTTGGTTAATGGCAATTAGAAGATTAAGTCAGAGCAAATGGGTCAGTAGACTCATCAGACACAGAAAGAGTCTGGACTTTCCCCTTTCCACAGGCTGTCCCTAAGCAGCTCCATCTAGTGCCCTGTCTTGAGCCACATCCCCACACAGATGAGCTCCAAATCTGTTCTAGCCCCCAAATTTTTCTTCTCAGCTCCATATGCACATGTCAGTTGCCTGCTGGCCATCTCCTCATGAACAGCCCACAAGTACCACAGACTCTGTAAGAACAAGACTCAAGGTTTAAGATCACATTCCCTTTTCCCAGCCCCGTCAACCAGCATCTCCTGCATCCCCTGAACTCGTGGATGGACCTCTATTTCTGTAAAACAAAGAAGAAGAACAATAACAACAAAAACCAACGTTCACACATATTTAGCACTTATTGTAGTCAATGTACTGTGCACTATCTTGCAACAATTAGATTTCTTTTTTCAACAGATGAGAAAATCAAAGCTCAGATAGGTGAAGTAACTTGCCCTCGGTCACATCATTAGGAAGTAAGAGTGGGGATTCAAATTCAGGGAGTCTGGCTCCAGAGAGCAATGTGTAGCCATGAGAATACATAGAAGCTCAGGCACCGTGGTGGATATTCTTTGTTTGCAACTGCACACCTATGGTCATGGCCGTTTTTCTGCCTCTCTGTGTCCTGCACTGGGTGTCAGGTGGCTGACCTCTGCACCATGCCATCTGGGCTCTCTTGCTCTTTGACTGAAGAGTTGTGGCCAGTGGGAGATTAGAAAGTTGGAAGGCAGACAGGTCAGGATATTTATTTCCCCCACCCCAACCTGCTCCCTCGTTGCGTCGCTCTCACATTAGCAGGAGCTGAATTCTATGGTGACAACTCCTGCATGGCTCTGGGAACCTCATTTCCCCACATTACTCCTTCAGGCCTAGGGATAGTGATAGTTCCCACTGTTGCTTGTTCCTGGACACTTCTCCATAGTTGTCGGTTCCCTGATCCCTGCTCATACCTCTGTAAGTAGCGCTTTCCTTCTTTTTATCTTCTGGATCCTGATGGATTCAGACTCTGAACTTCAGTGTCAGCTAAGATGTCTTCCTCCCAACATGCCCCACATCCCAGCATTATGAAGACCCTAATTCTGTCTTTGGAGCATCTCCAGCATGTTGTTCTTCCTCTCTATCCCTCCAGCTCTGCCTTACACTATCCCCTTAGCTTCCCACTTGGCCTCCTTCCATGTAGGCTCTTATATCTTCAATGTATCGGCCACAACAGTCAGATACCCCCCTACCCCATCCACACACCACCTAAGCTAGATTCACTCTTTGACTTGCTTCTTCAAAACCCTTCAATGGTTCCCTGAAGCCCAAAGAATAAAATCAAACTTGAAGCCTGCAGTAGGTTTTATTCATTTTTGTATTTCTCCCAGGGCCATTGCCTACATTCAATAAATGTTGTGTTGAATGAAGAAAGCATTATCATTATTTGGGGAGTTCCGACAAAGTGTAAAGCACAGGGAAACAGGATTGCAGTGAGAACACCCTCAAAGACTTTATAATCACAACCAGCGTTGCAGTCCCCAAATGAGCAGCTTCAAAAACCCTTCAAAGCGTCATCTATTTTTGCCCTTGCCCCCCACTTACCAGCTCCGTTGCCTGCACACACAGTAGAGTTTCAGGCCTCTCTCCTTCCTAACAGGGAGGCAAGGTTGTGCATGGCTGGGAGCACAGGCTGGAGTCAAACTGCCTACATCCAGGTCCTGCTGTCCTGTGTATGTAAATAAATGACTGGACTTCTCAAAGTCTATCCTTCTCTCTGTAAAGCAAGGACAACAATAGTCCTTACCTCATAGGATTTTCGAAGGGATTAAATGCATGATACTAACAGATCACTAAGCACAGTACTAAGAACAAAGTAAGCTCTCAAAAATGTGGGTAGGTGTTACCAACTACCCTATTATAGGGCAGGATTACTATATAACACATTACTATGTCTATGGTATAAGCTATTTGTTTTTAGTAGTACTTATACATAGACTTTTAAATTTAAACCTTCCCAGAATACTGAGATATATCATTAGCTCTACTTTGCAGAAGAAAAAACTGACATGCAGTGAGTTATGTGTCTTGCTTGAGGTCACACCGTCACAACTGCTGGAGTCAAGACTGGAATATGGGACTTCTGACTCAAAAATACGCTATTCTTCTATGTTCTATGTACTATTTATGTATTATTATGTCCAGTTAAAAGTCAGCTCACTTTTCAAGGCCTAATTCAAATGCTCCTTCCTCCATGACATCTTCCTTAATTCCTTAGGAGGGATTTATCAGTTTTTCTTCTGCATTCTGGAAGCATCCCAATTATAGACCTATTCAGATGAACTGAACTTGGTAGTGTATTATCCTTGGGAATTTACATTTCTGGCTTCTTCACTCAACTGTGATTGCTTTGAGGACATAACTTCTGTCACATTCATAGGTGCAATCTCAGTGACCATCTCCGTACCTTGCATAAAGTAGACAGTAAGGCAGTAAATGTGCAGCAGAATTTATCAGTCAGGATCAATAAAAACATAAAAGTTACGTTGCAGTAACAAACAATCCCAAAATTTTAGTGGCTTTCCAAAAAAATGACCTATTTCTCACTCATTCTATCTTCACCTTACAAGTTCCATCATCTTTATTTTGGGACCCTGGCTGAAGAGTTGGACAAACGGAAGATGGCAGAAGGTACGATAGACCTTAGGGCTTGTGCTCGGAAATAATATACATGCTTCTATCCACATCTCATTGGCCAAGGTAAGACACACGGCCCTTTCTGATGTCGGGGGCAAGGAACCTAACATTCTTCCGGGGAGGGATCCTGATTGTAAAGGAAGAGAAATCTGATCAGAAAGAGCAACAGTGAATCTGGAAACTGGCTCCATTTACAAGGGAACTAACAGCTAGTTACTGAGAAGACTGTGATGAATCGGAAGTCTCTTACACAGTCTGACATGAAATCCTCATTCAAACACACACACATATACACACACACATACCCATGAGGTTATAGATTACTGTTGTAGTTGTACAGGCAAAGAAGCAAAAGCTTAAAGAAGTTAAACAAATATATTAAGATAACACAGAAAAATAATAGGACCCAGATCTGACTTGGGTCTAAGTCACTCCAAACTCACTTTCTCCTAAATGACACTGTCCTCTTAGGGGTTTAAGGCTCCTAATTAGAATACATCAGTCTTTCTACCAAAAAATGGAGTAAATCCTTAGTACTTGAAGTGTTTCCCTGGAAACAGTATTGGCATCATGGGCTAGACATGAAGGCTCAGACATCACCCTAGACCTACTGGATCAAAATCTGCATTTGAACAAGACCCTCAAGTGACTCGAAGGCATATTCCAAATTGAGAAGCACTGAGGTAGATACCAAAGGCAAAAAACAAACAAACAAACAAACAAAACAAAAAAACGCATTTTTTCCCATCTTGACTGGAATCAGGGAGCAGGAGGAGAGCCAACTGTGGTGCTACCTACTGTTTGAAAACTTTATCAAGTTAATTTTGTTGAAACAGGAGAAAATGACATAAAACCTGTTCCTAGTACCCATGTGGGAGCAGCATTAACAGATGCTGCCGAAAGCCCATGACCTTAATTGTATCTTCCAACACTTTGCCTAATTCCCCGAATCTCATCATTCACTCTACATTAATTAAGTCCTCAAACATGCATTGTATTGTGTACTGCTACACACCAGAACAGTGCCAAGCACTGGACATGACGAGGGTCTCTGTCCTAGAGTGGCTTACTCTCTAGAAGAGTGAGACAGTATAAAAATGGATACACTATGATCAGGATTCATCGAAGAGTGAACAATGCTCTTTGGGGTCCTAGAAGGAGAAGGCAGTGTATTGAGGTATGAGGGAAGGCCTCCTGGAGGAAATATATACAGGAGAAGGTCTTCAAGATGTGAACAGAAGCTCATTGTGCAGGGGCTGGGAAGGGACCGCAGGTCAGAGACCACTGAGGCAGAAAAGCAATACTGGGTATGACTGGTGCTTTGGGTTGGCGGGAGGAGAGGTGAGATCTTTTGTGGTTCTGGGTGTAAATTTCTAGAAGATTTAAGTGTTGGTACCTGATGGGATGAGGAGTTCTTGTTAAGAAAAATCACTGGGTCAGCCCTTCTCTAGGTGTCTCACTTTTGATCACCTGTAGGCTGAGACCCTACCTTGTTTCTGAGCTAATCTGGAACATTGCAGGCAGCATTTTTAGATTTTTAGTGTAACCTTTAGATAAACATTGTTTTAATCTAGAGCAAGTATATACACAGATAGTCCTTGAATTGCTATAGTTCTACTTAACATTTTGACTTTAGGATGGGTTTATCTGGTCATAGTCTCACTGAGTTCCTCAGGGAACTCCTTACAACCTAGGACGGGGTTATGGCTTCTACTGATTTTGCACGTTGCTTTGGCACCATTGTAAAGTCAAAAACTGTAAGTCAACCCATCCTAAATTGGGGCCCATCTGATGTGCTGACCACATTAAATGCGTTTTTTACTTAAAATATTTTTGATTTATGATGGGTTTACCAGGGATGTAACCCCATCATAAATGGAGAAGCACCTATTTATACATATATGTAATGGTTAAACAGAAGGTAGTGTAAGAGTACAGAGACAGACCACCTAACCCAGCTTATTGGGGAATTCATGGAAGGCTTGCAGGAAGATGTGATGCCTGAGATGAATTGTAAAGGACAGGCCGGGTGTAGTGAGAACAAAGGCCCAGCATAACAAGTGTGGGGGTGCTGCAAGCTCATATGGCTGGAATCTGAAGTCAGAGGCAGAAGCAAGTGGTTCTGAGCATCATAAGATTCCAGGACTGCCTCTGCTTAAGTGATGGAAGCTGTTCTTCACCTCCTAACCCTAACCTTCCCACTCTGTACCCCAGTTTGACTCCAGGGCTGGGACTTCCAGCAGCAAGGACAAAAAGAACATTACTGATGACGTGGAACATCAGGAAGGTGAAGATCAGAAGGGGAGAGCGCTGTTGAAAATGGGATGCTTGGGGGGACCGGGGTGTGGTGAGACTGCTTTAGAAGAACGCAGGGGCCAGAGGAGTGAGTCACCTGTCCACCAGCCTCTTAGTCACAAGTGATAATGTAGGTGCCCCTGGATGAGGAGGCAATTAAAATACAATTAACCTCGCTGAACTGCAGTGCTGAGTACACATCAGAAAGAGATTTGGAGATCGTTAAATATAGGGCTGTGAGTGGAGGGGCTGTAGGATAAGGGTGGCAGGAGAAAAACCTTTCCTTGAGGCCATTGGCTACTTTTGTGGTTCTGTCCCACAATCAGTCCACAGCAAAATAGCATAGGAACCATTGCATGGGGAAGCAGAGAGACCCAAAATAATTTCCTCCTTTCTTCAATCCTCCCTCCCCAGGCCTGGCCTTAAGAAGAGATTCAGCAACTGTAAATCACGTTGCTGAGTAAAAATGCTTCTTGGGATGGGAGAGGATGAGGTGAGGGGAACCTACTCTTTATAGCTGCCTCCTAGGAGCCTGCTCAGTTTATTAAATTAACAGGCTTCTCTCTTGTGGAGAGGGCACTGGAGAATGAAATGCCAAATGGATCAGTTTCATGGAATTGGAGACTGATAAATTTTCAGAGCTGGAAGGCTCCTCGGAGAGCATCTGGTTCAACCCCCCTCATTTTGAGATGAAGAACCTGCAGCCCAGAGATAGGAAATGACTTCCCTAAAGTCACGGTTGCTACTTGAAACTCAAAACTAAGAGGCATTGAGTGAGCGAAGTGAATTCTCTCCATAATTTATCACTTGTGCATGTTTAGTGTTCTTTATATTAAATTTACTTTTGATAAGGAGTACCTGCAATCTCAGAGGTAATTTACTGTGAAAGATAATTCTTAAGATTTGCCATCATTATTAACATTGACTTGAATTATGTTGCATTTTATATCAGAACGTAGGTTTAATTTAGCTCATGGAAAACAATTCTCTCAGTTAAAAAAAAAAAAAAAAAAAAAACTTATTTCCACAATGAGAAAGCAGCTTAACTTCTCACCAAGATAATAGTAACATAAGTTACAATTCCTTGCCTATGTCTGCCTTTTCAATCAGATGTTCACACCTGTCCTTAAAATCTTCATTAGTGTCCATTGTTAGATTGGGCACCTCAGGACAGATAATCAGCCCTCACTCCAGTGCAGATGCAAAGAGGCGGGAGAGTTAGCTAGGCTGAGCCTGAGTTAACGGACATCAAGTGCCAGGTGCTGGGCTAGACCCTGAGGCTGCAAAAGTCAGAAGCATTAGGAATAATTCTTCTGGAGCTCACCACCTCATGAGGACTGGCTAGCCTAGTGAGAATCAGAAAAGGCAGATGAAGAAGGGTTATGTTCCAAGATAAGCATGTCCTCTTTCCAGCATTTGCATAGATCTAGACTTAGTCCTGGGTGAGGCCGTGTCCCATGACCACAGTATGGAGCTCCATTTCTCCCTCTAAAGGCGCACTGTTCAATATGGTAGCCACTAGCCACAGGTGGTTATTTAGATTTACATTCATTAATTTAAAAAAGTAAAAATTCCATTCCTTAGTCACATTAGCTAATTTTGGGGGCTCAATGACCACCTGTGTCTAGTGGCTACCCCACTGGACTGTGCAGGGTTAGATCCTTGCTGCCACTTAGACAATTCTATTGTACAGCTCTCTATTTGCTGATCCCAGAATTTGGTCTGTCATGCATCATAACACCAACTGGCTCCCATGTTGACTATATTTTCTCCAGGTGAGACTGGGATAAACACCCACCCTGAGTGGGTCATTTACATTTCTTCAAAAGCCTTTTTTGCATGTCTTGTATTGCAGCTGTATTCTACCCAGTAATAGTGGAAACCAACATTCATCACGTGCTTGCCTTATGCCACCATGATTCTAAGTGCTTTCAACACAATCCTCCTTTTGATCCTCAAGAAACCCTGTGCACACCAAGAGGAGGTGGCAGAGGCCCAGTAAAGGACTTGTCCACATTCACCAGCCATGGGTAGGGACCCAGGAGTTGGATCTGGGCATGCTGCTTCAGAGCCCAGATCTGAACCACCATTCGTGCTATGTAGAGTTGGGCCTAATCCTGGCCCTACCCTGTGCTGGGTGTTTCCTTTAGGAAAGACACAAGCACTTCAATTCTCACTAAGTCCTCTTCTCCAATGGGAGAAGCTGCTTTCACTCTCTGCAGGGGCTTTGTGAAGATCAGGTACAGGGGGAGTGCTTTTTGAACTTTAAAGCCCTGACTGTTAGGGGCCTTTATGAAAAACAAAAATATTGCAAATATTGTCCTTCACATCAGCACTCTGTGGGCTGGAGAATCATCTGGAAAGTTTGGTAAGCATGCAGACACTCTGGTCTACCCCAAGCAGTTCAGACCGTGTGAGTCCAGAGCCAGGCGTCTTCAGGTATAGCAAGTGCCTTGGGTGGTCTGAGACAGGAATCCTTGAGCCCCTCTTTGAAGAATGCTGATTATAGGTTTCCAGCTTTGGTGCCTGATGATCCATTTACATGTGGGCTGGAACAGAGCAAAAACTATTTGCAAAGGAGAACGTCTGCCATTCCAGGTAGAGAAGTGGGTGACTGGTTCTCTCTTCAGATTCCTCCAGGATCTCAATTTTCAAAGGCAGGTGCCCACTCCACCCTGTGCACAGCTGAACAGGAAATTAGCCCTAACGGGCAACACGATATATCACCCCACATTCCAGGAAGAGGGGGCTACCTTGTTCTCCTTACTACCCAAGTCTTAGTGTGAACTCATTTGAAAGAAACAGAAGACTATCTGAAGGACACGTAGTCCTTCCAATTTTGTAAGACATTCTCCGTCTCATTCAGGTCAGATCATTCAAAAGAGGCAAGCTTAGAGAGCATAGTCTGTCTGCTTGTAGAAAGGCTTTTACTAAATTATACTTGGGCATGAGGTCATCGGCCTGCTATGAGAAAAGATGCTATAATGAACCTCTCTTCTGAATATACTGAAGGGATGCTGTCGAGGATACTACATCATAACATTTTCTCCTTGGCAGGACCAACTCTCAGGTTTCAGGCCCAGGAAAAACTAAGTTTTCTTTGAGCAGTCACTTTAGGTTAATCTCATAGACACGGAGGTTTGAAAGTTATCACATTTCATTTTTCCCTCTTGTTTTGTCTGTTAGGAAGCTCAGAGCCAAATTTACTACCCACCTCTAACAAGATGTTAAGGCATATGATGTGCAAACGCTAATCCTACTGCTGACTTCTTGGTTTTCAAGTTTATTTATTTATTTTAGTGAGCTAGGAAGACAACTAAACATTTAAAGGGGAGGGGTGAGAGTAGGGGACTTGCAGTACTCATCCCACAGCAAACAAATTGCAACTTCTTTCTTAGGCATGTCTCTACACCACATCCCTCCCTGGAGCTATCTGGGTGGTGGTTTTATTTTTCTGCTCTATTTTTCCTTTACTTGGCATCTTTGTCTACCATTTTGCCTTCTGACATTGTGTGCAATGTTGTAATCTGCTTTGTTTATTTTAATGAGCCATGCAGTTTCATGAATCTTTGCCTAGAAGAGTTATTAATTGTCCAGTGGGTGTCTGGAATCGTTCTAGGTGCCAGGACTGCAACAGTGAATAAACTCGGCAAGGTTCTTGTTGTAACAGAGTTTGTGTTTGTACTCATTTGAGAAATACACAATGAACAAGAAACAGAACAAATAAATAATGTAATTTCACAGAATGGTGAGCTTTGTAAAGGAAACAGAAAATATGACAGCAAGGGATGGGGAAGGAGACATGTTAGGGAAGGAGGCAGGAAAGGCCTCTCTGGGAGGTGGGATTTCAACCGAGATCTGAATGAGGAGGAGACTGACACTTAGAGGTCTGGGGAATAAGGATCCCAGACAGAGCAGATAGCAAGTGCAAAGGCGCTGATGCGGAGACAGCATGCTGTGTTGGAAGAATATTTACGCCCACCTGGCAACCTCCTCATCCGCTTTCAAACTCTTCTCACCTTTATCTACTTTCTCCTTGAAATAATCCCATCACTCTACACCACTCAAAGAGAAGGGCAACCACTTCGTGCCTTCCATACCTGTACAATCCACACTGAATCGTACCTGGCAGCTGATCAGCATGCCTTCCTCACTGGACTGTAGGCACATGGGGCATCTGTGTTCTTAAGGAGAACAAGAATAGCATTTTCTTTCTTTCCAACACAGTTCCTGGCACACAGAAAGCACATGGTTTTATTTCTCAAAATAAGCCATAGCTGAACTGACAATGCAGGCAGTGCCCACACAGGAGTCATATCCGCATGTGTTGGGCGAAGGTACAGTTTTTCCATTTGCAGAGCCCCAAGCTGCCTGTGCTCTGCTTGTGACCTGAATAGATTAGCAGCAGCGAACCAAGGGAGCATAGCCAGCTCCTGTTTGGGAGGAGGGAACCTGCTGCCTCCTTCCTCTGAAGAGCCCCTTCTGGGAAAGGAATGACTCTTAAGGCAGTATTGGATTTCCCTGCAAGATTTATGACCCAATTTAAAGTTATGGGGCTTTTATTAATTATAATAAACACCAATTTCATTACACTTCAACTTCCAAAGAAATTACATACTATGGAAGGGAAATAAAATGTTAGTTTTGTGCTAATGCCAGGCACACATTAACTGGCTGGGCACCAAGGAGACCAAGTTCCTGTTGGCTGCTCAGCTGGTGCAGAGGAAGGGGCATTTTGCAAGGGAGAGCCTGAGGGAGCTGTTTCCAGGATTCAAATCCATTCGGTCAAAAACAATGGAAATTAACTGTGCTGCCACATGGGACTTGCAGGACCACTTCCTTTCTGAGGAGCCATATTGTGTAATGCACTTTGGGCCCTGAGTCCGGAGTTCCAGACCTGTCTCTGGCTTGCTGTGTGATCTTAAATGAGTTACTTCCCCTCTCTGTGTCTTCATTTTCTCATCTTACAAATAAAGACAACGTAGGTCAGGTATGGCAAATAGATTTAATCTCTTGTGCAAATTCCAATTTATAGGAGGTAGTCACCTACAAGGCTATTTTGAGGTTTCTGAAGTTTCATCTAGGATTCCTGGGAAAGAGCAATATGATCAATTAGCAGTATCAGCTGGGGACACAAATTAGGGGGATGGAGGGCATGGGCTGGGTATTCACTATCCCAAGGCTTGATGGTCTCAAAGGTGCATTCTGGATTTGTGGTTTAATTTAAGGCTGTGTAGCTAGTTAGTAGCAAACCCAGGAATAAGTCTTGGGATCCTGGATTCTGAGTCCATAATCCTTATTTATAAAATAGGTGTAGTGGGCCATAAGTTACATGGTGTCGTACAGATTCAATAATGCTACATAAGGCATGTGCTTTGCAACAGAAGACACTCAACAAATATTCCTATCCTTCAGCATTTCCACCCTACCCTCATAAAACCATGCTAATTGGTGACCCTCTCCATTTGTTGAGGGTTTTGGAGAACTTCCTCTTCCAAAGCCTCACCTCAGTCAAAGTCAGATACATGGGCTTTTTCAGCTACATGCCCCTTGAGCATCATCTGAAACCCCACAGATTCCAAAAGGAGAATTTTGTTTTTAAAGCTGATTGGCTTTAGGTTTTACTGTTACGGACTTTCCAACTCTGTGCTACTTTTGTTTTTGCTGGGAATGGAAAATATTTTGTCACTTCTGGGATGATAGGGTTTGATGAACCCCCTTAGGGGGTGGAGAAGAGGATTCAGCAACTTTGCACAATTGCTTCCTGCCAGATGTGAAATTAAGCTTCTGGGTGCAAACCCAAAGTACATTTGGATAATGGGTGGGAAAGCCTGCTGGGCTTATGGGGAGGAAGAAGAGAAGCGGGGAGGACAGAATGAGAGAAGCTCTGCATGTGTGTGTGTGTGTGTGTGTGTGTGTATGCATGTGCACGTGTGTGTGTGTGTTCATGTGCTCTCTGGGCCTCATGATGTTCCAGTATTACGTATTTCCAAGCAGAGAACAGACATCAGCAGAGCGAGCTGTTCTCTCCCGGGTGCCCTCACCTCTTGCCTGATGCCACCGCTATAAGAGTCACATCATTGTCCCTGAGTGGTTGGGAGCCCACATTTTGCAGTTATTCAGATCTGGGTTTGAATTTCAGCCTCAATACTCACACTAGCTACATGCACTTGAGCAATCTTTGATGGGCCTCAGTTTCCTCATCTGCAAAATGAGATTTATAAATAGTGGGGTGGAAAATTCATTGGTGTTTGGCAAGTGAATGTGTGAGAGAAATGTTATGTTCAAGACACCTTATTGATGTGTTTTCAGCTTAGCCTTAAGTTACCGCATGAAAGAGACAAGGCACTGACTCTGCTGGGCCTCAGTCTCCCCAGCAGCCTACAAAGGAAGGAGACTGAATGAAATCCCAGGCCCCTTCTAGTTTTGACCATTGGCATAAATGATAAACATTGTCTGCACTCCTGGAGTACAGGGAGGATGCATACCATGCATCCTGAATGCCTGAACTACTCTGATGAATACTTTCTGCTGCCCACCCTGCAATTCGAGCCCATATTGGGAAACCAGACTTTGACATTGGACTGTTGGGTTTCATATTCAAGTTCTGCATTTACTTAAATAAGTGGCTACCAGCAAGTCACCTATGCTATCCAGTCCTCCTTTGGATCCAGTCTTTTTGAATAATTGGGGGTTAGTGGCAAGCATTGAAGGTTTTTTTGCTTTTTTTTTTTTCTTAGATGGAGTCTCACTCTGTTGCCCAGGCTGAGGTGCAAAGGCACGATCTTGGCTCACCGCAACCTCTGCCTCCTGGGTTCAAGCAATCCTCGTGTCTCAGTCTCCTAAGTAGCTGGGATTACAGACATGTGGCCTGCCATTCTGGGCTTGTAGTGCCCGAACAGAGACCTCCATGCATGCTAGACTGTCCTTCTCTTAAGAGACAATAAAGCCAAATTTGCCTCTTAAGGGGTTGCCTACTTTACTTGGAGCCAACAGACAAATAGCTTTTTAAAATCTTTCATAATTCAAACATGACTGATACCTGGATGTCTTCCCAGGCTGAGTTGATCCTGGTAGGGAATCTTCTCTGATTATCCTCCACCATGCTGTGATTTGGTATCTATCCCCCAAGTCCTGAAATATTGAGATTCTCTTTAAATCATGTCTTATGAGGCAGAACAGTTGTAAGGCAAGAACATGGATGCTAGGTCCCATAAAACCAGAATTCAAATCCTGAATCCACCTCTTATGAGGTGCATAACTTTTCAGCAAAGACATTTAACTTATCTGAGTCTCAGTTCCTTCATCTGTAAAATGGAGACAACAGCAGCTGCCCTGTAGAGTAAGTATGAGGATATTTAATAAAAAAAAGTAAAGCACTTATTCAGTAGGCACTCAATAGAAACAATGTTTTCCAATGTGAATTGTTACTCTGTTTATATTGTTATCCAGTCAACCTTTAATTTCCTCTAGGCAAAGATATGTTAATAATTTATTTATATTCCTTTTCTTTTTGCCTCAGAGCCTGGTAGAGGACAAATGAATGCATGCGCAAGAGCTCTACTTAGCCTGACTTCAGGCCAAGGATGTGTCTTTTCTTCTTGGTTAGAACGTTCCTTCCCTGAGGATGGCATCTTGCAAGCCGGTGCAGAAATGGAATAACTTCTAGAATATTCCTCCCTTTCTCATCGCCTGCTTTACGGTCCCCACTGGTTCAACCTGCTCCATCAGATGTTTTCTTTGGGGGAATCTTCCCTTCCTGGCAGCCCAAGTAAGTTCTGATTTTGCATATGCAGAGAGTCTAGCGACTCCGCAACAGCCAGGGGATGAATATTCATTGTCACTCCTCAGCTGTGCAGTGGACGAGAAGTGCTGACAGAGGAGGATAGGTAGGGTCTGTTCGCTTGGCCTGCAGGAGCTCAGAGCTCCACAAGGATGCATTAGCCCAATGGCCTGGCTCCTGTTGGGGGCTGTCTGTAGCTTTGTAAGTTCTGGGAGTCACCCCTTGGCTTCAAGAGCGACTCCAACCTCACCATGACAGAGTCTTGGCCCTTTGGGCATCTCACTAATCTGAATCCTCTCAGGACCTGTGTGTAGCATTTATGATAGGGGAAACAGTTTACTCCATAGACCACAATCCACACTGTCTCCTGTGTCCCAGGGTCCCATGTCCCCAGCTTAGAAGGCAACATTTACATTGTACTTTGTGTGTATGTACCCCTGGGGTTCCACAACATGGTGGCCCCAGCCCCACCCATTGCTCATCACTCTGCTTTCTTTAAGAGCCAGACATCCTGGTGGAAAAATGAACCAGACAGGATAAAGGAGAAGCTAGCTGGTCTTATTGATTTACAGTCTTGAGGTAGGTGGGGGCTTCAAGATTATAAAGTTTTACTAAAACTCCCCAAAAGATACCCATAGGTAGGCACACTGCGAAATAGGGCTTATACCATGATAAAGGGATATTATTACCAAATGGGCTACATGTGTGTGTGGTCAGTAGGAAGACTTTGAAAAGGAGGGGTTTTGGAGAAATATGAGCTTCTATTCCAAGTATTGTGTGTCAAGATGAGACTTACTCAGAGACCACTTCCTCCTTCCAACTTCATTGATATTCTGCACAGCATCTATCAAATGTTCTTTGGTTGCTCCAAAAGAAATAATGGTTTTGCCCCAAAGCCTCTCTCTCCTTCCCTCTGCGTTTCACATTAAACTTTGTACTATGGCATCTCACCCCATTGCACTTTGCATGGTTCAAGGACAAAGACCACCTGTTAATCATCTTTGTGCACCCATAACATAGCACTGCATCTGCTATATGGTGGTATATAACAAATGTTTTAGAATGAAATGAAATGCATCTTTATCCAGATTTCTGTAATTGGTTCATATTGACTTTAGCTAGAAATCAAGTCTGAAGCAACTTACAATACACAAAAGCCATGGCGGCACAGTGGTAAAACTGAACTTGCAACAAATGTACCCATGTGCTTCATTTCAAAATAGTTAATATCCTTGGAAGGTTACATACTACTTCCAACAATATTACCATTGCTCAGATGTATCTGAAATTCTAGTTTCCTAGCTGTTGTCTTCATAGCTGCAGGGCTCAGGTGGAGGCTATGGGAGAGGGGAGCCCACCAGTGGCTGGAAACTCCAGGAAAGGGGCCTGTTGTGTGAATGATTATTGCAACTGTTAAAACAAGTCTAAGAGTGAGGACAAAAAGTTGGAAGTGGATTTACACCAGAGATACCATGGCAGAAATCGAAGATGGATGATGAATATAGGTTATTGGGACAGTTATGGTAATGGGAACTAGTTATTCTCAAACTGAAGGAGTCAGTGCCAGCAATATGTCCTGGGTGAATGAGATGAAAATATATTTCCCTTGCAACTGTGAAAGTTGCAACTGGACATGTAACAGGATTCCAAATAAGACAATATTTAATCTCATTTTATCCCCAAGGGGAGGTGCTCTGCCCATATTTCTTTCTTTCTTATTTTTACTTTTTATTTGGAATAATTTTAGATTTACAGAGAAACTACAAAAATTGCCCAGAGTTCTTGTATACTCCTTTTTTTTTTTTTTTTTTTTTTTTTGTTTATACTGAGTCTTACTCTGTCACCCAGGCTGGGGTACAGTGGCAGGATCTTGGCTCACTGCAACCTCCACCTCCCAGATTCAAGCTATTCTCCTGCCTCAACCTCCTGGGTAGCTGGGACTACAGGTGCGTGCCACCATACCCAGCTAATTTTTTGTATTTTTAGTAGAGACAGAGTTTCACCATGTTAGCCAGGAGGGTCTTGATCTCCTGATCTTGTGATCTACCAGCCTCAGCCTCCCAAAGTGCTAGGATTACAGGCATGAGCCACCGCGCCCAGCCTCATGTATGCTCTTACCTAGCTTCCCATAGTACAATAATCAAAACCAGGAAATTAACAGTGGTATAACATTATTAACTAAACTATAGATCTCATTAGAATTTTATTCGTTTTTCCACTAGTGTCCTTTTCCTGCTTCAAAATCCAGTCCAAGATTCCACGTGGCATTTAGTCATCATATCTCTTTAGTGTCTTCCAATATATGACCGCTTTGCATTATTTCATTGTCTTTCATGATCTTGGTGATTTTGATGAGTATTGGTCAATTATTTTATAGACTGTCTCTTAATTTTGCCCCGATTCTAAATGAAGAAAATATGTAGGCTTGGCAGGTTACAGGGTGCACAAGAATATTAACTTTCCATTTTTCCATACTTACTTCCAAAGTAAGTCACATGTTACTCTGATTAACTCAACTTACCCTCTTCCTCCAATGGCTTTTGCCCATTGGCCAAATTCATATTCATTCCTCAAAGGTAAAGATCCTCAAGTTTGAAGAAACAAAAGTCTGAGTTAAAGCTCTAAAGAAACTCCCCAAGAGAAGTTGTAAAAAGTTTTCAGCACAGGCAGCTCCATTTAAGGAAGTATTTCACCTCTCCACATCCTAGCTTAGCCACATGACAGGGCGATGCTGCTGCCAGCTGTCAGCACCGAGATGGGAGTAGTGAAGCTGAACCGTGGGGTGGACCCCTGGAGTAAGCCTTAGGAGGATGTGAGTACCACGCTAACTCAGTTTCTTCCAATCTGTGGCCACTTCTCTTTATTTCTTGTCTTTCATGATCTTGGCAATTTTGATCAGTATTGGTCAATTGGGGCAATACCGCCAGAGGGTGGCCAGGGTCTGAAACAGGCAAAACAAAAGAGGGGCACTACACCTGAGCAATGGATGAGTGAGGGTCAAAGCCTAGAGGAGGAGGCCAGAGGAGGCTGGAGAGAGAGATTGGACATGTGATTATGTGGACTACCTCTGATAAAGAGGTCTAAGTCCCTTCTCTGTAAGAGGGCCTTGGAGACCCGGTATCAGATACATAAAGGGACCATTTTACTTAAATTTCAAATACTAAAACTTGCGTTCAAAATTTAATTACAGCAATATTCCATAACATGCTAGATAGATGTCTTTATGTTTTGTAAATAAGGTTGTATCTTCCTTCTTCCTTACCACCAGTACTTAACTTATTTCATACAATTGTGCAGGTTATAAGCTTTAAAATTTCAGAATAGTCTACATGAATAGAGATTTGTGGAGTTGTGAAGTGCACAACCTCTACAATTGTACAAAGCAGCCCTAATAGGTGATTGAATGAGTAAATGGTACATTATCTTATGGGAGGTGAGTATCCTGTGCTAACTTCTGGGACCCTAATTACAGTTACTTCTTGGTAACATGAGCAAGGCAATCCCTTTCTCCAAGGTAATCACACATTTCAAGAAGTTAACCTAAGTGACACGTGGTAACTGCACATAGTAGACACTAAGCAAAATTAGTTCTTTCCATTCCTCACCACTCCCATCATATATTAATAAGTATCATATGCATTCTGTAAGCATGGGAGAGGCATGTAGCTGATGTTTGTTCACCAGCCAGTATAATCTGGAGAGAAGGGCAGACTTCACCATCCTTGTCCCCCAGATGGAGTCTCCTGGGACATGCCAGTGAGGGAAAGTTATTAGTGGTTTTGCTTTCTCGTTCTGAATATTATTCCACAGGGTCTCTGCTGAGACACCCAGGCCCCAGTGGAGCATGTAAGACTCTAGATCTAGCAAATACCCCATCTGCATGCCCTTCCCAACACTGAGAATCTGTACATACTCATTAAGACAAATGCCCTACTGTGGATTATTTATACTGCCAAGGTGGGAATAAAAATCTAATTACTAGTTGTATTATTTTGACTCATGAGAAGTAAAAAAAATTTTAAAAATCTCTATTAGATTATTCATCAGCCTAGTGAAAAGTATTTAACCTCAGAACAGCAATGCTTGGTCTATTTTAATACAATTTTCTTACCAAAGTGCAATAAAGACTCACTAATGACAGTTTTATACATACTCAGTGAGGTGTATACAGACCATAAGATGTTGAAGAAGTTGGAGGTGGGAGGGTATCTAGGGAAGAGGGTGGGGGCTGCCCATTCCACTGTCATGTGAGCTGTGCTGTGAGCCACAGCTGACTCCCATGCAGAAGGATGCAAATTTCCACCTGCAAACAGGATGCATGATGAGTATGCCTTTAAGCAGCCTTGGCTAAAGACAGCAGGGTGTATTAAAAAGCAAGCTGGAGAGATGGGGAGACTGGCTCACAGCTTCTAGGGTCCTGGTCCTTGGCTATGGCTCTTTTGATTTAGGTGTTTCTTTTGTGCATTAGGCCCAAACAAACTCAGAACAAATCTAACCAAGTGTAACATCCTTTGCAGGTGTCCTTCTAGGACAAAGTCCTCCCTTTTGTGCTTCTGACTTGTCTGCCCTTTTCCTCCTCTCCTTGGCTCTCAGAGTCCTTGCATTCTATCCTGTGCATCTCTTTGGGGGTCTCCTTCTCACCATTCACTCCTGCCTCTGGCTTATCCATGCCTCTTGCATACTATCACTCCCTTCTTACTTCTGGGATTGCAGCAGCAGCAGTGGCCACAGCAAGTTCTGGAAGAGAAATACTCCCTTCAGCAGCCTTATCATCAGTGGCCAGTTTTTCCTTACCTGGGTCCTACAGAGATAGAGTATCTAGACTTTCACATGGTTCTTCCCCAAAGTCTAAGGTGGGCGGGGCTCAGGTTAGGTGAATTCTCCTACATAGGACTGATTTTCATCTTTCATTCCTCCGTTATTCCTCTCTTCTTTTACTCGGTAGCACCTACCATATTCCTGGAAGCCAGCTCAGTACTAGGGGGTAAAAAGATGGATAAGACACAGTTCCTGCGAAGCCACATTTCAGCTGCGAAAGCAGGTTTAAAAATGAAGAGTTAGCAAACCATATGACAAGCTTTACGAAATGAAGGGTCTGAACAAGTTCATCCCCAGAGTCTCCTTAAGTCCCATAATTCTAACACTGTAGAATTTTGATGGCATAGAAAATCTTGTGATCTTGATAAATAGAGGTGTAGGGATATTGATTTGGTTTCCAGGACTTTCCAAAATTGTCTTGAAAGCTTTGTTCTGATCAGTACCACTGCAATTCCAATCAGTAGTACAATGTTTGCCTTATGGTTCCATGTTTCATCAGTCATTTAATGACAATGATATTGTGACTATGCCCGATCACTCCATTGACAGGTATGGTAGATTTTCTCACTTGGCAACCATTCAGACTTTCTTTTTATTATGTCTTCTAATACAGCAGAAACTAGAAAAGCTAGAAATGACATGTCCCAGACTCTCTTGCACCTAGACATCTGGCTGTGAGCTAGGTTCTCTCGATCAATGCACTTGTACGAGACCTAAATTAGAATCTGAGTTCTCAGGGGAAGAGGCAGGAGAGGTGAGATCCTGGGAGAGGTAAGGAGGATCTCCTACAGCAGGAGGTGTGACTCAGGATTGAGAATTGTTACTGAAAGCTAATCCTATTCCTTCAGCCCTACTAATTATTTTGTAAGCTACCTAAAACCTAGTAATAAATCCCTTTCCCTTCAACTACCCAGAGTTGTTTCTATTAAGTGCAACTAAGCCTTAACCAACAGAAGACCTAGAAGGAAAATAAATCCAGCATAACAGCACAAAATCCAGTTTACACTAAAATAGAGTGTATTAAAAAATACACATCTTCCCATTTAGCTGATGCAAGAGGCTCTTAATTTTGAGGTCATCTCTGTTTTAAAGTAGATATCAAAATTCCAAAGAAGTATGTCCACTTCAGCATTGTGGTGGATAGCGATGACACATCTTTTTCCTAACCTTGTGGCTCTGCATCCAGCCGGTATGGCTGGGCCCAGACATGAGCATTCTATGCCAGGCTGGAGCAGGTTCCAGCACTGCCCAACCTCAGTCAAGGGAATTAACAGGGACTCCAACAGTCAATGCAGGACAGTCAACATCTGGGTTTTCTATCGATGGGTATCAGATTTCCAACCACTGATCCAGAGTACACTAGGAACCCATGATTTTTTAGCAAGGAACCCCTAACTCTTGAAGACCCAATTCTTCAAGAAGAATAAGAGTAGAAATTCAGCCAGAACCGTTAAGATGCTGCCATTTCCCCAAACCATCAATTTCTAGGAAATCAATGTCAAACCCATCTGAAGAAACAAACATCACAGCAAGCATTCTGTCACTTTCTGCATAGAATGTTTGTCCCTGCTTGCATTCCTCCCTAGTCCAGGAATCTTTTCTATTTCAAAAATAATAAATTTGAAGAGAGGAAATCCTCAACAAAGCAGTATCCATTCCATTGGCTCGTCTCCCGAGACCTTTGACTTTGCAAGAATATTTTAGTTTCAATCTTTCTCCTCAGCGCCATAAACACTGCAGTGACAATTTATTCCTTTCCAGCAGCCATAAAAATTATCTCCCTTATTTCTCAAAACCATGGCAAATTAGCACCTTTGACCTTCTTTTTCTCAGGCCCTGTCTTTCTCTCTCATGGGTGCAGACACATGAACAATTTATGATGTTCCATGGAGGGCTCTCCTTTCTTGCATACTGATAGAAAATTCCAGCCAGCAATCTCCATACTAATCTGTCCCTCTGCTCATCTCAAGCCTGTAGAAATAAATCCAAAATAACATTTCCCAAAATGTGTTTTATAGCTCACCAGGCCTATGAAATGTTATTAGGTGTCCCACAAATAAAGTATTTTGTTGTCAAGTAAGTTTGGAAAACACTGCATGCTTTCTTTAGAGTTCAGAATACATATTTGCATATTAAAGGCTCTGACAAATCCTCAAGAAATGTATTCAAATTTCAAATTTATTTAGCCCAGAATCTCCCAGTTTATTTAAACATGGAGGGTTTTCTGTTTGCTTCCCAGCTATTAAAATTCTGTGCAACAGTGTTCTGTGGGTGCAAGTTTGAGTAGATGATGACATTTGAAAATAGAAAGTTCAATTAAACAACCAGGGGTTTGGACATGAGATGAGATTCCAATTTCTGAAACAACTGCTGCTGATGGGTGAGACTCATAGCCAAGGGGCTTAATACAGAGTCAAGCTGAGTAGCTTCCTCTTGCCAAGGTTATTTCTGAAAAGGAGTACAGGACTAAATCAGCAGGTGGGGCTTAAAGAATTACAGCTGGGCTGGGTGTGGTGGCTCATGCCTGTCATCCCAGCACTTTGGGAGGCCAAGGCAGGCGAATCACCTGAGGTTGGCAGTTCAAGACCACCCTGACCAACATGGAGAAACCGCGTCTCTACTAAAAATACAAAATTAGCCAGGTGTGGTGGTGCATGGATGTAATTCCAGCTACTCGGGAGGCTGAGGCAGGAGAATTGCTTGAACCCTGGAGGCAGAGGTTGCAGTGAGCCGAGATTGTGCCTTGCACTCCAGCCTGGGCAACAAGAGTGAAACTCCGTCTCAAAAAAACAAAACAAAACAAAACAAAACACAAGAATTATAGCTATGATGATGAGAAAAGATAGAGAAGCTTGCTACTCAAGCATGGTCCTAGGCAAGCAGCATCAGCATCTTTTGGGAGCTTATTAGGAATGTGGAGTTTGAGGCCTCATCCCAGACCTGTGGAATCAGGATCTGCAATTTAACAAGGTCCCTACGCGGTTTGTAGACACATTAACATTTGAGAAGCACCGGTGTTAAGCTGTGGTTCTCCATACTGCCTATAATTTAGAATTACCTGGGGAACTTTAAAAATATAGGTATCTGAGATCTGTCCCCAGGGATTGCGATTCAAATGTCCTGAGGCAGAGCTGTAGCATTTGTGCTTTTAAAAACTCCCTGTCATGCAACTAAGGTTGAGAACCACTGGTCTAACCCAGACGAGTGCCATGGATAATGAGGATTTAGGAGTCTCAGGAGACATGATAAGAACCACCACTTTGAGCCTTTCCACAGATGAGTGCTGCCTTTGGAACCTGCAGTATGGTTCACTGTAATAAGTTAGAACCACCTGAAGAGCATCCATGGCCTTTTAGAAGGACTCCTCATAGATGTTATCAGATGCAAAAGCTGCACCACCCTTTTAGGCTCAGTTACTTCTGTAACTTCTTCCCTAAAGTTGGTTTAGGAGTTGTACCATTCTATCTTCTTCGGGTCTCAGTATGTTGTCAGAATGACACCCTTCTTGCTAGCAGGCTTGTATGCCAACCAGGAGGCTAACAGCCTTAATTACAGAATGTCCTTCCCCTAGGAGTTGGTCAAAGTCATCTTGACATCCTCAGTTGGGTGGAGAATCTTGGGTTATGTAGAAAATCTCAGAGAGGGAAATCACCTCAAATGTGCACAGGCTTGGTATCCCATTACTGGTCACAAATGTTTCTTATAGAATAAAAATAGTTAAATGTATTAAGTAGCTCCTGTAGTAGGCAATTTGCTTGAGCTGACTAGTTTAAGACCTTTTTTTTTTTTTTTTTTTTTCTTTCCACTTAGCGTTCCTCCCTTAGGAAAGTAAACCCAGCCTCCTGGAAAGTAATTATTTTCCTGACTATTAAGTGGCGGAAGTGGAATTGGAATTCATACCAGCATGGCTCTAAAGCTCCTGCTTTTCCCACTGCACTGCTGACCAGAGCATTGGGACACACAGACCAGCTCTAGTTTAGACTCAGGACAGACATGACTGATCCCACATCTCACTGGAAATTATGATTTCAGACAACTGGAAAATTCTCATTCATCAGAGGGTAGAGCTACCCATCAAGCCATGTAATGTTTTCCCTTGCATCATAACTTGTCCTCTGCTGCTGGCTTCAGAGGCATGTGCTGACATAGATAAGGAGTGCTCAGTGCCTGTACTCTAAAAGAGTGATGTGCGAGGACAGATAATATGCAAAGCAGGGATGCTAGAGAAAGTGAAATGCTAATATGGGGTTTGAACCTGTAGATAGAGAATCAGTCAACCACCTATTATCTGCAGTTGTAAACAGGAGAAAGGTAGTTGTCACTAGTATGTCCTGAAGCCGTTCCCCACCCTGCTGGGGCAGGAAAATGTGCTAGTCTGACATCAGACGAATGAGAGAATGACCAGGGGCAGGTCTGTGAGGGTGGTCACAGGTAGGCTGATGTTCTTTTTTTGTTTGTTTTTTTGAGATAGGTTCTGGCTCTGTTGCCCAGGCTGGAGTGTGGTGGCATAATCTCGGCTCCCTGCAACCTCTGCTTCTTGGGCTCAAGTGATCCTCCTACCACAGCCTTCTGAGTAGTTGGGACTATAGGCACAGGCCACTATGCCTGGCTGCCCAGCTAATTTTTTAATTTTAATTTAATTTTTTTTTTTTTTTTTGTAGAGACAAGTTCTCATTATATTGTCCAGGCTGGTTTCGAATTTCTGGGCTCAAGTGATTCTCCAGCCTTGGCCTCCAAAAGTGCTGAGATTAGAGGCATGAGCCATCGCACCTGGCCCTGATGTTCTTAAAAGAGGCTGTTGCTTGACAAGCATCCGCTCCCTTATTAGGTGCCTGGTTGGCTTTTGTAACCAGGAGACCTATGGTCTTCTCCGGGTCTCAGTATGTTGTCAGAACCACACCCTTCTTGCAAGCGGCTTGTATGCCAACCAGAAGGCTAACAGCCTTAATTACAGAATGTCCTTTCCCTAGGAGTTGGTCAAAGTCATCTTGACATCCTCAATTGGGTGGAGAATCTTGGGTTATGTAGAAAATCTCCTAAAAAGTTCCCAAGCAAAGCTTGGGCCTGTTTTCAATGCTGAGCAAGTATTCCACCCATAACATTTTGGGCAGCTGAGAGGAGAGGTTGGCATGATGGAAATGCACCAGTTCTGAGGCTTAACATGTGTCCTTCACTTATGAGAAACCAGATGGTACATTAATAGGTTCAAAGTGGAGTCACAAGAGCCCTCCCTTCACATCGTATTCTACAAACACCTGTGAGTATATTCATGCAGTTAACAAAACAATACATCACCAATCTCTCTTGAGACTGCTGGTTTCATTCATCCTCTTCTATGGGGCTGTTGGAATGCAAGTATCTTCTAGGACTCTACATTTCTCTAGGTCTTTGCGTCATTTTGGTGAAAAAGGATCTGACATCAGCTCTGTGGCTTTGGCATCAAGACCCACTGGGATGTTAATGGGGAGGCTGACCCGTTGGCACTGAGCAAAGTCATGGATAGATTGACTGCTACGGCTACAAGCACTGAATTCTAATTACTCTGGTCCATGGGATGTACCTAAGTTGGGACATCACTGGCTTTACTGATGCTCGTGGCTGTTTATTTCTTGGGCAGGGTCTCCTTTCAATCAGCTGAAAGATGCTCTTTTGGGTTTTAGGTTCTATCTAGGATGTAATCAGCTCTTAACAAGAGTTGGGTATAGAGAGCTAAGATAAATTCTTGGGAGAGGGTGTTGGCCAAGTAGAAGCAGGGAGTCAGGATTGCAACCCAATAGGTCAGGCATCAGGACAGTGGGAATGGAAGAGAAACCAAGAACTCCAGAAGTGGAGGTCCTGTTTTATGCCCTTGTCCCATAAAGATAGATGAGGTGAGGACTACTGCTCAGTGTGCACTGGGATCCTGGGGCTCAGGCAATAAGACAACTCCAGCATCCTTCCGCTGATGGGAGTGAGATGTCCTAAGCTCTGGTTTTCTTCAACATAGACATCCTGCAAGATTGGACCCTGCAGCTAAGAAGCATTGGAGAAGGTAAGGGCTGGCAGTCTCACCTTGCAGTTGTCATCAGTGGTGCTCCATTTCCATGCTCTTCCCATTGGACTATCTCTGCTTGCTTCTCAATGGTCTCTGAAAATGATCTCTCTTTGTCATCTAGTTTTGCTTCCCATGTGACCCATTACTCATTCTCCCTTTGGTCTCACTTGTCCCTCCTCTCTATCATGAGCCCACCAGGCTCATCTCAGCCCTGCTCTTGTCATTCCTATTGTTTGTTTTTCTGGAATTCTTTTCTTTCTTCTGGATGCCACCCCAAGTTGTACATCTTGAAGACAATGTGAAGATCTGTCTTTTCCTTAAATCGTCTGCCAACTGCAGCAGTTGACTGACCACTTCATTGTACCCCTGAATGCTTATAGTACTTTCACAATGTGCTCTAAAATTGAGAGTTTAATTCTGTACTGTCTTTAATTGTAGGCTCTTATTTAATGTCATCCTTCTCATTCTGCTCCATTCAACAAGCATTTTTGAATATTGATAATGGGCCAGAACATTAAGTTGGAGACAGTTCTTGCAAACATAAAAATAGCACCTACTCAGTGCAGGGAAGATTTTTCCCTCACGCTGAATTTCAAGCTTCTTTCACAGTACATCACGCTAGCATTCACTGAACACTGGGTTCTCACAGGCTGTACTGAGAAATTTCCCATTATCTTATTTCCTCCTTACAGTATCCCAGTATGCACAGCAGCTTTCTATCATTCTCTATCCTGGAACCCCCTTTGAGAAATTCTGTGCACGCTGTATTCTCAGAGCCACTGACCCATGGCCACATTGAGTGGGGAGTAGGCCACATGGTATGGTCCATTAGTTGTGGCCCCCTACTCTGATACTGACCAAAGCTGGGACGACCAGTTTCTCTTTCTTCAGTATTTGTAATTTGGACTAAAAAAGTCCAGTGTCTGTTGGACTTGTGACAATATTGAGCCAGGGGTCAAGGATACCATATTGGACTATCTATTTTCTGCCATATACATAGAGAAGGAGACAGGGGAGGGAGGAGATGAATCAGCAAACATGGAGAAAAGCAGAGGGAAAGGGAGAAGGAGAGAGAGATGGTGAGAAAGATAAAAAGATGGGGAGATCAAGAAAGCATAACTAACTCCATTCATAACAGCATCTCGGTTCCTGATTCCTGCCCTTGTGAGAGCTGGCAGTACTTCCTGCCCTTGAAACACATACCACTATATCTTTCCAACAGTTTCTGGCTTAATGAAGTCACCTTACCTGAGTTACTATTACCACCCACCACATACACCTGGTTATGGCACACGATGAGAAATGTTACCTTTCCATTTCACAGATTAAATAACTGATCCTTGGTGAGTCCCACTATCTTTCAGTCAAAGATTGAAACTAGAAATTGAAAGCAGACCTTTGGATTCTAATATACTGCCCTATGCTTAAAACCTAACCCAGAGCTAAACCCCTAGTAGGTCTTCAATTAATACTTATTAATCCCTGGTGAACTGGTCCAGGTCATTCTAGCCTTAATCCCCTGTTCCTTCCTCTCTTCTCCCTGCTGCTTACCTGATGTTCCCTGACTGTTTTCTTAGTCATTTCCTTGGCTCAGGATCAGCCTTCAGCCAAGAAAAGAGCACACCCGTCAGCTGTTGAATGGGGACCCTGAAGATTATGTCACCATTTTGACACTGCCATTTGGGGCTGCCTATGGTCTTGTATCATCAACTATCTTCCATGATAATTGGGAGGGGCAGCTGAAGGCAGAGGCATCTCCATACCTCGGAAAACCTTAATCAAGAGAACAGCAGTGGTGCCTGCGCTCTTGGCAGTTTATTACAATTCCTGTAACAAGAGGAGCTGTGGGGATGTAAGGCATTATCCTCTCCCGTTGTTTCTAACAACATAGCCCAGAACAGCAGGCCCACAAGGACGAGGTGAGGCCATTCTCCATTCCAAACAACATATACTTTTTTGAAAATAAAAGAAGCAATTTAAGCATTTTGGCTTCCTGGGGTGAGTTGGCAGGCACACTTCTCATCTCATGGATGCCTTCGGGTGAAGGTGTTTTAATAAGAGAGAAAGCGGGAAGAAGATAGCAGAACTCTCCATAGGCAGAGTGGAACCATGGAGCATGGGCTATGGAGCCCATAGGCTGGGCGGAGGCAAGAAAGAGGAGACAGGAGAGGGCTTGGGGGATATGCACATAGTGGGAGATGCCTTGTTTTGCCTAGGTACCTGTGCCCTGGAGTCCAAAGCTCCTGGGAGAGCCCCATTAACCACAACTCAGAGGTGAAGAATTTCATTCTATTTATTTTGCTTCTTCGTTTATCTAATTCTCTTATTTGCTAATAAGAGAATGTTGAAATGATTATTATATTATTTGGGGGTGAGAATATATTTCCTCAATTACATCTTTTGAGAGCCTATACCCTAATAAAGACATGAGCCAAAGGAGGCTGCATTTCTTTGAAATGATGGATATGTTTCTTTCACCCCCTGAAGATAAAATGTGAAGTAATGGCTCTGGGGCCTGGCTGCTTGGTATTGAACACCAGTTCCTCTGTTTGCTAATGGTGAGATCCTGAGCAAGTTACTCAATTTCTGCAGACCTCAGTCTCTTCACCACTAAAATAGGAGTAATAATAGCACCATCCTCGTTGAATTGTTGTGAGTGTTGAATGAGTGAATACCCATGCAGTGTTAAGAGTGGTGCTTGGCATGTAGCAAGAGCCCAGGAAATGTTGACTATTAATATTCAAACAGCTTTTGGGGATATTGCTACATATTCTGTGACTAAGATGCAAAGATGAATAAGGGGATATCTGTCCTCAGAGCATCCATATTCCGGTTAGATGGCAGACATTAGAAAATAACAATATATCATATTTATTGAGCACTCACTGTGTGGCAGACATTGTGTCTGGAGCTTAATGAGATAGATGCTATTACTTATCTCAGGCTCAGAGAGGTTAAAAAACCGGCCTAATGTCACACAGCTAAGAAGAAGTGTAGCCAGGGTGCAAACCCAAGCCTTCCTGATACCACCACCTGATTTCTCAGTTGCTGATTTTTAGCATGGATACTACTTCCTCAGAGAGAACTTGCATTATTCTTCCATCGAGATGATGCAAACATCTCATCCCCAGGTTGACTCTTCTTCCTTAACCCATTCTGTTTTCCTTTATAGAATTTGTCACAATTTTAATTGCAGTTTTTTGGGCCATCTTTTTCCCCAGACTATAAACTCCATGAGGGCAGGGAGCAGATCTGGTTCATTCATCACTGCCTGTCTAGTGACTAGCACATGGGCTGACACAGAGCAGGCACTCAATAAATACTACTGAATGACCACCTGTCATGGACTGCCTCTCTGGAGGGAAGTAGGAAGTTATAATGTCTTCCGAAGTGCTAAAATAACATGCAGGAAACACACGGGGTTATCTCAGGAAGTTGGGGAAGGCTGTTCTGAGAAGGTGATGTTTGAAGTGGATCTAGAAGGATGGGGGAGCGTGTGCAGTGGAGAGGGAGTGGAGGCTGTTTCAACCATGTGCAGAAATATGTCTCCAGGAAAAGCCATAGGGAGTTGAGAAAACAGAGGAAGCCCAGCCTAGGGAAGGGCAAGTGTCAGAAATGTCTTGGCTTCCTTAGTTACAGGCCCAGTAAAACCACATAGGTCCCCATTTAGGCTGACCCAGAGCAAGTGCCTACTGGGAATAAGGTTATTCCCACGTGGGGCTGAGTCTTCACACTGCAAAAAGCCCTTTGAGGATCCCTTTGAGGGAGACTGAAAGAATGACTTTTTTCTTTATCATCCACAGAGAAAGAAGATAACAGTTTGACTAGGGACCTCTGTGTAATCTACAAATGGACATATCAGTTAGAATTCAGTTGGTTGAAAGAAGTAGAAAACTCCACACTCATGGGAGTTGAAATAGGATGGACTCCTGGCTCCATCATGTCGAAGCTCGGGATGGGCAGTCCTGGGCCATGGCAGCTCAGTCCCATCAAGTCCTTGGGGACCAGGCAGCTTCCAGCTTTCGACTGCCCCATGCTGAGGTATCCTCATGGTTGAGAATGAACTCTGACTGTTACCCCAGTGTTCCAAGAATCAGACTGAAGTAGACAGGGGAAGAAACAGCTTCTGGAGCCCTCTGCTTATACTCCATTGGCCAGACCTAGGTATACGACCTTACCTGTCTACAAAAAGAGGCTGAGGAATGTGATCTTCATATAGGAGACTGTGTGCCCAGCTAAAACCCACGGTCCTTAAAATAACTTGGAGCATGTATTGGGATAGACCATAGCAGACCCAGGCCTTTGCAAATTTCTGTTTGCCCTTGGCATGTGCAATGAAATCATTACCTGGACCAGAGGTTAATGTATTTTCAGGCTAACTAACATTCATACTTATCAGTTGAATACTATGCCATGCCAATCATTTTGCATTTTAAAAGCAGTCGATCGGCTAGGCACGTTGGCTCACGGGCTGGGTGTGGTGGCTCACGCCTGTAATCCCAGCACTTTGGGAAGCCGAGGTGGACAGATCACCTGAGGTCGGAAGTTTGAGATCAGCCTAACAAACATGAAGAAACCCCGTCTCTACTAAAAATACAAAATTAGCCAGGCGTGGTGGTGCATGTCTGTAATCCCAGCTACCCGGGAGGCTGTGGCAAGAAAATTGCTTGAACCCAGGAGGCGGAGGTTGTGGTGAGCCGAAATCACGCCATTGCACTCCAGCCTGGGCAACAGAGTGAGACTCCGTTAAAAAAAAAAAAAAAAAAAAAAAAGCTTTGAATCACTATGTTCTAATAAACTTTATAGGTGATTCTGGCAGGATGTGGTGGCTCACGCCTGTAATTCCAGCGCATTGGAGGCTGAGGTACGTGGATCACTTGAGGTCAGGAGTTCGAGACCAGCCTGGCCAACATGGCAAAAACCCGTCTCTGTTAAAAAACATAAAAGGTAGCCAGGCATGGCGGCATACGCCTGTAGTCCCAGCTACAGGCAGAAGAATTGCTTGAACCCACGAGGCAGAGATTGCAGTGAGTTGAGATGGTGCCACTGCACTCCAGCCTAGGTGACAGAGGACACCCCATCTCAAAACGAACAAACAAAAATAAAAAAATAAAAATAATAAACCTTCATAGACAATTCTGAGCACCCCTTACCATCTTCTCCCTTTGACAGCAGTTCTTCCCCAGAATCCCTGGGGAGCCCCCTGTGACACCTCTGACTTAAGGGAACTGTCAAGTATTTCTGCCCAGAAAAACCAGAGACTGTCAATCGCATTTTAAAATGATAGTCTAGGGCAGGCGCGGCGGCTCATGCCTGTAATCCCAGCACTTTGGGTGGGGGGCCGAGGCAGGTGGATCACCTGAGGTCGGGAGTTCAAGGCCAGCCTGACCAATGTGGGGAAACCCCGTCTCTACTACAAACACAAAATTAGCCAGGCGTGGTGGCGCATGCCTATAATCCCAGCTACTCTGGAGGCTGAAGCAGGAGAATCGCTTGAACCCAGGAGGCAGAGGTTGCGGTGAGCTGAGATTGGCCATTGCACTCCAGCCTGGGCAACAAGAGTGAAACTCCATCTCAAAAATAATAACAATAAATAAAATAAATAAATAAATAAAAATTGTATTCTAATTGCTCTACCTTTTTGAGCAGCACTTCCAGCTTATCATTTTTCTAATAAATCCCCCCCCCCCACCTAATTTCTGCCAGTTCTCACAGATCCCTGAGCTTCTTTATTTGGGCTTGCGAGGAGCCAGGACTACTTGGTACCTTACGGGTTTAGAGGAATGAAATGGCATGAAGTGTGTAAAAAGCTTAGCACAGCACTTGATGTGTAATACCTTTTCAATAAATGTTAGCTATTATTATTTTCTCAGAATTTATTCTGCTTAGGTAATAATGCAACTTTAAACATTTTTTAAAGCAAAATAGCCTAATAGTGAAATTGTTGTGTCTATCCCATGGCAATTCCTAAGTTATGACTAATAAAATACAATTTATTTTTTAGTTAAATTCTTCACTAAGGAACTTTTCTTGATTCTTATCTCCTGTTATTCTGTTTATTATGGCATCAAAAGGTGCAAAGACCTCCCATTTAGCCCATGCCAATTCTTCTGAATATTTTCTATGATAAACTGAATTCCAGGACTTTGCTACCATTAGCTTGGTCTAGTGAATTATATCTCTATAACTAATCTGAAACATCAGCTCCTTCTTCCTTAACTATTCAATACAATTCACAAATAAACTACATGGAGATTCCTCTTCATATTTATCATAAAGAGTATACTTAGTCTTATTCTGCATATATAAGACATTCTTGCTGCCAACAATATAAATAAAATGATAAGTGTATGTCAGATACCCAATAAATGGTAATCATCATTATCATGTTGTAATTGATGATACTTTTCATATTTATTGAGCACCTACAATGTGCCACTCTAGACTAAGTGTTTAATACACACAATCTTATTTTAATTTTCCCAACAGTCCTGTGAGATACACACCATTAGTTCTATTTTATAAATCGGGAAACTAAACCTCAGAGACTAAGTCTGGGTTGTCCAGAAAATAGAGCTCAGGGCCAAGCTTACTTACTAAACTTTATCGCAGGGAGAGACCATAATCCCAGGGAATCATAAATAAGGGAAAAGGGACGTAGAGTAGGGTAGGAAGAGAAGCAGTTTCAAGGTGATGCACAACTGAGCTGGCCACAACATTGCAAAAAAACACAACTGGTTGCTCCGTTTCACAAGATGATGCTGGAGAGGCCATATAGGACATCTGCCCTGCAAACAGTCCACTGTGGACTGGGTAGGTGAGAATTTATTGGCTGGCTTCTTCCAGGCTCCTGCCTTTCATTACGAAAGTTGGCCCCGTAGGTTGGTGACTCTGCAGTTCTCAGTTATGTTATGCAGCCTCTCAGGGCAGCCAGTGGGGAAGCCAGAGCCTCTGTGAGTCAGTTGGGTTGGACCTGGATGTTGAAGGTCTGTGGTTCCCTTCAAGTCGTGTGCAAGAGAGGCCCTGACAAAGCCAGTTCAGTCTCAGGGAGCTTCAGTGAATCTGCAGAGTTTGGGAATCAGGAGACAGAGATCATGGCCAGAGTTTTACAACTGCAGGAGCAGGTTAAGGGTTAGGTAGCGTCTTCTGATGGGAAAGCCAAACAAGTGACCAAGAATGAAGGCCATACGGGGCCACTTGGATGTGGGGTGGCATATAAAGAAGTTGAGGACATGCAGAGTGTTGTAGGGACCTGCTCAAGGTTACATAGACTGTATATAGCAGAGTTGGTATTCAAACCCAGGTCAGTCTGACTCCAACACTTTTATTTTTCAATGACCTCAAGACGCCTTGCGTTGCTGAGATTTTAAGTAAGCTGGGAAAGGGAGCAATGGTTTTCGGAGCTGTCTGGCTCAGGGCCATGAGCAGATAAATGCTTATGAAGTAGTCACAGGTGATCGATCAGGCGACAAGAATGCCCATAGGCCTGTGTTGTCCTTTTCTATATCTTAAGAATAGACACTTTCGGAGGGCATGATCCATCATGTTTAGAACTCTTCATATGGTCTGCTGTGGCTGTCTTAACTCAACCCGAAGGGTTAGCACCAAAGACAGCTGGCATACGCAGGCAACATATGACTGGACAGTGCTCTGCCCTCACCTCGGCCTGCCAGATAGATGTCAAGGGCATCAACAATGAAATTAAATGGCTCCATTTCCTTGAAGGGTTAGGAGGAATGGCCACATATTTCACATGAAATGGCTTGTGTGAATGTACGGTGACAAGAACAATAATCCAAGAAGTGAGGCTCAACAGCTGTGCAAATCTGAGACCTAGGAGCAAGAAGACAGTACACCTTTAACAGGTGTGCCTGGCTTTAAGAAAGCCCATCATTTGCCAGGGGCTTCTCTGTTCTTTTGTATTTGTCTTTCCCCCATCTCAGAAGCATGAAAGGGCCCCACTTCCCTCCAGGGCTGTTCCTGCTCTCTACCCCAGCCTTTCTTGGTTCTCTTGGAAAGCGAGTACTCCATCAATTACTGTCCTGGCATCTCTCTCACCTTCAATGTCTTCCTCCTTGCCTTGGGGTCCTCTTCTCAGCTTTCAGACATGTTCAGATTTAGCCTATTTAAGATGACTTTTGCCCATTTCTTCTCAAGCTACAGCCCATTTTTCTGCTTCTCAATTTTCTCAAATGAGCA
Organism: Theropithecus gelada; assembly: GCF_003255815.1. NCBI lineage: Eukaryota > Metazoa > Chordata > Mammalia > Primates > Cercopithecidae > Theropithecus > Theropithecus gelada. The sequence goes on from NC_037684.1 coordinate 7,928,201, forward strand.
TCTATTGGCTCTTAATCACACATTCAATTCTTAACTGTTTCAACACTAGTTTCCCTCTCACCACTCTCCTGAAGTGCTCTCTGCAGAGGCCACTGTAGTAAACATCTAATGCTTCTGCCACTCCTCATAGCTTGCATTTTCCCTTTTTCTATGGAGAAGAAACTGGAAAACTGATTTGAGGGCAAAGGATGTGAAGGGGTTTCAGTGACTTCTAGGTTTCACCATTGACTAGCTGAGTGAAAGTCAAGAGGAGAATCAAGTATTGGGATTAAGGGTTGTGGGGAAGATGTGATAGGTGAGATTTAATGCACACCAGGCCTGAGGCCCTGTTGGGACACCCAAGAGCATGATGTCCGGCACATTGTGGGGAAAGCAAAACTGAAATCCCCAGAGAAGGGAGACTCAAGAGGATACCACAAGGTGTTTCTTCCTTTTTCTAGGGAGAAGAAGGGAGAATGTGGACTATGCATACTTTCCTACCTCTTTGACTTTGCTTATGCTGCTTCCTTTCCCTTTTCCGTATTCCAATTCTCCTCCCAGAGAACCAGTTCCTTTTTCACTCCCAACCTATGAGACTTGGTTTGGCTAGGCATGCAACTCCAGGGTGGATAATATGATCTTGACCTGAGCCAATTAGTGATCTGTGCAGGGATGGGAACATGAGACTTCTTCTGAGGCTGCTGAGACAAAGACCCTTTCTCTTTGCTGTTGGATTTAAACCTGACAGAAGAAAGGCCTTGGGCTACTAAGTACTGGTAGGTACTTAATACCTCAAGGAGAGAGAGCTGGGCTGGGCATGGAGCCCACCCAGAGGAGGTGGAGCTGAAAACTGGAGGGAACCAAAATAGGATACTGGTGACGTCATCTGAATCCCTGAATCATGCCACACCTGATGACATCCCTATTCACTAGTCCTTTCAGTTTAACTGAGCCTTTTTGCTGAAGCCAGTTTACTGGGATTTATGTGATTTTCAGAAGAAAGAATTCTAGCTGATGTAGAAATCTAATACAATCATGAGTGACCTCTGAAATACCAAAATCAAGAGCCTCTTTTTTTTTTTTTTTTTTTTTTTGGAGGCAGAGTCTCGCTCTGTCGCCCAGTCTGGAGTGCAGTGGCACAATCTCGACTCACTGCAAGCTCCGCCTCCCAGGTTCACGCCATTCTCCTGCCTCAGCCTCCTGAGTAGCTGGGACTACAGGTGCCTGCCACTATGCCTGGCTAATTTTTTTGTATTTTTACTAGAGACACGGTTTCACCATGTTAGCCAGGATAGTCTTGATCTCCTGACCTTGTGATCTGCCCGCCTCAGTCTCTCCCAAAGTGCTGGGATTACAGGTTCACGTGAGTCACCACACCCGGCCTCAAGAACTTCTTCTTAGTCTCCTTTCTGAGTATCACCCGGTGCCCAAACTTGGAAACTGATCTGGGGGTAAAGGATGCCAAGAAGTTGCAATGACTTCTAGGTTTCAAGATTCAAGGATTGACAGCAAAGAGATGCCACTAGCAGAGGAGTGAAAGTCAAGAGAAGGATCAAAACCCAAACCATAGATTTGCAACCCAGTTCCTGCACTTGTTACTTTTATGCCCTTACACATTGCTCTGGGCCTCAGTTTCCTCATCTGTAAATGGGGCTGCTGTGGGAAGTGTATGTGGCAGGCTCTGAGGAAATGCAGTAGTTCTTTGGATGCTATTGGCAGACACTGGTGACAGTGGTGGTGAGGGTGGTCCTGATGACATCATCTCTCTACCACATTGAACAAGCCCACCACTGACCCACACTTGCTCCCTCCCATCTCCCCTCACCCAATTGACTTGGGCTGTTTGCATTGCTCCTCCTGCCTTTCTAATCACATATTCTCCATTCTTCTTCCTCCCCACAAATGTTGGTATTTTCCAAAGTTCTGGCCTGCACTCTGCTGTATCCTATTTTGAGTCTTCTTCCTCTGGGGATTTCAATTTTGCTTTCCCTACAATGTGCCGGACATCATGCTCTTGGGTGTCCCAACAGGGCCTCAGGCCTCACGTGCCTTAAATCTCCCTTGCGCCATCTTCCCCAGAACGCTTAATCCCAAACTTGCTTCTCCCCTTGACTTTCACTCTGCTAGTGGTTTCTTTTTTCCCTCAGTCCGTGAGGCTTGAAACCTAGAAGTCACTGCAACCCCTTCACATTGTTTGCACCTAAATCAGTTTCCAGGTTCGTCATCTTCAATTCTCTCTCTTTGTATTTCTCAACACCGTCCCCATTCTCTTCCCCTTGCTACCATTCTTGTTCCTGCTTTCCTTGCAACAGCCTACTGAATAGTCCCTGAATGGTCTTCCATACTCCGGTTTCTTCCTCTTTAATCTATTCTCATGAATGAGTCTTTTTTAACGCAAATCTTATAGTAAACCTCCTTTCCCCAGAAACTTTCATGATTACCTTGACTTTTGAATAAAATAAATATAATTCAACAAACATTAATTACAGCATCTCCTCTGTGTCAGATACTGTGTTAGGTATTGTGAGGAAGACAAAATTAAAATGAATATTATATTTCTAGGGCCTTATAATCCAGTAGTTTAGTTAACTAGACCATAAAGCCCGGTACACACACACACATAAACACACACACACACAGAGGTACTGAATAAAGTGAACTCTCATTCATTGCCAATCTGCCCTCCCAATATTATTTTTGCTTTCCTGTGCCTTGTGCTTAAGGATGAATGACATCCTTTTCCATGATTTCCTACCTCCTTGACTTTACTTATGATGTTTCCTTTTCCAGGAAAATCCTTCCCTCCAACTCTGCTTGGCCAAATCTTGTTTATCCTTTGTTGTCCTTTTCAAATGAAACCCTTCCACAAATCTTTTGCTGATTATCTTGTTAACGTAATCTTTTTCTCCTCTGATCTCCCAAAGCACCTTATATGAATCTCCACCTGGCATTTTCCACTTTCAAAAAAAGTTAGCTTTGTAAATTATCTGTCCAATTAAATTGCAAAGTCTCTTATTGTTTTATTTACCCTTACATCCCCAACAACTAGGAAAACAATTCTTGATTACAGCTAAGTATGCATTTATCTATATGAAGCAACACATCACTTAGGGCTAACTTTTTGTACTAAAAAGGATTCTTTGCCTAAAAAGTTCAAAAAATATTTCCAGCAGATTCTTTTAAATAAATCTTCAGGTTCATTTTAACTTGGTTATGAATTATCAACTACCACCCCGGAAAAGATCTGTGGATTGGGAGAAATTAAAGAAATAACAAAAAAGTAGAATTATAAGAAACTACTGCCCATTAATAATTTTCTAGAAAGGAAAAGAGGGTAGATCTTCACTGATCATGACAGCTGTTAAAGAAACAGGATTCTAGTTTTTAGAAATGAGATTAAGACATAATAGTTACTTTACAAAACCTGTATTAGAAGTAAGGGCTTGATTTGGAGAAGCTGGCATCACAGGCACGTAAACTCTCAATGCTACTGTACACGAGTCATGCATGCGGAAGAAAGTTTGGTCTTCCTGGATTTCCCAAAGGGTCTCAGGACACTGGTGCTGAGTTAGCCTAGGAGTCCTGGCTGCCAACAAGAGTGGGTCTCAGGGTCATGATGGGCAGTCTGTCTCTGTTGCTTTGTGATGACCTGGGGTGGGGGGTTGGGGCGTGTGCCATCAACCCTATCTGCCCCACCAGAGTTCCTGAGCAGCGCTGGGCTGGGGACTGGCTATCTAGCTCCCTGGGCAATGCCAGTGCAGGGGATGGAAGAGGAAGAAAGAACAGGCCATTTCAGACCTTCTGTCAGGACCCTGGGTTCCTTCCAGGGTTACAAACAAGGTGCAGATTTGGATCTGGGTGGTCCTGGAAAGGGTCTGCCTGGCCTATGATTTTTCCAAGATCAGGATTCCTGCCTGAGCCTGGTAGCTGATGAGCCCAAAAACCCTATTGCTGTTCACCACACATGAAAAGCCTTTGTTCTACAGAAAAGGGAACCTAGAAATAAAGCCACACATCTACACTCATCTGATCTTTGACAAAGTCAACACAAACAAGCAATGGGGAAAGGACTCTCTATTCAATAAATGGTGCTGGGATAACTGTCAAGCTATATGCAGAAGAATGAAACTGGACTCATACCCTTTACCATATACAAAAATTAAGATGGATTAAAGATGTAAATGTAAGACCTCAAGCTATATAAAAAAAATCCTAGAAGCAAACTTAGGAAATACCATTCTGGAAATTGGCTTTGGCAAATAATTCATGACAAAGTCTTCAAAAGCAATCGCAACAAAAGCAAAAATTGACAAGTGGGACCTAATTAAACGAAATCGCTCTGCACAGCAAAAGAAACTATAAACAGAGCAAATAGACAACTTACAGAATGAGAGAAAATATTCACAAATTATGCATCCACTGAAGATCTAATATCCAGAATCTATACGAAATTTAAATAATTCTACAAGAAAAAAACAAATAACCCCATTAAAAAGTGGGCAAAGGAAATGCACAGACACTTCTCAAAAGAAGACAAACAAGTGACCAAGAAACATGAAAAAACGCTCCACATCACTAACCATCAGAGAGATGCGAATCAAAACCACATTGAGATACCATCTCACATGAGTCAGAAAGGCTCTAATTAAAAAGTCAAAAAACAACAGATGCTGGTGAGGCTGCAGAGAAAAGGGAACACTTATACACTCCTGGTGGGAATATAAATTAGTTCAGCCATTGTGGCAGGCAGTTTGGAGATTTCGCAAAGAAATACCGTTCGACCCAGCAATTTCGTTACTGGGTATATATCCAAATGGAAATAAACAGTTATTATATCAGAATCTTGTGGAGGGAAAAATTAAAAAAAAAATTGTTTTTTAAATTGTTCCACCAAAAAGACACATGCACTTGTATGTTCACTGCAGCACTATTCATAATAGCAAAGTGATGGAATCAACCTAGGTGGCAGTCAAAGATGGACTAGATAAAGAAAATGTGGTATATATACACCATGGAATACTACATAAGCATAGAAAAGAATGGAATCATGTCCTTTGCAGCAACAGGGATGCAGCCAGAGGCCATTATCCAAAGTGAATTAATGTAGGAACAGAAAACCAAATACCACATGTTCTCACTTATATGTGGGAGGTAAACACTGGGTACATATGGATACAAAGATGGGAACAATAGACGGTGGGGACTACCAGAGAAAGGAGAGAGGAAGGGGGACAAAGGGTGAAAAATGACCTGTTGGGCACTATGCTCACTACCTGGGTGATGGGATCATTTGTACCCCAGATTTCAGTGTCATGCAATATGCCCATCTAACAAACCTGCACATGTACCTCCTGAATCTAAAATAAAACTTGAAATTATACATTTTTTAAAAAAACCTTTGTTCTGGGCCAAACTGGTCTTTTTCTTTTCTTTTCTTTTCTTTTCTTTGAGACAGAGTCTCGCTCTGTCGCCCAGGCTGGAGTGCAGTGACGTGATCTCGGCTCACCGCAAGCTCCGCCTCCTGGGTTCACACCATTCTCCTGACTCAGCCTCCTGCCTCCGGAGTAGCTGGGACTACAGGCGCCCGCCACAGCGCCCAGCTAATTTTTTTGTATTTTTAGTAGAGACGGGTTTTCACCGTATTAGCCAGGATGATCTGGATCTCCCGACCTGGTGATCCGCCCGCCTCGGCCTCCCAAAGTGCTGGGATTACAGGCGTGAGTCACCGCGCCCGGCCCAAAGTGGTCTTGTTAAAGGCATTGTGGTCGCCCTGATGCAAACCATTAAGCCACTCAAGGCTGCCCAGGGCCTCCAGGAGCCCCCACCACACATCATCATCCCCAGATGCTTGTTTCACCTTGCATGTTTCCAGGGATCCTGACAGACCCTCATCATCAGCTTTCGTTCTAGCCCTAGAAGTTCAGTCTTCAACAGAGGACTGTGTCCATAACTCATAAAGTTTATGGGAGGATTCAGGGAACCAACACATAGAAAGCTCTTATAGTGGTGCCTGGCCTAATGTGAGCCCTCAATAAATGTTAGCTAATGTCACTGTGCACTTATTATTTTTTGTTGTGTCTCATGTTCATTGTGTCATGAAATGAAATGACACTCCCCACAGAGGGTTGAGGAGTATAATGGTTGATAGCATGAAGTCAGAGAGACCTGAGTTTGAGTCTAGACTCTTCACTGACTAGCTGTATGACTTGGGGCATGTTTCTTAACTTCTCTTAGCCTCACCTGTAAAACCAGTGTAATGGTGTCTACTTTGATGTATTGATGTGAAGAGTAAATAAAATAATGCAAGCAGAGGTCCTACCATGATACCTGTTATTTACTGAATAATTAAACAGTATGGAAAACATATAACTTGTAATCATTCTTTTTAGTAGTATTTCTGCAGGAGATACAATATGGTTAGGGGATGGGATCATACGTGAGGAATGCCAAATCAGTGTTACAGACCATATATTTCCAAGGAGCTTCAAGGCAAGAGGGGCTGGGGTGTAAGACAGAAGGCAAGTGAGGCGTCCTGGAGGGATGGTGGGGCAGGATTGGGGCAGAGAAGTATAGGTAGGTGGGGTGCATGTGGAGAATTCCACACAGAGGTTCTGTGCTGGTCAGTTTGGGGAAACACTCCAGTATTTAAGGAGGGAATATGATGAAGTTTCTTTTAATTATCTTAAAGATCCTTGTGCAAAATGGACTCTGGAATTTAGATGGGGAGTTACCACCGCAGAGCTATCAGTCCTGATGACCTGGCATACATCTCTGACAAGATGGGGAGCCTGCAAGATAAATGGCTCAAACTAAGCTAATTATGGGGAATTTTCCCAGGAGAAGGAGGAGTGAATGTTATCAAATGGGCTTTGCCTCCCTCTCTCTCAAAGTATCCCCAGCCTACCTCCCACCAACCAAGAGCAATGCTGAAAATGATAAACAACAGAACTGGTGCTTGGGGTTTGCCCATAAAAGCTGATGGGCCTGGAAACATTCTCAGACATGCGTCCCTCATTGGTCCAGGGCCACTTTGCACTGTCAAAGTCTCTCATCTCACAAGTGAGGAAACTGAGGCCAAGTCGGGCAGGAATTTGGCAATGTGACAGAGCAAAGTGTTAACACTTTGCTGACTTCTCTAGTTTCCATTATGACTTGGCGATTAAGACCAGTATTGAATCCTTGCTCTGCTGTTTGTTAGTGGTGGAGTCATAGACAAGTTCAATACATTCTCTGTCCCATCATTTTCTCATTTGTAAGGTGAGAACTCCCTCCCTCCCTCCCCTCCCTCCCTTCTTCCTTCCTTCCTTCCTTCCTTCCTTCCTTCCTTCCTTCCTTCCTTCCTTCCCTCCTTCCTTCCTTCCTTCCCTCTGTCCCTCCCTCCTCCCTCCCTTCCTCCCTCCCTCCCTCACTCTTTCCTTCCTTCCCTCCTTCCCTCCTTCCTTCCTTCCTTCTGTTCCTCCCTCCTCCCTCCCTCCCTCCCTCCCTCCTTCCTTCCTTCCTTCCTTCCTTCCTTCTTTCCTTCCTTCCTTCTTTTCTTTCCCCTTCCTTCCTTATTTCTTTTCTTTGTAGGATAACCAACTTATTTCTACAAACGCAGACCTCTCACTGGTTTCTGCACTGAAAGTCCAGCATTTCAGGAAACCCCTTGCCCCCTGGCAAATCCTATTTGTTCAATAACACTGCCTCACTTTGTTCTAGGTGCTACAGATACAGCAGTCACTCAGAGAAGATCCCTGTTCTCAAGGAGCAAACATCGTAATTCTATAAGGTGAAGAGAGACATGGACATGTTGATGAGTTAATAAAACAATGAACATTCTACAAACGTGAACTATGTATCAGGCTCTATACTACATGTTTTACAAATATAACATCATTATATTTATAAACAATTCTAGGAAATAGATAGCAATACCAACCCCACCCCATTTTCCACTGTGAAAACTGAGGCTTTGTTCTATTAACAAACTTTCCTAAAATCATACTGCTGGTCAATGGCAAGTTATTTAAACCCCAGAGTTCCAACACACATGCTCTCAACCTTGATATGCCACCATCTCATGAATGGCAAATGTAAGAATTAGACAGGGTGAGGATCATGTTTATTTTTCCTACTCTCAGCTGGCTGGGGATCTCTTGTCCTACCCACTAGGCTGCATGGGAGATGGAGTGAAGGGTCCTCTAGAGCCCATTTGCTCCAGCTCCAAGCACCAGTGCAGATGCTGGAGCCCTTCTTTGCAATGTCACTTCTATCCTAGAGAGGTTTAGTCGGGAAGCCTGATGACCACAGCAGCTTACCCAGCAGACAGGAAAGCAAGAACATATGGAACCTGCAGGATTCCTGGAGCTCGGGAGTTCTTTGGCTTTGAGTGGCTTTCTGCCAAGAACATCTACCAGCAGAAGATGGGAAATGGGTGATGCTCCAGTGCTGGCCAGAGTTCTGTGCCAAAAGAGAAAATGGAGGCCATTTCTCTCAGACCTTCAGGGCTCCTGGCAGATGACAGGCTGATGAACAAGAATTGCCTGAGCTTGAGAAATATTTCCCATTCTCAAGGCTGACTGTTCTATCCGTCTACCCAACCACATTTATATGAAACTGATGAACTAACATTGTTGGAAGAAACTTTATTCATCACCCAGTCCAAGGGTCTGACTTTACAGATGGAGATAAGATGACTTCTCAGGGTCACACAGGTTACCAAGGAAGAGACCACAAGGAAGAAACAGGTTACCAAGTCTGGGCCACAAATTGCTGAACTCAGAATGCAAGGCAGTTCTGCAAAGTGCACTGCTTCCCCTTGTGACTGGACCTTACAATTATTTATAGGGAAAATAATCCCTTATACACTTTCCATGTTTATAGAAGGAGCCTGTGGGGCCAGGGAGTGGGGCTCAGGGTTCAGGGATCACTGGCTAATAATGTCAGTTGGAAAGGGAAGTCTGGAAAGTGTTTGATGTGTGAAACAGGTGTAAAAATGCTCTTAAGCCACAATGAGGTGTGAGATAGGGCAGAAAGAAGGTAGCAGAGTAGGAGAGGGGAGGAGGGACATCCTGAGTTCTCAGCCCATGCTAGACCACAGGGAGTTTGAGTCTTAGACTCCTACTCCACCACTGATGACTCCATTCCCTACCTCATACTCACCCAGCAACTACATGGCAGAAGATACAGGGAGGAGAGTCCCAGACTCACAGGCAGAGTGGGCCAGGCAGCTTCACTGCCACCAGCTGTGTGATCTTGAGCAGGTCTGAACCCCTGGCCCCTGCTCCCATCCCTCTCTTTATTTCTGTTTCTTCATCTGCTGAAGCACTGAAGTTACAGATTTATGGGGCAGGTCAGAGAGCAAGTTTACAAAATGTTTATCACAGGGCCTGGCCAGGAAAGACCCTAATAAATGGCATTTGTCACGACTGTTGCTGGGAACATCACATTACCTGCCTCTCCTGCACTGTGCTGTGAGGAATAGCCCAGCGTGCTCCTCCTGGGGTTCTCCCCAACCCTGCAGTGAGGCTTGCAGAGCAGCCACATCCATTTGCTCTGCTGGCTTAAGCAGGAACCAGAATCTGCTCCCCAGGGGCTTGGGATGGTGTCTGAAACAGAACACATGGAGTCCCCCAGGTGTGGCAGGAACTACATTGACAAAACTCTCAGCATTACAAAGTGGAGAACTGTGGAGACATTGTCATCTTTCCCTTCATCCCATTTTCTTCCTTTCTTATAGGAATTTTTATTTAATCCGGGCCTTGTGGACAGCAGCGAGAGGATGCAAGTGCTGGTTGGCCATCTGTGCTTGGACAAAGCTGCCTGCTGTCTTCGGCTGTTCGATTCACTGCTGCTGTGGCCTTGGGCCAGTGAGCACCCTGTCATTCTAAGTTACCCTCAACTGGAACCCAGACTCTGCAGAGGTGTGGTGGGCAGTGAAGGAAGAAGAGCCAGCTTCATGACGACCATGCAGACACATGCCATGACAGTCACTTCTTGTTTAGTGCCTCCTGACCCCTACACATCAGGCAGTAAGAGGTCAGAGGTCCATCATGCCCACCTCCCAGCTTACGGTCTCTATCCTCAGCTGAGCAGAAGAACTCAGGGCCAATGTACCCAGGGCTGGGCTTCCTGCCTTCCTTGCTTGTCTGGCCACCATGCTGCAGGTTGATGCCTCAGGCCTTTCCAGTGCATGGGCAGAGGAAGGGTTGAAGGCAGCAGATCTGGACTTAAGTCCAGCTGTGTGACCTTTGCCTAGTTCCTTAACCCTTCCAGTGCCGATTTCTTATCTGTAAGAGGGAGGTGCTCATATCTCCATACCAACTTGCACAAAGGTTGAATGAGGAGAAGAATATGAGCGCCGAATGCATTGGAGGCACCCCATGCATGACACTTCTCCTCCTCCCCTCTAGGAAGGCCTATGGTAACCCAGAAATCACTGGACCACAGCATTCAAATGAAGATTGAGTCCCTACTTCTGGTGTATGGAGCAAAGGAGAAGGCCACATAGAGTTTCTTTCTCCCAAGACTGCAGAATGGGGATTAGCCCTCTCAGGGGAGCATGGTACAAGTCACAATTGTGCTCTTCTCCCCATAACTGTGGCCATGTGGCCTCATCTGCTGCCCAATGTGACCTCAGCCTCAAAGCCTCACCTCTACCTTAGAAAGGTTGGATTGAGGATCCCCCACTCCACATTCTGGGATTGGGCACCACGTTCCCCTCACGGCTGGGGCAGCTCTGCTTCCATGGCCCACGTTCGGTCCATCTGAGATTCTTCTAAATCCAATTCTGGGTGTCTACTTTCCAAATTCTCCCAGACTGGGGCTCAGTTTTGACCTGCCCTGGCCATTCTTGTGCCCGTGGTATAGAGGGCACAAGACAGCACTGTCACTCCCCTTCTCCACGCTGCTCTACCCGAGGCTGCATAGGTGGCCTCTGGATTTCAGGATACTTCTTTTGCCAGTGGAAGATCTGAGCTATATCAATATTTAAAAGACTTTAAGAAGTCACAAAATGTATATGTGCCCCACAATGACAAGATTGTTTTTTTTAGATGCAGAAGGCTCTAACTCTAACAAATTATTATCCAAATACAGGAAATAATCATTGTTAGCATTAGTAGATCTCTTGCAGTGATGTTTTGGGAGCCCCATAGACTATCATCTAAGTCAGGGAGTTCTTGAACTTGGTTAGGTGGCTGAGTACCTGAAAGTTTGTGTCCTCTTTACAGAAGCAAAAATACTGTTATTTAATTCAATTGAGAGGTATAAAAATACAAATGTAGGTCACCCTATTTTTATGTTTTGAGCGCTGTATTAAGTGCTTTGTATGGAGTAGTTCACTTAATCCTCACAAAAACTCTTGTGGAAGTATTGCAGGTTAAGTATTCCTTACCCAAAATGCTTGGGACCAGACATATTTTGAATTTTGGACTTTTCTGGGGACTTTTGAATACATATTTGCATATAAATAATGAGATATCTTGGGGATAAGCCACAAGTCTAAGTACAAATTTTATTTGTGTTTTATAAATACCTTATACACATAGTCTGAAGATAAGTTTACACAGTATTTTTAATAGTTTTGTGCATAAAACAAAGTTTGTGTACACCAAGCCATCAGAAAGCAAGGGTGTCACTATCTCAGCAACCCATGTGGGCAACCTGTGGTTGCTTTGTGTCACCATTATTCCTGACTCTGAATTTTCATGCTACCTAAGGCAATCATTTTCTTATACCGATTCACGCATAAGTACTTAAGAGTAAAAAATAGGACAGACTATTAATACGGTGGGAAAAATCATGTATTTGGGATAACCAAGCAGTACAGTGGCATCACCAGAATACCTGTATCTGCTATTAAACAAGAGCAATAGCAAACAATGGCAGACTGATTAAACCGTGTGTTATGTGCCTGCATTTTGACTGTGACTCGTCACATGAGGTCAGGCACAGGATTTTCCACTTGCACTGTCATCTAGGTGCTCAAAAAGTTTTGGATTTTGCAGCTTTTTTTGTTTGTTTGTTTTTCGAGACAGGTCTCGCTCTGTCACCCAGGCTGGAGTGCAGTGGCACAATCTCTCTGCTCACTGAAACCTCAGTCTCCTGAGTTCAAGAGATTCTTATGCCTCAGCCTCCTGAGCAGCTGGGATTACAGGCACGTGCCATGACGCCTGGCTAATTTTTGTTTTTAGTAGAGACGGAGTTTCACCATGTTGGCCAGGCTGGTCTCAAACTCCTGGCCTCAAGTGATCTGCCCACATTGGCCTCCCAAACTGCTGGAATTACAGGCATGAGCCACTGTGCTCGGCCTCAATTTTGGAACATTTTGAATATTGGATTTTCAGATCAGGGATGCTCAGCCTGTGTGATCACTCGCTAAGGTCTGAATGCTGGTGTCCTCCCGAAATTCTTATGTTGGAAGAATTTAATCTCCAATGTGATAGGTGGGTGGGAACTTTGGGAAGTGAGTAAGCCATGAGGGTTCCACTCTCATGAACAGAAATAGTGCTGTTATAAGAGACGTTGAAGGGAGCTGCTTTGCCCTTTCTGCCATGTGAAGACACAGCAATAGGCACCATCTATGTAGCAGAGAGCGAGCCTTTCCAGATATCTAATCTGCTGCTACCTTGGTCCTGGGCGTCCCAGCCTTCGGGACTGTGAACAATACATTTCTACTGTTTATAAATTACCCAATCTATGGTATCTGTTAGAGCAGCCCAAAAGGATTAAGACACTATTATTTGTTGCCATTTCATAGATGAGCCAGTTGAGGCTCAGAGAGGTTAGATCACTTGTCCAGTGTCATTCAGCAAGTTGGGAAGCAGTGACTCAAACCCAGAAAGTCAAATCAATTCCACTGCTTTTATTCCACAGTTCCTGCCCTCCCCTGCTCACCCCTGAGAATCAGAGGCAATGTCATCGTTTAGATGTGACTACGTTATGTGTAAGCCATATCAAATTACAGCCGTCAACACATGGGCTGACTCACAGACAAACAACATCTCAAAGCTAGGCAAGAGGTATCCGCTGTTTGATAATATTTGTCTGCTAATTTTGCTAATTGTGTGCTCATTTGTCATCCTCCAGTGAGTGACAGCAGGCAAACAGTAGGAGGCACCAAAGGTTTAAGAAAAACATATGGGAGAAAAGCTTAACCGGGAGGCTTTTCTATGTCTTAGCTTTTTGGGGTTTTTCCCCCCTGCCAACTGGAAAAAAAACAACAACACACAATTATTGCATTTCTGAGACAGAACTGCCTGCTCTGGTTCATGGAAATCCATGTTATTTCAGAGATGCCACCCTGCTACCCATTGATGCTCTCCTGGTGTTCTAACTCTTCCCACCAGCACAGTGTCCTGGTACGGCAGGGACTCTCTGTAGCGTGGGGGGCAGGGGCACTTCAGGGGTGGGTGGTAAAAGCTGACCAGGACTGTGCAGCTCTGTTGTGGTTCCCACCCGTTGTGGAGAATAACTGCCCTAAGGTGACCCATGTCTCCTCCCATATCCTCTACACCTATGCTCTTTATGATATGACCCACTCTGGTTGGACTAGGGTCAACAGCTGGCCCAAGTGCAGCCAAACCATAGACTGGACAGGAAACAAGGGCTCTGAGCTTCACCTCAAAAGATGAACTGTGCCTGTCAGACCCCTCTCTTGGAAGTGTAGTGCCAGGGCTCCGGAGGGGTGGAGCTTCTGCACTGCAGGGGCACATGGGGGTGAACTGGGCAATGGCCACAATAGACTAGAGTTCTCGGAGTGCAGGAGCCATGTGTGAGTCCAGGGAGTCAGCGGGTGCCAGCAGGAAAATGGAGCAGATCCACAGATGGAGGAGGGGATGCCAGGGAAGAGCGGAGACTCTGAGGGACTAGCCAAGGGTCCCACTGCCTTTTCTGCTCCTGGCCCCTGTTTCTACCTGTAGGAAGGCGCTCGTTCTTGGATTCTCATGAAATGTTCCTTCTTCTTTCTTGGCGTCTTTATCGTACCCCACCCACTCTCATGCTTTTACTCAAACCAGATAGCACTGCCTTAACGAAGGTGCACAAGAATGCTATTTGAGTTGCTGGGGCCTAAATTCCCTCAGTAAGTGAATCTCTGCCTCCCCTTAGACCCCCTCATTGGATGGTCAGAAGCTTCAGGAGACTGGCTCAGGCTCACCATTCCACTGTTCTGTTCCTTCATTAGCTGTGTTCCCCAGTTAGCTCTCCAGCCCCTTTGCCTTGCCCCGCCCTCCCAGCCACTGCCCCCGACTGAACTGTTTACATGGCTTTCTACATTTGCTTAGTGCTCACTCCCAAGTTCCCAACCTCCTACTTGACTGCGTCTCCAACTGTGATCCTTTCCCCAGTTCCTGCGGAGCCCGGGCTCATTTACATTTCACTCACCAACCTCATTTAGGTAATTTTCTACAGTTAATTCAATGTTCACCAAGTAGCCCTGGATTGCATTTGCATTCATCACCTTCTGGGGCTCTGAAGCATTTCAGAGTATGGAGGCTTCCCTGCTGAGAACCCCACTTAGGCAAAGGCATCAACAAAGCTCCTGGGCTCTGAGCAGAAGATCTCGCTGCAGGGTCAGCCCAGTGTTCTCTTCTGACAGCAGCCCCAGGAGGGCAGGAAGTGCCCTTTGTCCTGCCAGTCTTGTCCAGGGAGGAGGTGTCCTGACTCTGGCCTTCCTGTCTCCTATTAATTCACTGTGAATCCATCTCTAGGTTTATTGCCTGCTGTGCAAAGCATTTCCTTCACCTTAGCCTAAAATAGCCTAAGCTTCAGGGGGTGCCATCTAGTGCCTATACTATTACAAAGCTTGGGAAGTAGAAAATATACAATAAAAGACTTCACAATATCAGAATTGAAAAGGTGTGGTTGCTTGTGAACACAGTCACAGACAGCCCTTGGCTCATAACAGGCTACCTCTTGGTCTCCACTTTGCTAATTGGTGGTGGGCGTCACGGCTATAAGACTCTCAAACCAGCACAGCAGGCCTCACTGTCCATGGGTGCTGTACATGACCAACTTTTTGCTTTAGTCTTCTACAATTATTCAGGTTAGTAAAAGAAAACTTGTGATAATGGAAGTTTGCAGCAAGTAATAGTAATAGAGATCTGAAAGTCTGTTAGGTAACCGAGGTTGCAAACGTCAGTAATTCATCTTTATCCGCAAAGCAGGGAAGACTGGATTCTATCACTTACAGGTTTCCCCTGCCTTTGTTATATTTCAGGATTTACTGGAAAGGAATTGTCTGGCCTGGCTCCTTTTGTGTTTCATTTGGGCCTCCAAGGCCATATATATGTAAAAAGAATGTCACTGCCTGTGTCAAGCTTTTGGGACAGAATTCTAGAAATTCACCTATAGCTTGTTCTTATTCCACATTGTGCCACCTTTTCACAACCCTGGTTCAGTTTGCTTTAAGATTTTCTATCCAGGATCTCAGTGGCTGAGATGTTAGTCCCCATCGTACTTCAAGTAGTAGAATAGGGGCTGAGGCCGGAGCCTGGGCCCACCATCCCACCATCCCTGTCTGTGAATACGCCTCATGCTGTGAGCAACACAATAAAGTTTGCTTCAAACAAAAGTGTCATTTCCCTGTAGGAAACCAGGTAAAAGTGCTGAGAAGTGCCACTATAAAAGTTCCTTCTTTCTCTACCCTGAGGGGTGGAGCTTCTGCACTGCAGGGGTGTGTCGAGGTGAGCTTGGCAGTGGCCCCAATGGGCCAGAGTTCTGGGGGTGCAGGAGCCATGTGTAAGTCCAGGGAGTCAGCTGGTGCCAGCAGGAAAATGGAGCAGACCCACAGATGGTGGAGGTGACGCCAGGGGAGAGCCTGAGCCCAGATGTTACAACTCCCATGTTTCTTTGGCTGCCTGGTGCAGTTTTACTTAGCATCTCTTCCTATGTAGCAGGATGAGCTGCAGACAAGAACCCCTCAGAAACCGAGTTGTGGAAGGAAAGGGCTTTATTCAGCTAGGAGCATTGGTGGACTCACACCTCCAAAAACTGAGCTCCCCGAGTGAGCAATTCCTGTCCCTTTTAAGGGCTTACAACTCTAAGGGGGTCCATGTGAGAGGGTTGTGATAGACTAAGCAAGCAGGGGGTACGTGACTGGGGGCTGCCTGCACCGGTAATCAGAACCGAACAGAACAGGACAGGGATTTTCACGATGCTTTTCCATACAATGTCTGGAATCTATGGATAACACAAGCAGTTAAGTCAGGGGTTGATTTTTAACTACCAGGCCTGGAATGCAGCACCGGGCTGTCTGACTACTGATTTCACTTCTGTCTTTTCTTTAACTCCTACTTTTTCTTTGAGGCAGGAATTGGTCATAAGACAGCATAAGGGCTGGTCTCCTCCCTTACCTCTAGCGTGATGCAAAGGAGGGCTGGTATCCCTGCTTTAGCAAAGCACAGCGCTTCTCTACCCCTTAAGCTCTCCCAGGCAGCTGACACCAGCCTATCAAGCCCTTGTTCTGTGTGTTGTCAACTGGGAGTGTTCTCAGGTTCCTCCAAGCCACCAGCTAGCTGGAAGGTGCAGTCTGGAAAAAGGAATGCTTTGATGAATCCCTATTTATGAGCTGGAAGGGCCTTCTGAACACGGGCCAGGCTCTATCAGTTTCAGAGGGGGAGGTGGTGGAGTGGATCTACTCACAACTGCATGGGGAATGAGCGCTGTTAGGCCGTTCTCAACATTTCCTTTAAGAAAGTAATGTTGGCGCTGATTCCAGTAGACCTTTAAAAAGGATCTTTATTCAAGTCTTAGAACTGATTAGACAAGAGCCATGCTGGGTCTGTCGGGCTCAATTTATATCCTCTCTACTTCTGGGCTCAATTTATATCCTCTCTGCTTCCCAAGAGGGAGCTGAGCCAGGCAGGTAGGTTCCCCAGAATAGGCAGGGTCAATTCCAAGGCCACCTTCCCAGGGTGATCTGGAATGGGCTCTTTCTCTCTCTCTCTCCCTTCACCAGGTGCTCCTGCAGAGGAACCCTGTGACTCCCCCAGGCTGCAGGAGCTCTCCGTTCAATGCAGTATCCATTGGCCACATGTGGCTTTGAGCTCCTGAAACATGTGTGGTCTAAACTGAGATGTGCTGTAAGTATATAGTACACATCAGATTTTGAAGACAGTATGACAAAAGGTAAAATATATCATTAATATTTTTTATATTGCTTGCATGTGGAAATGCTAACACTTGGGATATATGAGGCTAAATAGTATATAGTATAAAAGCCAGGCACAGTGGCTCACACCTGTAATTCCAGCATTTTGGGAGGCTGAGGCTGGCGGATCACTTGAGGTCACCTGAGGTTGGGAGTTTGAGACCACCCTGACCAACATGGAGAAACCCCGTCTTTACTAAAAATACAAAATTAGCCAAGCGTGGTGGCGCATGCCTGTAATCCCACCTATTCGGGAGGCTAAGGCAGGAGAATAGCTTGAACCCAGGAGGCAGAGGTTGCAGTGAGCCAAGATCATGCCATTGCACTCCAGCCTGGGCAACAAAAGCGAAACTCTGTCTCTAAAAAAAAAAATGCATATATATATATATAATGAAAAATAAATTTCTCCTGTTTTATTTTTAAAATACAGTCATTGGAAACTTTAAAAGTGCCTTTGTGGCTTGTATTAAATTTCTATTGGACAACACTGTCCTAGAAGCATTTTAGACTGCAGAGGTTTAGAGCTGAGACTCTGGGTGAAGAGCAGGAAAGATAAAGATCAAGAAGGTGAAGATTCTGCCACTTCTCTGCTCAAAACTTTCTAAAGGCTCCTCCTGATTCTTTCCTCAAGACCTCTGAGGTCTCTAAGGCCCTGGAGGCCTTGTACAGGCTGGTCCATGTCCTCCCACCCTCATATGTCTCCTGGAGCTCCAGTCAACCTGACCTTGCTTTTCAACCTAGCCAGCCATGCCCATCAGAGGGCCTTTGCACATGCTGTTCCTTCTGCCTAAAACACTCTCCCCTGGACAGTTGCACACTTAGAAAGTTACCTCCTCAAAGAAGCCACCTCTGATTCATTTCCTCAATCCCAATCAGAACCAATCACTATCCCTTCGCCCTGTTTTGTTTTTCTTTAAAATTCTTATTACTCCCTGACATTGAATTGCACATTTACTTTCTGTTTCCTCCAGATAGGGAGCCTCTGTCTCTTTTGTTTACCACAGTGCCTGGCACATACTGGATACTCAGAGAATGCTTGTTCAATGAACACAAACATCAGTGTGGCAAGGCCAATGAGATCCAGCCATTTTTCAAATGAATAAGCTCAGGCTTGGAAAGAGGTGAGTACAGGACAGAGCAGGAATTGGTTTCGGTGACTGCACCGAGCTGTGAGGGACAGTGGCTGGGTGACCTGGGAAGTCACCTGTTCTGGGACCTCATGCACTGGGAATGTGTCCTAATCCAGGGGATGAGGACCAACTTAGCAGGGAAGAAAATAAAGCAAAGTGAAAAAGGCCACTCTGATTTGCTCTGGAGAGTTCCTGTGGGAAACAGGTGTCAGGATTAAAAGGAAAGAGCAGGTGTGAGGTCTCACTCATTCATACTCTTGCATCACAGCATCCTTTGAGAAGAGGCACATGGGGCCAACCTAGATAGGCTATCAATAATCAAGGTCCTTCCAGATGTGCGAAACAGGCCTTAGAGCCTCAGAGCTGCAGGAGGTTTTCATGCCTGCTCCTTGGGCACATCCCAAGATCAGAAGCTCACTCCTTTCAAGGCAGCTGAGCTGTTAGTTTTTCTGTTCATTTTAATCAACAAAACGTATTTGATTCTTTCGGGTCAGCAGTGACCTTCTTGTAGTTGATGCTTTTCAGACACTTGTTCTAGTTTTGGACTTCTGGGGGCACATTGAACAGACTAATTCCTACTCCCCAGATCAGCCCTTCTGAGATAGAAGGTCATGGCAGCTGAGAAGCTGAACCTCCCAGGAAGCACACTCTCAGCAGGGCTGCCCTGTGGTCTGACCTGCAAGGCGACAATTTGGAAATCAAGTATTATGGCTTAGCCATTCGGGGGCTGGTTCTCTGAGGCCACAGCCTTCTCCTTGCTCACCCAGAGTAATGCCAGTTCACAACAGCCAGCCTGACTTCTCTTCTGACTTCCAAACTCAAACTTACTTTTTCTTGTTACTTTAGCAACATCGATTCAAGCCCTTGTGTGTGCCAGGTACGATGCTACACCTTGAGGACAGAATAATGAACAAGACACAGTCCCTGGTCTCGGGGAGCTCACAGTCTTAGTGGAAAGGCTGACAAGTCTGCGAGGTATTAAAACCCAGCAGGATCCAGGCTGGAATGAAGGCAGATCTCAAGGGCACAGGCCATGGGCACAGAGGAGGACCTGATCCACCCCATGGGACGCAGGGAGGACACCCTGGAGGAGGCAAGGCCAATGCTGCCAATTTCCCATTGCTTACTGGGGAGTTCAGTCTGTAAGTCCCACAGATGCTTCTAGTGAAACCCATTTGCCATCTTAATCAAGAAACTTCAAAATCATCATTTCATGCTTTCTTTCCACCTTACCCTATCTCTCACACACTTGCATACACCCACATGGGTGCCCATATATGCAAACAGAGTCACTTCTGTCTCCTTGCCTAATCTTTCTCAGACCTGTCCCTCCCCCTCAAGCTTTCCAGCTCCTATCAATTCTCACAGGCCTGGAGCACCATACTCCCCGCCGCTCCATCCCTCCGCCACCCCATGCTCCACTGTGCTGGAAAGGTCCTCATACATACTGACCTGCAAATGACCATGGATCTCTATTTCCAGCAGGCAAGACTCCCCAGAGGCTGGCTGTCTAGGGCTCTGGGCGGCCTGTCCAGCACCATCCCTGTGAGCCCTGCCTGCAAGCCTCAAGGGCCACCCATGCTGGCATGCCTGCCCTGCCCCAAACCATTGTGTCACACTTGTTCCCACCTCTGTACTCCTTTACACATGCTGCCCCCTACATCTGGAACACCCTGCCCTTTCTTCTCAGCCCCCAAACCTGCTAGTCATCCTTTAAACCCGCTCGAATGTCACCTCCTTTGTATAACGTCCCTTGGGCAGTCAGTTGCTCTTACTGAGAAAAGAATGCTGTGCGATCATAGCCATTATCATCAGCCCACTAGCCAGGGGGCTTCTCCCCACTTCCAGGCTGGGCCTCTCAGACAGCAAAGACAGTGTGTAATTCATCAGTGAGCCCCAGAACATAGCAGAGAACTTAGTAATAGCATTAATAAACAATGCTATTATTTATTAATAATGAATACAACCAGCAATAGCAATGAATAAAAATAGTGATGAATAATAAGGAATAGCAATGAAAATAACCAGCATCATCATGATGATATTACTATCCATGGTGCCAAGCCCCTTGCTAAGCACTCTCTAAGCAAGATCTCATTTAATCTCTTGGTATCCTCTAAAATCCTACTCCTACGGATTTTACTAAAATCCTACTCCTGCGGATGAGGAACCCTCAGTTTAGAGGATATAAATCCCTCTCCTGGGGTCATACTTTTTGTAAACAGCAGAGATGGTTTCATCTGGTTTCCAAGCTTGTGCTGTGCTCTTTAGCCACTGTGCTTCTCTGGGACCCAAAAAGGGATACTGAATTAATTAACCCACAGGTGCCAGAGAGCCAGTTCCTCAGAAGCCCTTATCTGCCACACTTCCCTTGACCTTTCAGTATCAACTCAAAGTTATCAATGAAGCCCTGTCTCTAGGGAAGTGAGACAGGGCTTTCATTCCATGAGACCTGGCTCTGCCTATCTCAGGCTGTGTGATATTGGGCAGGTGACTCACCTCCCTGGGCCTCAGGCTCCTCATC
The DNA here is from genome assembly GCF_003255815.1 of Theropithecus gelada. Classification (NCBI taxonomy): domain Eukaryota; kingdom Metazoa; phylum Chordata; class Mammalia; order Primates; family Cercopithecidae; genus Theropithecus; species Theropithecus gelada. Next base: position 7,948,965 of record NC_037684.1, read on the forward strand.
TATAAAATGGGGACATGCAAGTCCCTAACCCAGAGGGTCAGTGTGTGGATCAAACAGGAGATGGCACATGAAGAGCACAGGCTGAGCTTGGGGGGTGCAGGGGTGTTTGGTGGGACAGTCAGTGGTTTACCAAGCCAAAGTGCAAGTCGAAAGTTTCGGACCCCAGGGATCAGTGAAAGGGCTTAAAGAGCCCAGTCTCAGGGATCAGTGCCCACAAAGGTCCGGAACTCTGGACGTCAGGATAAAGAGAGTGGACAGGGAGACTGAGCTCACCCTCACCCTACGTGAAGATGTTCTCCCCCGACCCCTTTTGACTTCCTGCTTGGAGCTGCACGTGGTCTCAGAATGGGGCCTCCATAGCCCAGGCGAGGTGGTCCATGGACATGGCCCCTGTGAGTGCCTACCAGACAGGGTGTGAGGCAGCCAAGCTGAGGTCGGCACTGGAAGAGCCCAAGAGAAAGCTTGGGAAGTCCATGGTGGCCATTGAAGTCCAGAAGAAAAGACAGACTTAGGCAGGCCAGAAGGGAAACTAGCCCTCTGCGAGGAGCTGGGAGGACAGACAGAGGAGGAGCCTGGGCGTCCTGCGGAGAACCGAATTTCAGAAGAATTTTTTGGAGCTCTGGAGAGCCCCGCAGAACTGCCTCAAGGCAAGAGCAGGAACCAAGAGGCCTCTGAGTTCTTGCTGTGTGACTCTGAAAAATGTTCTGCCCCTCCCTGGGCCTCATTTCCTACACTGTATGATAAGGGAGTGAACTCTGAGATCACATCGATATTGATCACCATCATTCCACACGACCTGAAGAGACAAGTATGAACACATCCCTCTGAGCCTCCATTTCCTCATGTGTACAACAGAACTAGAAATGGCCATCTGTGGCACACAGTAGGTACTCAATTAATTCCCACCCTCCACCTCCACCAAGCCCAAGCTGAGAGAGCTAGAGATCTCCTGTCTGTCTCTCTCCCTTCCTCAGTGACTCTGGGAGGCTGGGGTTTTCACCCACTATGCCAGCCTGGCAACTGGCACCTGGACCATCCCTGCTGGGAAATGTCTCTCTTTTTTTTGAGATGAAGTCTCACTCTGTCACCCAGGCTGGAGTGCAGTGGTGCAATCTCGGCTCACTGCCTCCTGGGTTCAAGTGACTCTCCTGCCTCAGCCTCCCAAGTAGCTAGGATTACAGGCACGTGCCACCACACCCAGCTAATTTTTGCATTTTTGGTAGAGATGCATTTTCTCCATGTTGGTCAGGCTGGTCCCAAACTCCTGACCTCAGGTGATCTGCCCACCTTGGCCTCCCAAAGTGCTGGGATTACAGGTGTGAGCCACCGTGCCCAGCTGAAAATGCCTCTTTTAAATCAGAGCATTTTTTTTTTTTTACATCAGAATGTAACATACACTCATTACAGAGAAGTTGGAGCATATTGGAGAAAAGAAGAAAAATAAATCACTTGTGATTCTACTAACATTTCAGAGCATGCCGTGCTTTTTCTATGCAGAGTACTCCTTAAGTGGGTGAGGTCATTCTCAATATCCAATGTCATTTCCTGCTTTCTTCTACTTAAGGCTATCATAGACTTGCCCATGTTGGTATAAACATATTTTTAATGGCTGTCCTGAGATTTCCCTAGTCAACTCTGTCCACTTTGCCAGGTATTTGTGAAGTTTCCAAATGCCCACTCTTCTAGAAGCAAAGAGCCATGGATATTTAATTCATTGAGAGCTTTTTTTTTTTTTCCTCCACTGCTTTTAGAAAATTTTTTTTCTCTTAACACAGACTGCCAGAAGTAGGCTTTTGGTACAAAGCAGATGATGACTTTTAGGGCTGGCAATTTCTGTCCTTTCTGGGCAACATCACCATTAACTTACTGATGACTTGGGGTTTCCAGAGTCCTGGACAAAGAAGAAAAGAGTTTCCTAGGGAACAAGCCCATATCTCCTGGGAAGAATCAGTGAGAGCCTTTAACATTTATTTTCTCCTTTTCTGGCCTAGTTGGAATAGAGCCCCAGGGCAGGAGGGTTTTTCTGAGCTATCTGAACTTTAAATACCTGCCTGGGGCTTCCTTTACTAAATCTTATATTTTCCTCCCTGTGTTCTGTCAAGGTGTGGGAGTTTGGAGGGATGCCCTAAAATGGGACAAAAAGGCGCTGGGGATCAGGGAGTAGGAAGCTCGGCCAGCACCAGAGCCTCTGATTTCTTCAGCTGGGGGCTCCCTCCTTATCTACTTTCAAGCTCACTGCCCCTTACCACACCCAATGCCCCTGATATCCCCTCCCACCAGCCCCAGAGGCTGTTTCTACCATGGCTAGACCCTGGTGACAGTCCACTTAGCTGGTGAGGGTCCTGAATCCTCACCAGCTCCTACTAGCTCCCTTCTTCTGGAAAAGGTGTCGTGTTCCCCATATTCTCAGGAATAATATCTGAGATTTATAAGGCACTCCCTTGTCCTTAATGCTATGGTAAACGTCCCTTGTATCATCTCCAGTCATCCTCACAACTTCCTCCAGATGAGCTCTATCTGCCAAGGGAGAAATGGAAGACTCAGAGATGGAGAGTTATTTGCCCAAGGCAAACAATGATCATAGGTTGGAAGTGGGATTTGAATCCAGGCAGGCTACTGTGTATGTAGTGCCTGGAAAGTGCTCAGCCTAAGAGCTGGCAATCAGTAGGTGCTCAATGAATTCCCACCCTCCACTCACCTCCACCAAGCCTGAGAGGGGACAGCTAGAGGCCTCCTGCATGGCTCTCTCCCTGCCTCAGTGACTCTGGGAGGCTGGGGTCTTTACCCACCATGCCAGGTGGCAACCTGATCGTTGGGCCATCCCTGCTGGAAAGTGCCTCTGTGCTCAGACTCTGGCCTCTGCTCTCTCCTCATTGACCGGGGTCAATAACCATGCAGTACAGACCGTGCTTACTATAACTTCTGTGGGTATTGCCTGGGGCCAGCCCTCCCACCCAGGCAGTTCCTGCTGGCCTTGGTCCTCCTTTGAAGACTTACTCTTCATGGTCCCTGCCAGCCCATTGTTGGGGCCTCACCCCTTCTTACTGCTCAGACATGGGATGGAGTGGAACTTTCTGTTATTCTCCATAGCTGTTGTCACAAGATAGTAGAACTACAAGCTTCCTTAAATATCACGAGGACATCTCCCATTTGCCTTATATTCAATATAGAGTCAGGCCATGATTATCTCATGAAGCCTCCCAATTGCCTTGTGCAGTAGAGAAAAGGAATCAGAGAGGTGAAGTAACATTCTCAAGGCAGTACAGCCCATTGGAAACTGAATCAGAACTGGAAACAATATCTCTTGGCTCTAGGCCTGGTGATTTTTCTTTTATTCATTCTCTTGTTTTTTAGAAGAGAGCTGAAGTTCAGAGAAGGGAAGAGGCTATCTAAGGTCACAAAGCATGTCAGCTGAGAAAGCCTGGAACTAGACTTCTCTAATTCCCTGGATCCCCTGCATAAAAAGCAAACAGAGCATGAATGAATCAAGAAAATGCACACTACAGAGTGTGGGCTCTTCTGAATCCTGGAGACAAACTGACTGTACTGGATTTCCACAGTGGAGTCAATTCCACAGAGCTGGTGTGACCCACTGTGGACTCCAGGGCTGGGATGAAGCACCACAGGATGGTAAGCAGGCAGCTGGAACCACAGCACTGTGGCTCAATGAGGTGTCCATTCACTGTTGCCCGTGGCAGAGCAGGGCTGTGGTCAGCAATGCTTTCCTCTGAATCTGGCTCATGGGACCCATGAGTTCTGTCCCTCCTGCAGTAGCTCCCTTTAAACACAGGTGTAAATAGGGCATTTGGGAGTGGCTGGTGCTGCTGGTCACCACTGAGGAGACCAGGGTTCTTATTTGCCTAAAGGAAGGGCAGGGCGTCAGTCATCTCATCAAGGTGATTCCTGAGAACTTCGATATGAATAATGGCAGGGATGAAAGAAAGAAGAGGAGGAGAAAAGGGTCTACCCTACATACTCATGCATCCTCTCCTTTAATTTCTCACCTTGACCTGGGACAGCAATAAGCTACTCTAGGTAAGCCATTGTCCAAGGTCATGTGGCCAGCAGACAACCCTAACAAGGCAGCGTGCCCAACTCCGAGGACCGTGAGGTTTCTATTCCACTTCCTGTCCCCACCTAATCGGTAAGTTGGCCCTTGGGTTTATCATGAGTTCAGACTGGTTCACTCCATGATTTCTACGGTAATCTTTTACATATTCTAGGTTCCCTGTAGAAGCTGGTTGGCCAGACTGTTCCATTACTTGGCTACAACAGCAGTCCCCAGAGGGATCGCCCTGAAGCATCTCTACCATCTAGTGCCACTCATCACTGAGCAAGGCCTAAATCTCAGAATTGAGGACCCCACAGCAGGCCTAAAGGCAGAGCATGCATAAATTGCACTGTGGGTTCAGATATGGGTGATACATAACCCCCTCCCTCCCTCCTTCACTCCACACATGAGTTCTGTCCCTATTGCAGTAGCTCCCTTTAAACACAGGTGTAAATAGGGCATTTGGGAGTGGCTGGTGCTGCTGGTCACCACAGAGGAGATCAGAGTTCTTATTTGCCCAAAGGAAGGGCAGGGCCTTCCTTCCTTCCTTCCTTCCTTCCTTCCTTCCTTCCTTCCTTCCTTCCTTCCTTCCTTCCTTCCACATTAAATTGAACACAACAATGCACTGTAGTAGGTGCAGTGCTGGAGATAAAACGGTTGACTAAAATATAGTTCCTGGCTTCCCAGAGCTTGGATCCTAGCAGGGGACATAGTTATCTCTCACATAATCAGAATACACAAATCTTTGCAAATTGAGACAAGACTGTTAAGCAAAACACAGAGTATTTTAAAGAACACAATGGGGGATCTGATCTAGTCTTTGGGTGCCAAGAAAAGCTTGGTGTTTGACCTGAGACTCAAAGGATGGTGGGTGGTTGTGCACTGTAGAGCATATGACCGCCCCGTGGCCTGCTCCCTAGAAAACAGAAAGAAAGCCCGGGCAGCTATAGTTCAGAAGGAGTGGGCTTGAAGCCAAGCACACCCTCCAGGGCCAGGCTAAGGTGTTTGGATTCCATTCTAAATGCAGCAAAGAGCTATCTGAGTGCTCGGGCAGCGACTGGCAGTGTCAGATGAGCAGCAGGAAAAGATCTTCCTGGATGTCGGGCAGAGTGGAGAATGTGGGGCCAAGAGCTGATGCAGCATTACCAGTTAGGAGTCTAAGTGCAGGAGTCTGGGGGAGCTCAACTGTGGTGGAACCTCATGAGGGGCCAGATGAGCCTCCAACCCTGCCAGGGAGTCCTAGTGAGCAGTTCAGGGATGAGCAGGAAGGACAGTTGCAAAGCATGCTGATAGAAGAGTCTTTCAGATCATCCCTCTCCCAGACGTGCTAGGAGAAAAAGCAGTGGATCTGCCCCATCCCAGATGGGATCATGCAGGATGAACCCAGAGTGGTGGCAAAAAGGGTGCAGACACTGCAAGGGAGGAAGCCCTACTGCACAACCAGGGGCTTCCCTGGGGTTGAAAAGGAATCCCACCCTATTCAAAGCAGCATCTCGGAGCCCGGATGACTCATCCCAAGTGGGACCCCAAGAGAAAGGCCAATAGAGACCTCATCTGCTCTCAGCCCCAGACTTAGAGATGCAGCTACATCCATTGGAAGTGGATAGAGGGAGCTGGGGGTCTCTGGCTCAGCATCTTCTCCACTGGGGGCAAAGAAACTGGGACAGCAGCAGTGGTCCAGAGAGAGGCCAGCCCACATAGCAGTGGCTATTTCTATCTATGTTGGCTCAGAGTGGAGCAATGGAATAATAAAGGAATAAAAAGGAGGCCAAAGGGAGTTTGGGAGGGGATCCCCTGTACTACTTCTGCCTGGGGCATAAGAGAGAGGTTTGCTCATAGCTGGAGTCCGAAATCAGAAGGCACTTGCACGGGGACAGGGCAGGATGCAGCTGTGAGCCTGCAGCTTCCACGTTGAGCCAGAGAAAGGCTGTTTGGCTGCAGTTACTACCACCCTGGGGCAACTCAGGCTAGGAGGGCAGGTGTTGTTGGGGAGATATATGGACACAACATTCCCACAGAGCATTTTAAGGGCTAGAATATACGTCTACCAGGAACAAATAAATGACGTGTCTGGACAAGACTGGCAGGAAGCTAGGGGTTTTGAGTAGGCTGCAGGAAGAGACAACAGTTGGGCGAAGTTTCCAAGGACAGATGAGAAGTCGCCAGTTGGGGAAGAAGGGAGAAGGCAGAAAAGGTACCAAAGCTGGGAGGAGTAACTTGAGCAATGCCTGAAAGCCCTTGGGGAGCTGGGGAATCCAAGTGTCACAGTCACAACTCGATAAGTGGGTTCCTGCGGCAGCATCATCACTGTTCACCTCCTTCTCATGCTGAAGAGGGGAGCTCAGTCCCTCCTAGGCCCAAATAGGGATGTGCCCTTTATCCTAGAATGTCTTAGAACCTGCGGAAGTCACCTATGGATGGAGCCCTTTTTTCACAGATGAAGAAATTGAGACCCAGAGAAGTACAGGGTCTAACTCAAGTTCATACAATAGCCAATGGAACAGCCAAGGCCAGAACTCAGACCCTCTGCCTTCCAGCTCCTTTTCTCCTTTACAGAAGCTGCCCTTTTTCTGGTTGGGTGACCTGAGAGTGTGAGGGAGGCAGGAATTGGACAGGGAACACGAAGTCACAGATTAATGAGTGGTGGATCATCTCTCAGTGATAATCACTATGGAAACAAGTGGCAGAGACAAATTGGGGCCCTGAAGTCAGGGGTCAAGTTTTTTCATTTCCAACTTCACATTTTGCTAGAGGAAGATGGTATGTGTTGCAAAGACATAGTTCAAGTTGAACAGCTCTGGAGGCAAGGGCTGTACTTAACTTCATCAGCAGAGCAATGAAGGCCAACTACCATCCCAGTTTTAGAATATGTGCTCTGTGTCACAGGGCTGACCCCAAAGTCCCAAGGAGGAACGCACCTTTATGGCTTTCAGACCTAGGCTCTCTCCAGTAATAGTTGGGCATCACCATTCCGGAAGCATTTCTCCCTCCCAAAGTCTCAGGATGTTAACTTTGCAAAAGATCTTAGAAGGTGTAAGTTCAACCTTTTATCTTCCAAACAAAATCTCATTTAATTTCATGCAATTATGAGGTAGGTACTATTGTATCTATTCTATATATGTGAAAGGTAAGGCCAAAAAAAGAAATGATCTAAGGTCACACAATGAGGAAATGATAGAATGGAATTTCTGAATTCTGGATCAGCCTTTTATTCTTTTATCATCCAGTACAGTAAAAATATAAGGTATTGGTCTATCTGTCTTTGCCCCTGCAAGGGAGAAAGAGTAGAAGCCCAGGGAAGAAGGTTGATATTGTAATGGAGAAACCACAGAATGAGAACCCATTCCCCACCTGCCCTTATGTCCCCACTTCATCTTTGAAAACTCCCTACACCACATGTTTCAGGAGAGACACAAAATGGGAGACAATGGAAGAAATTAAGACTATGATCAGGCGACATTTGCACGGCACTTTATAGTTTGCAGAGTGCTTCCACAGCCCTCCCTGCATTTCATCCTCAAAACAACCTTGCCCAGTAAGAGCAGGTGCAAGTAACTCCGTCCCAATTTACAGTTGAGGCTGCAGACCCTAGGAGGTTAAGAGACTTGGATTCAAATTTAAACCTCCTGACACCAAATCCTGCAATTTTTCCATTTATATTGACTTTCTTTTGCGTTTGCATGAGTGAAAATATAGGAGAAAGAAGCCAACATTCATTGAAAGATAATAGTAAAAAAAAAACAAAAAAAAAACGGAGAAAATAACCGCAGCTGCTAACTCTCATTGTGCATCCGCTGTACACACCAGGCCTTGTGCTAAATACGTTACATGCACCTGATCTCTTAATCCATGCACCACCTTGGTAGGGTGAGTATTGTTATCCCCGTTTTATTGGTGAGGAAGCTGAGAATCAGGCAGTTCAGTGCTTGCAGTTGCTTCTTCTGATTCACCCTCAGAGTGTTTTGTTTCCTTGTAATTCAGTTATTTTTAACTATAAAAATTCTTAGAGGTTTATTTGTGGAAACCACTTACGTCTCAGGATGAAGGCGGATCCTAGATAGGATTTGTGTCAGTTTTTGACAACCTGAGTTACTCTAAAAGAACTTCTTGTCTTGAGGTTTTCAGATCACTCAGGTGGTATCACAAGTTCTGTCTGAAAACCTGTATAAGGACTTGCTGATGTTTCTGAATTTTCAGCAGCAATTTATCAACCACTTCCACTCAATACCTATGTTTAAGATTGTTTATTTTCCTTGCACTTCCATGGACAGATAATATCTGATTCACCTGTATCTTGAGGGTGTGACCCGATAGGGTCTGAGCTTTGTGTGGAGGAGAACTCCTATGAGATTACCCAGCCCTGGGCAGCAACAGCAGAAAAAACAGTGCCAGCTTAGCATGAACTTTCATATCTCTATCTCATTAGCCTCAAGAAGGAGCCTTGATGATTAGGAATGTACCAAAGCATCCGTAGTGGTTCAGAGAGGACACAGGTGCTCAGAGGGAGAAGCAAGCAGACAAAAGTAGGAAGAAGGGGAGAAAGGAGGTGAGGCTGAGGCAATCGAGTAGGGCTGTATAGAGAGGAGAACCTGTGGGGAGAAGAAGGTGAGTCAGAAACCCAGAAAACAGGGTTCCAGGAGCTTGTGATGTGGGCTAGTCTCTGAGCTATGCTTTCTTTCTGTGCCAAAGTAAAACATTTCTGCCCTGCCTGCTCCTCAGGGTTGCCCTGCCAGAGAGATGTCCTGAGAATGAGATGAGCTAATCATGCTGAAAGTCCATTGCACACTGCGAAGTGCTACCAGACTCAAGGCTGCAGTTGTGGTGGCTCCATCCCTCTTGGCCATGAGATGGAGGAGTGTGATGGAGGTAGATCTGATGGTAATCTCCACCACTGTGTAAAATGGACTGGCTGGGACACCATCCTTTCTGCTTCCCTCACACCTCTCTGAGTCTCTCCTGAAGTTGAACATTTGTTTATCAATAGAAAAAGAGCATTGTCCTGCCAAGGGTTGCTGAGGATCCACTGGAAACTGTGTACCAGCTCTTAAGGGCTGAGCAGATGCCTAATTTAAGTATGATCTCATGTGATTGCTGCTGCCTGCTGTAGGTCAACTCTGTAGAAGACAGAGGCTGATGCCAGGGGCAACAGCTTGGCTTGAAAGCTCAAGGTGCTCCTTTTCCAATGTGAAGTCTTGATCCGCAGTCACTTAACATTCCGAACCTCAGTTTTCCCATCTTAGAAAGGGGGTTATAATGTCGATTTCACAGAATTGCTTGCCAGAGGAGTGAAATGGGTAACACTTTCACAACCTCAAAGCTCAGCACAGGCATAAAGGCTTACCTTTTCTTTTTTTCTGGTGGTCTCAGGACTGGTGGGCTCACTGATACAGAGCAGCACTAGGGTCATAACCAGGAGGGCTGTTAACTCAGATGCAACAAGGAGGCACAATTGATTTAGCAGAAAATAAGTTTAGAGCCAGGAAAATGGTACTAGAGGACAAATACAAAGGACAAGAGAAATAAAAATGGGAGAATGGGCAACAATATTGCTAACAAAGAAGCCCCAAATCAGCAGGCTTAGACGTGGCAAGCAGATTAAGAGGGCAGTTCAGAGTTAAGATTGAGAGTGCCTTCTGAGCCTTGAGCCTCCTGATTTAGGCTGCATATGGCTTCTGTGGCAGGGGACACCATGGTGACCTAAATGAATCTCGCAAAGCTTTGCCAGGTCTGTTTAGGTCTCCCTGAAAATTTGGCAACAAGAAGCTCCGTGATCTGACTCAGCTCCCCACAAAGTTACATCAATCCACTTTCCAACGATTTGCTTGCATCCAGAGCCAGCTTCTGGCCAGAGCAGCAGGCAGTCTCGGAAACAATAAAGCAGGCCCTGATAAGTGGAATTCATGCCCCACTGGCCACAAGTCTCAAAGTGGACAAGACAATGAGATTAAAGCATAAAGATCCATAATTAGATTCTGACAGGGAAATCCCATTCATGGTGCTTGGGAAGCATCCCCCAGCAGGCAAGAAGGAAGTCAGAGACCATCAGACCTTAGCATATGACATGCCACTAGGCAGGTGGATCATTAACTGTGATTAAGGCACTATGCACCTCCTAAGTGGTGAATTGGAGGAGGGGACCAGATCCTATTACTGATCGCTTTGATCTCCATGTCACATTCAAGGCGGCCACTGCAGCTCAAGATCCTGCACATAGACCTGTATAAGTATATGAAATCTCTTATTTGGAGATAGTCAGAAGGCTGGTGATGTTGCCATCTGTCCATCTTTTGAGAATCCTTCTCTTGTCATCTCACTATGGGTGAAAGACGATTGGGACAGGTTGGGGTTCTGGGGGGCCCGAGGCTGGAGGGAAGTCACAGTGCCCTCTGCTGTGGCAAAAGTGCCAACGTTTCTTTGAATGCTAAAAAAAGGTGGAAAGTGTTTAGCTTGGCCTTGAATCAGACCTCTTCTGAACAAATAAAGACCTATTAAATGCATGGTCATCAAGACTTATTCATTTGTTCATTTGTGCATTCATTGATTCATTTAACAATCAGTGAATATCCTCTGTGTGTAGGCACAGTGCTCACTGCTGTGTGTTCATACAGAAATGAATGAGACATGTTCACTGCCCTCTAGGACTCATAGGCTAGTGGGGCTCACTGCAGCTGGCAAGGGAGGGAGCAAAGAGAGATAGAGAAGGCTGTCCTATTCAGAGAGACTAAACCCAGAGTGAAAATGAAGGGAAGCAACACTAGGAATAGGCAGTTCCATGTGGGGCCATTGGGAAGGTGGGGCCAGGGGACAAGGTCCATGGATAAAGCTGACATAGATCGGCATACATATAGGAAAGAGTAGCAGAGACAGGGCCAGGAAACCAGACTTGAACTAAGATTGGGGAGCTCCCAGAAGGATGTGGGAGGATGTTAGTGTGGCAGGATGGGGTGAAGTGGAGGAGATGGGGCATATATGTCCTCTCCATCCACATCCCTGATCTGCCCTTCCCTGCACCTGCACCCACTGAGATTATTATTATAAAGTTCTGAGTTCCACTGAGTAATAGAGGAGAACCAAAGGTTTGGAAATCTGATGGAACATGAAATAAGAGAGGACATGAAATCTGATGTGTAGATTGTAAAGCAATTCACAGTTCCATCTGCCCTTTACAAGTGTAAGCATCACATATTTTTAATCAAGATGGAAAAGTAAAATCAAAGGATAACTATTAGCACCATCTCATGGGGAGATCTATCTTTGCCACTCCAGACTGTGCCTCCCTTCCCTCTAGGCAGGAGTGGTGAGAGTGTTGCCTGTTCTGTGGAGACACAGGCAGATTCTCCAGGAAAAGGAGCATAGCTCCATTAGTGTTTCGCTCTAATTAGTGCTCTTAGCGGGACCTCTACTTAGGCCTTAAAGATTCCAACATCAACAGTGAACTCAATTACAATAGATTACACGCTCTAATAAGACTCATGTATAAGGTGCTGTGGGAACATAGAAGAGGAATTAAGGGGACAGGAAGGCACCATAGAAGTAGTTATATTTGAGCTGGGTTTTGAAGGATAAGTAGGAGTTCACAAAACAGAGAAGTGGAGAAGGAAAGCTCAGGCAAAGGGACATTCGCATGCAAAAGCCACAAAGAATGCATGTTACATTGGGGACTGGATAGCAGTCCAATAACTTAGGATCCATTGAGGATGAAGATGAATTAATTTCCACCCATCCCTCAAAGAGATGAATTCTGAAAATATCTGGGGGGCCTAAAGCACAAAGATAAGTGGTGTTCAATTTTATTTTCTGGTCAAAGAGGACCATCAAACTGCAGCTATTTTTCTTTCTTTGTTTGGATGGGGTTGTTCTGAGTCACATATTATGTATTTTTACCAGTGTTAAATATTTTCAGTTTCTTATTGCTTTAAATATGAATTAAGATTATAACTAATATTTACTGGATATTCTAGGTACTTTAGATGATTTATCTCTTCTTGATCCTAAGTGCTAACTAAGCACTCTATTATTTCCATTTTGCAGAATAGGATGTGGAGGGTGAAAGATATTGGCAGCCCCTTGACTGAATCTTGAAGCCTGTAAGTGGCAGAATCAGGGTTTGAATCTAGGTCCATCCAACTTCCACTGTACTGTGCTAAGTGGATGCTAAGGGCTGGACTCTGATGGGACAGAAGGAAACACTCCTGCGTGGGAGGAAGAACAGAGGTGGCTGATAATCCACAAGCTGAATTTGACCTCTGCTGTCTCCAGGCTGCTTTACCTCATTCTGCAAAGACAAATTATCTGGAGAAACAAATTCAATGCTCTGAGCCTCACTCAGCACCACAGAGCTCCGGAGAGTCTGGCTGAAGCCTGGGGATCCAGGCTCCTGCAGGAGCCTCATTTTGTCAGTGAAGCCTTTAGAGATGGCATGTGGCCCTCTGCAGAACTGGCCAGAGATCACACAATCGTGGGCTCAGAGAGTTGAAAGGGACCTTAAGGTCACCTAATCTTCCAGATGGAAGGTTTCTGCCCTGGGGTGCCCACTCCCGCCAGGATCACAGACTCATACCTCAAACGCCACCTGGCCTCTGACCGCATGGTGCCATGGCCTCAAACACTCAGTCTGTACTGCACAGAGAAGGTGTGAGGACTGGCCCTGGCTTTAGAAAACCTGGAATCCAAGACCTGTCCTGGCTTCCCTGCTTAGTAGCTGCGGACTTCGGCAAATGACTTTTCCTCTTGGATCCTCAGTTTGAGCATCTGTAAGGAAAGATTGTCAATGCCTACCTTACACTGTGATTGGGAGGATTAGACAAAGCAAGGGAAGGAGACAGTGGACATTGCATGAAGATAAAAGCACCAAGGTAAATGAGGATGAGGAAGAAGACAACGACTTACAGCAGAAGTTGTCAAACTTCTTTTGTGAAGGGCCAGAAAGTAGATCTTTTAGGTATGCAGGCCAAAGGGTCTTTATTGCCACTACTCACTCTTTCACTGGACCATGAAAGCAGCCACAGACGATTTGTAAACAAATGAGCGGGACTGTGTTCTGGCATGTCTTTATAAATGGACATCTACATTTGAGTTTCGTATAATGTTCATGTGGCACAAAACATTCTTCTTCTTTTGATTTTTTTCATCTGTTTAAAAATGTAAATGTCATGCAAAAACAAGTGGTGGGTCAAAGTTTCACTAACTTGACTTGTGGGTGAGTTTTCTTCAGCATGATAGGAATCCTTTGTGGACACAAACTGGTTGTGCCATGTCTTTTGGGAAAATCTCTTGTGGCAGGGCATGAGAGAGGACTGGTCACTTCTCTGTGGACCCTACTCAGTGCAGATGTCACACTGCCCCCTAGCTGTTTGCTGGCCATACACTAGCAGTTTACCCAGGCCTGACCATGGCTTGTCCGACTCAAATCTGCATAGCCTGGCACCACGCTGGACACAGAAGATACTCAATAGATTCTTCCACAATAAGTGACTGTGCTTTTGTAAATTTATGTTTTATTTTTAGAAAAATTAAAGGTACCGCACACCCTTTCTATGCTGCCTTGGATGTCTATGATTTCTTATTTTATTCCAAAGAATCAAAAGAATGAATGAGGATTATTTAAAAATACACATTAGGTCCGTTTTTACAAACCATGCATCATGTCCTCCCTCAAATTCCCTAGGCCTGCTTGCCAGCCTAATTGGACAGATATGCAAAGTTCTTGGCATGTATGATCCTCTGTTTCCTCATCTATAAATGTGGGGTCATGTTTGGTACCAATCTTATCAAATGGTTGTACAAAATGGAAGAGATAGTCACAGAAAGCACTTAGCACAGTGCCTGGCACCTAGCAAAGGCTTAGTGAGGATTAATTACTATTTTATTATTCTCCAAGACAGAAGTTACTGTCTACAATTCCCAGTGAGAAACGAAAACTCTGAGCGCCTAGAGATGTGCCTCAAAATCAGAGTGTCCACTTTTGAATTCTAGTGTGGCCAACCCCAGATCCTGATCCTTGGTGGGTGGCTGAATCAAGACTCAAGCTAAGTCTGACTGTGCCTCCTGCAAGGCCTGGGTCTTGGAGAAGAACAGTCCTGAGGCTGCCAGAGGCAGAGAGCTCTAAGAGGCTGAACCATAGTCAGAAGCAGCTACCTCAGAGGGTGTATTAGGAAGACCCTTCAGGGCCATTGTCTCCAATCAGGCACTCTTGCTGCATGGCCTTCCTGGTAACTTCAATTTCCCTCTCAGCCCAAGCACCTCTAGAGTTGATTACCAGGGAGGGCCTGCCCACTCTCAGTGCAGACCCAGAGGCTGCCGGGTAATTTGGCCCACTCCTCCAGCTGGAGCTGACCTACAGGAGGATCAGGCCTCCTCCCCCATACACAAAAGGAAGTAAAACCAAAATGAAATCAGATTTTGTAATAAATGCAGACCACGTTCCCTCAGCCAATATCGAGACAAAGTCTATTCTGCTGCCTGTCACTGGAAAAGTAATAAAGCAATAGAGAAGTGAGTTATAAAAAACCCAAACGACGAATCCCCCTTCTGAATACTGAAGGGAAGGTGGGGTTGGGAGATGTGGCAGCAATGAGTGGGGACCTGGAGTCCCAGCTTGCTGAAGCAAGCCAGGTCCACAGACATGGCCTCCACCAGAACTCCCCATGCCCACTGCCTTGGCCATGCGGAGGCCGAAGTTCGCAGAGAGGAAGGGACCAATGACAGTCACCTGAAAGGTCAGAAGAAAAGTCCTGATGAGACCCTGGGTCCCCTCATCTGGGTCCAGTGCTGTCTGGAGAATCTGCAAGGGCTGGGGTGCTGGGTGGTCCTGAAGGCAGCTCCAGCCATTTTAGCACCATTCCTCTTGCCTTTTGCACTTTCTTTTTGGGAAGAAGCAAGTGCTGGCCTGCTGGCACCAGCTCAATGGCTGCTTAGCAATTACATCTCTTATTATAAAACTGTCAGATAACAAATTGATCTTCAGGGGTATGATTTAGTCCCCCATTCGTCCAGGCCTGATCTATTCATTGGGAGGTAACAAGTTTAGAGCCAGAAAAACCTGATTGTGAATCCTGGCTCTGTTACTTATTACTCAATTAATCTCTTTATCTCTCAGGCCATCCATTTTCTCTATTGTAAACAAGAATAGTAATAACATATATTTGGCAAGATTATTATTATGATTAGTAATAATAATAACAACAGGTATCATTTCTAGAGTGCACACTATAAATTGGGTAACATAGTAAATGATTTATAAATACTAACTCCTTCCACCTTCACAGTGGCCCTCAGCGGTAGGCCCTGTTATTATTTCCATTGTACAGATGAAGAAAATGAGGCTCTGTGAGAACGAATATCTTGCTTAAGATCATAAAGCATATAAAAGGTAGAACTGAGATTTCAATCCAGGACTCTCTGACTCCAAAGTCTATGGTGACCTGGAAACTGTGCCTTCCTGTGCTGTATTACCATGGTCCTCATTCCTTTATGCTCTGTGGCCAATTTCCGTTTTCAGCTTAAGAAAGAAAGCACGGTCACTGAGATGATGCAGCAGCAGACACTGTGGATGCCAATATGCTACACCTATTCTTCCCTCTTTTTTCTTTTTTTTTTTTTAGATAGAGTCTCACTCTGTCACCCAGGCTGGAGTGCAGTGGCGCCATCTTGGCTCACCGCAACCTCCACCTTCTGGGTTCAAGGGATTCTCCTGCCTCAGCTTCCCGAGTAGCTGGGACAACAGGTACGTGCCACCATGCCTGGCTAATTTTTGTATATATCTGTTTTTTTTAGTAGAGACGGGGTTTCACCATGTTGGCCAGGCTGGTCTTGAACACCCGACCTTCAGTTATCCACCTGTCTTGGCCTCCTAAATTGTTGGGATTGCAGGTGTGAGCCACCCTGCCTGGCCTCTTCCTCTTTTCTTTCTTACCGAAAGAACTTTTTTCTTTTCAATATTACCCTTTATACATTTCAGAGGAGGGGAGCACTGGTTACACAGGTGTGATCAATTTGTGGAATTCTATTAAACCGCATACATATAATAAACGCACTTTGTGCAAGTATATCATATTTCAATTTTAAAAGTTTTCAAAAAGAGATATAGACCCCATGATACCTTCAAATCACTTTCAACTGGGAGAGAGAAAGAGAATGAGAGAGAGGAGAGGAAGCAAACATAGCAAATGGTGAGCAATGAGTGAAGAGAAGGGAATACAGATGCTCATTCTAATATGCTTCCAAATTTTGCGTAGCTTAGAAATTTATCAAATCAAAAAGGTGGGGAAGAGACAGAGGAAGAGTTAGATCCTTCCCTCCTTCTGGGTGATGGAGTGAAGATACGATGTCTGGAACCTCAGCAGGTCCATCTCTTACAATCTCTTACATGCTGTGCCATGGGATCCTAGGCAAGGTACTTTGCTGAGCTTGTTTCCTTATTCTTACCATGAGAATAATAATAGGATCCCACTTCTTAGGGATGCTGTGAAGATGAAAGAAGCTAATATATGTAAATAATTTGTTATGATGTCTATTCACATCATGCACTAAAGAAAACAGGAGCAAAATGATGGAAGATGCCTGGGTCCTTGATGATATCATCAAGTCACTGAACTAACTCATCCAAATACAGCCTCATTTGCACTTTTAGTCATGTGAGATAACATACTTACTCTAAGTCATTACAATTCGGGCTTTTAAAAAATTGCTGATAAAATTGCACTCCCTATCCTAAGGAAAACATTTAAAATTCAGATGAAGATGTACTGACAATGGGAAAAAAGTAAAAAACATCCTAACTATGTAGAAATAAAGGTAGGATTAAACAAATTATGTAGGGTAAAATATTATGTAACCATCAAAAACGATGTCAGAAAATTGTTTTATAGCATAGGAAAATGCTTTTACTCTAATCATGATTCCTGAAATAAGCAAAAATGCAATTATAAAAGGTTGGAAGAAAATACCCCCAAATATGTATAGTAGGCTAGATTTGAGTATTTTAATTAAATGGTTTAATATTTTTTGTATTTAAAATGACTATCACATATTATTTTATAATAGTTTAAACAGTAGGTTTCTAACCTTTATTTATGACATATACAAACATTAGAAACAAAACTATATATTTGTATGAGATCATCTACATACAATGCATTTAAAATTGAAAAAAAACACATAATGTGTTAAGAGTAATTACCACTGAGTTGTGAGATTATAAGCGACATTTCTCCTACCTTTTTATATACACATGCACACATGTTATACATTTTCTACAATGAGTACATGTTGCTTTAAAATCTGAAACAAATCCAATTCTTAAAAATACCAATTTATAACTTTTACATCCAATATTATTGCTTCAAACCCTATGTCAGGTACTCAAATCAATCCAATAGATTTTCACTGAGTGTGTAATATGTACCTAATACTGTGTGATAATAATCACTACCCTTTATTAGATACTGTGATCATAATTTTATATACATTATCTATAATCTTTTCAGTAAAGTACTGAATATACATATCACAATAGACCAGATTCAAATCCTGGTCTATTGTATCTACTTGGTTGCTTGCTCTCCTTCAGCTATAGTTAAAAAAAAAATCATACAAATTAATGTAGTGTATAAACCCTGCTAAAAAATAAAACATCTCAAAGAAGGATGAAGTGCTTTCAGGTTGGTAAGATCTGGGGAAATTTCAACAAGCAGGGTTGAACAAGGAAGAGGCCAGCTTCCTGAATGAGGGGAGTATTGTGGGTGGTGGCTTGGATGGGAGAATGTGTCATTCAATGCTGGGGATTACAAACTAGCCCATGTTGGTTGGGGTAAATAAGTATATTAAGAGGAAGGAGCAAGAATAGAAACTATAGATTAAGATGATAGAGAGCTCTGAATGTGAGACTTTGGAATTTAAATTTAATTTGCTGGGCAATGGAGTTCCATAGCACATTCTTTAGGCCACATAGGGTAGGGATGAGTTTTGGAGCACATTGCTTTGATGAGTATTTAGGCAGGACCATAGGAGCGAATTAGAGAAGGGAACCTGAACTAAGCCTGCCGACATCCATTTCTTCTTTTGAGGAAACAAAGGGACAGAAGTTTAAAAAACTGTCCAAAGTTAACAACCAAGAATGAGACAGGTTGGAATCCCAACTTATCTGACACCATTGCCTACTCAGCGTCTGTGGAGGTGGGATGCAGCAGCGGTCAATACAAGGCCAGGCAAAACTGTGCCCTGGCCCTGAGATGGGGAGGAGTGTGTTGTGTGCAGCGGAATGTTGGTAAGATCTGGGGAAATTTCAACAAGCAGGGTTGAACAAGGAAGAGGCCAGCTTCCTGAATGAGGGGAGTATTGTGGGTGGTGGCTTGGATGTGTGGTACCACACTCAGAAGTGTGGTATCTGTGGCCCAGTCACCCATCAGTATGTGTGGGAGCAGTCAAACTGGGCCACACATGATCCTGTAGATTTAGGACCCTCCCCGTTTTTGCTCACTGCTCCATGGCAGCCAATATGCCTAAAGCTGGGAGCAAGCTCCCAATCCCACCCAGGGCATCCCGGGAGGCTTATTACCTTGAAGAAGCAAGCAGAGCTCCAAGAAGCAAAACGTCTCTGTTAAAGCAAAACATCATTAAGATGAGAAGAGGCAATGTCTCCAACACCCACACAGTGCCACTGGAGCTGTAAAATGTGCCTCAAAATTAGACGTGGGAAAGAGCTTCACCAGTGCTGACTGTTCATCCCCAAGGACAAGGGCCTGATTCCCTCTAACTTCACCCCCAGCTCTGCCACGTAGCTGCGAGTGTTTTGTCTGAGTCTGTTTGAGATGTCTTATGCAATAGAACCTCATTTCTGAGAAGAAATGGCTTGTTTTCTTTCATACAATGTTCACATTGTCAGGAAAGTTTCCCTGACACGCAGCCTGGTTTGTGCCTTTCTTGCTTATAAGAAGAACCTTGAAGTCTCCAAGGGGATATGTTCTTTAAGAGGATGTTCAAAACCCTAAATAGACTGACATTTTCTTCCATGGGGAAGAGTATTATATTGAGTACTGATTCATTGTGCTGCATTTGAGAGGCAGGAAACAAGGTGTAAAGTTCTCATACTTGCTTTATTACACTGATTTCTTGCTTGCATACAAGATAGGTAGGTTGGTAGGTATGTAGGTCAGGGGTTATTTTCGCCATTTTACAGATGAGAAAATGAAGGCTCAGAGATATTGATGACTTGACCAATAAGTCACACTGAAATTAAGCGGTAGAAATGGGTCCATTTACTCCAAATCCAAGGCATTTCCAATAACACACTCTAGCCATCACTGTTCCGGGCACCAAGGAAGTATGGTAAATGAAGGGTCACCTGTCCTATATGTGTTCATCATTAAGTTACTGTCTTTCCATTTTAAACCAACCCTTCTCTGTGTAGCTTTGGCCTGCTGGTGCTGCCAATCCTATTTTCTTGCCAGCTGGGTTAATGTTAGGTTCTGCTAATAGGGGGCACTAGGGGAAGGTTGCAAGGCTGGAGAGAAAAAGGACTTCCAGCTCGCTTCCTGGTGGCTTCCTGCCTGCTTTTGTTCCTGGAAGCTTCACCCCAGTGGTGCTGCTTCATCTTGGCAGAGGTAGTTCCTTCCTAAAGCAGCAGCTGAACTCAGTATGGTTTTTTCCAACACTTGCAGAACCAGTGGTATGCATTCCACCACTCACCACAAAAATACCAGCACCAGCTGGCAGGCACTCTCTTCTCAGTGGTCTGAAGCCAGCCCCACGGGACCTCTCCTATGTTGAGCTCAGAGACACCAGTACTAGCCGATCAGCATCTCCCTCTCAGAGGTCTGAGCTCCAGCCCAACAGGGCCCCTCCTCCAACTTCCTGCATTTTAATAATCCCAACCTTTTTTCCTCCAGCCCAAAGGACAGTGGATGTTTTCCGTAGTAGCTACTACCTCTGTAACACCTTAGTGTCCTCTTTTACTTTTTCTGATACCTGGTTAATGAATTTACACCTAGTTAAAATTTTTTTTGTATTACGTTCTCTCCGTTCAAACGCCTGGGATAGTTCCTATCTCCTGAGTGGCCATTGACTGATAGACAAGTTGAGGGCCTATCATTAGACTATTATAATCAATATAATATAATGAGTGATGGACTCATGAAACAAGGTAGAGACAAGTCAGAGGTAGAGTGCCTGACACATAGTAGGGCGTCAAGAAATAGCTAATTAATTTTTAAAAAATGAATCACTGAATAAAGGAAAGTCTTAGTGTTGAAGTGTTTGGGCAGTTAACCAAGCAGGAGAGTCAATAGGAGAGGGAGCGTTGGGAAAGCGCTCTTGAAGAACAGCTTCCACCATTCAGAGAATGAGGGTTCAAAGTCTGAAGTGGGTTGTATCTCAGGAATTGACCTGAGAAAGGCTGAAGCAAGGCCAGGCTAGGGTTGTGACACAAGTGTAAGTTCTTTCGTATTTGCGAGGGAGTGAAAAACTCAACCAAAGGGAGTCAGGTAGCCCTGGCTGCCCCTTCGGGCAGGAAGGTGTCCCGGAAGTTCTGAGCCCAACGTTTCTCTCCACATCCGCTTTCCAACCTCCATCTCCCCTTTCCAAACTGCACCCCTGGGAAGGAGTAAGAGCCAGCTGGGGAAAAGCCAAATCAGTAGCCTACCTACCTTTTTACTAATACTTCAATATCAGCTTAAAACTCACATCACCAGGGAGGCATTTCTCAGCCCCAGAGGAGGCTGGCCCCCACTGTCAGAACCCCACAGCAGTTTCTCCTTCTACCGCTCAGCACACTTACAGCCATGTGTTCAATGCCTGCCCCCACCCCAGAATGCAAGTCCATGAACAAGTCCAGTTCTGTGGGCCTGCCAAACACCATCTAAGGTTCTCAAGTACTGACATCATGGCAGATCTTGACCTAGTGCCCAGCTAGATGAGCCTGCTCCTTTTGGTCCTGATGGCATATGCCTCACTCAGCCTACAGCTCCTGAGAGCTGGGACAGTTGTCTACCTCTGCAAGTAGCGAGGCTTCTGTAGAGAGGCAGGGGATAGCTGCTCTGTGGCCACCTGGCCATGGGCCTGGCAGCTGCTGCCCTGACTGCTCACCCGGCTCTGACAATTGGAATAATGGGGATTTATTGTTCTTTTTCTCTGCTAATCCCAGAGATGAAGGATGAGCATCTGGAAAAGCTCGTTTGGGGTTGGTAATGACCTCCAGGAGGGAATTCTCACACAACCTCTACCATGCCCCCACTCATATATCTACCTGTCCTTACATACCCAAAGCTCTGAATTCAACTCTGACCCAGATGCTAAAACTATCTTCTCTAATCCAGGTGCATTTCTTTCCAGGCAACCTCAAGCACAAAGACTTAGAAGAGAAGAGAAGCAACGTGTCCTTGGGGTCCACAGAATATGGAATCTAGCCTGACTGGAGTTGAAGGTCTCTTGAGGATTTATGTAGTAGACACTTGCTATATTAGCCTGTTCTCACACTGTTATAAGGACGTATCTGAGACTGGGTAATTTATAAAGATAAGAGGTTTAATGCACTCACAGTTCCACACGGCTAGGGAGGCCTCACAATCGTGATAGAAGGCAAAGGAGTAACAAAGGCATATCATACATGGCAGTAGGCAAGAGAATGTGCGCAGGGGAACTACCCATTATAAAACCATCAGATCTCGTGAAACTTATTCTCTGTCATGAGAATAGCATGGGAAAATCCACCCCCATGATTCAATTAACTCCCACCAGGTCTCTCCCATGACACATGGGGATTATGGGAGCTACAATTCAAGATGAGATTTGGGTGGGGACACACCCAAACATATTATTTCGCACCTGGACCCTCCCAAATCTCATGTCCTCACGTTTCAAAACCAATCATGCCTTCCCAACAGTTCCTCAAAGTCTTAACTCCTTTCAGCATTAACTCAGAAGTCACAATCCAAAGTCTCATTTAAGACAAGGCAAGCTCCTTCTGCCTATGAGCCTGTAAAATCAAAAGCAAGTTAGTTACTTTGTAGATACAATAGGGGTGAAGGAATTGGGTAAATACACTCATTCCAAAAGGGAAAAATTGGCCTAAACAAAGGCGTTACAGGCCCCATGCAAGTCCAAAATCTAATAGGGTAGTCATTAAACCTTAAAGTTCCAAAATGATCTCCTTCGACTCCATGTCTCACATCCAGGTTACGCTGTTGCAAGAAGTGGGCTCCTTGGCAGCCCCTCAACTGTGGCTCTGCAGGTACAGCTCTCCTCCTGGCTGCTTTAATGGCTGGCACTGAGTGTCTGCGGCTTTTCCAGGTGCACAGTGCAAGCTGTAAGTGGATCTACCAGTCTGGAGGGGTCTGGGGTCTGGAGGATGGTGGTCCTCTTCTCACAGCTCCACTAGGCAGTGCCCCATTGGGAACTCTGTGTGGGGGGTCTAACCCCACACTTCCCTTCTGCACTGCCTGAGCAGAGGTTCTCCATGAGGACTCTGTCCCTGCAGCACACCTCTGCCTGGATATCCAGGCATTTCCATACATCTAGGAGGAGGTTCCCAAATCTCAATTCTTGTCTTCTTTGCAACCACAGGACCAACACCACATGGAAGCTGTCAAGGCTTGGGGCTTGTACCCTCTGAAGCAATGGCCTGAGCTGTACCTTGGCCCCTTTTAACCATGGCTAGAGCTGAAACAGCTGGTATGCAGGGCACCATGTCCAGAGGCTGCACACTGAAGAGGGGGTCTTGGACCCAGTCCATGAAAGCATTTTTCCTCCTAGGCCTCCTGGCCTGTGATGGGAGGGGCTGCCACAAAAGTCTCTGATACACCCTGGAGACATTTTCCCTGTTGTCTTGGTGATTAACATTTGGCTCCTCGTTATTTATGCAAATTTCTGCAGCTGGCTTGAATTTCTCCCCAGAAGATGGGTTTTTCTTTTCTACTGCATGGTCAGGCTGCAAATTTTCTAAACTTTTATACTCTGTCACCTTTCCAATGCTTTGCCGCTTAGAAATTTCTTCTGCCAGATACCTTAAATCATCTCTCTCAAGTTTAAAGTTCCACAGATCTGTAGGGCAGGGAAAAAATGCCACCAGTCTCTTTGCAAAAGCATAACAAGAGTCACCCTGGATCCATTTCTAAGTTCCTCACCTCCATCTGAGACCACTTCAGCCTGGACTTTGTTGTCCATACCACTATCAACATTTTGGTCAAAGCCATTTAACAAGACTCTAGGAAGTTCCAAACTTTCCCACATTTTCATGTCTTCTGAGCCCTCCAAGTCTCTAGGAAGCTCCAAACTTTCCCACATTTTCCTATCTTCTTTAGAGCCCTCCAAACTGTTTCAACCTCTGCCTGTTAGTTCCAAAGTTGCCTCCACATTTTTGGGTATCTTTACAACAGCACCCTAACCCTGGTACCAATTTACTGTATTAATCAGGGTTCTCTAGAGGTACAGAACTAATAAGACAGCTGTATGTGTGATGGAGAGTTTATTAAGGGGTATTGACTCAGACAATCACAAGGTGAAGTCCCACAATAGGCTATCTGCAAGCTGAGGAGCAAGGAAGTCAGTCTGAGTCCCAAAATCTCAAAAGTAGGGAAGCCAACAGTACAGTCTTCGATCTGTGGCCAAAGGCCTGAGAGCCCCTGGCTAACCACTGGTGTAAGTCCAAGAGTCCAAAAGCTGAAGAACTTGGAGTCTGATGTTCAAGGGCAGGAAGCATCCAGCATGGGAGAAAGATAAAGGCTGGAAGACTCAGCAAGGCAAGTCCTTCCAGCTTCTTCCTGCCTTATTCCAGCCATGCTGGCAGCTGACTAGACAGTGCCCACCCAGATCGAAGGTGGGTCTGCCTCTCCCAGTTCACTGACTCAAATGTTAATCTCCTTTGGCAACACCTTCACAGACATACCCAGGAACAATACTTTGCATCCTTCAATCCAATCAAAAGCAAGTTAGTTACTTCATAGATACAATATTAACCATCATGCCTGCTGTTCTTGCATATGGTGTTCCAGCACTCATTCCTCAACTTTCCAGTGATATAGCCCAAAGTCTCCTTTTTGTCACCCACTGGTCTTCTACTCTTGGTCAATGGGCTTTGCCTATGCTAATCACACTGCCCAGATCCAGGGATGGGTGTGTGATCCAGCCTGATCCATCAGCATAGTTCACCCTAGCTCCAGTTGTTGGTTTAGGAATGAGCATCTGACACAAGTGGGATAAATTCAGTCAATGCCAAGGCTCTTAATGACACTATTAGGCAAGTGTCACTGTCTTTCTGCTGTGGAAACTGCTGCAGTGAAGTGTTAGCCCGCAGCTGCCAGCAGCCACCTCTGCCTTCTCATGAACAGAGCCTGAGAATGGAGCCAACACAGAGGATACCAGACCCAAAAGATGGAGAGCGACATTTGAGCCCCTAAATCTAGATCTGCCTGTATGCTTCAGTCCTTGCACCAATACATGTCCTTTCTCTCAAACCACTTTGAGTTGAGTTTTCATTGCCAGAAATGGAAAGAGTCCTGACTAATGTATGTACATAGATGAATGAGTTTCATGCCTAAATGTTTGATTGGAGATTGATCCTGGACCATTACACCCATGGAGAACTGTGAGCTCTGTTAAAACTCTTCAAAAGTTTCCTGTTGCTCTCAGGATATAACCTAAACTCCTTAACCATGGTTTGAGAGCCTTCAGTAGTCAGGACCTTGCTGATCTCTGGCCTCAGCATGAGCCATTTTTCCTCCCAATTTATATTCTGGCCACACTGGACTTTAAGTTTCTAGAATGTACCATTGTCTCCTGCTTCAGGCATTTGCCCTCTTCCTTGAGCGTGCTTCACCTACCTAAGTCCTACGATTCCTTCAGTATCAGCTTAAAACTCACCCTATCACTGCCAGGGCTCCACAGCAGTTCTACCTTCTAACACTCAGCACACTTGCAGCCAGGCGTTCAATGCCTGCCGCTACCCCAGAATATAAGCCTCTGCAAGAGTCAGATAGGTGCTGCTCTAATCTCCACGCTATCACTAGGACGTGAATAGAGACCCAACAAATAAATATTTGTTGAATACCTGAATGAGATAAATAATGCAGGCAACCCTAAGTACATGGAAGTGGAGGAGATCTAAATTAGGGCTGAGACCTTTGGGTCAGCCAGCTACGCATAAGGTGATCAATGCCCAGGCCAAGGTGGTAACTCTAGTAAGAGAAAGGAACAGGGAAGGGAAAGGAAGGAAACTCTATGTGGAAACTGAGAACGGAAGAACCAAAAGAATTTGACCGGCTTTGATGAAAGCTAGAAAAAGTATCTTTAAAGAGACACCCCAGCCCATGAACCAAGTGCATAAGAGGAATGTGCAACTATTGGCAGGGGCAGGGTCACTGCTTCAGGACACAGTTATGCTGCTCATGTAGGACAAAGCCTCAGCATTTTGCAGGACCCAGCAGGGATGATGGGGGCAGAAGACAGGCCCTTAACTGGTGGATCCTGAACAGGTCCATCACAGTCAGTGGTGGAGGCTAGAATGGAGCAGAAAGCTCATCCTGAGCTTATGTCCCCGGGAACTGACAGAGTATCATGGGAAATTCTGCCCTCCAACTCCACCTGGCTGAAGCTGAGCTGCATAGTAATGGGTGCTTCTCAAACAAGGTGCCTGCATTGTCCTCACAGGGGCAGCCAAAGAGGTGTTTACTGTTTGGATTTTCTCTCCAGAGCATGCTTGCTGTTCTGGGAAGATCACGGAGTGATTTGCATAATTGCCTTCTCAGGTGATGATTGCTCAGACCAAGGAAGAATTTCAAAAAGCCCACCTGCTTGCCTTGCAGGGTAGCATAAAGGACATATTTGGGAGAGAGGAAACAAGTCAACCAAAGGGAGTCAGGTAGCCCTGGCTGCCCCTTCAGGTGGGAAGGTGTCATGGAAGCTCAGAACCCAACATTTCTCTCCACAGTTGCTTTCCAACCTCCATCTCCACTTTCCAAACTGTAATTCTGGGAAGAAGTAAGAACCAGTTAGGGAGAAGCCAACTCAGGAAGCTACCTAATAGCTACAAATCCTTCAATATCAGCTTAAAACTCACATCATCAAGTAGGAATTCCTTGGTTTCAGAAAAGGCTGGCCTTTCACTGTCAGGACTCCACGCAGTTCCTTCTTCTAACACTCAGCACACTTGCCGCCATGTGTTCAATGCCTACTCCCACCCCGGAATGCAAGCCCATGAACAAGTCCAGTTCTGTGGGCCTGCAAACACCATCTGAGACTCTACCATTTGCTAGTGAAACAGACCAAGGAGCCCACAGTCAAATGAGGAAGGAGGCATAGAGATAAAACTTGGGAAGATAAGTAATAAACATAGGGTTCTTTGGAACATGGAGGAGGAGCTTTGAGCCTAGCTGAGGCAGGGGTGTGTATCAACAAAGGCCTCCTGGGGGAGGTGACATCTGAATGGAGTCTTGAAAGAATATAGTGTCTGGTACATAGTAGATGCTCAAATACCCAAGGATGAATGGCCCAATAGCAGGATGGATGGGGAGGTAGATGTTCCAGGGAGAGAAAAAGCTGGCTCAGTCCATTCTTCATCCCAGAGCCACAGTGAATTCTGAAGCTATTCTAATGCCTTGTAAACAGCACAACGTTTTGCATGTTGTGTAGAATGTGGGGTGTCTCTTCTGTTATCATTTTGGGTCAGGAATAAAGTGCTCACAGGAATAAAGTGCTCATGTCAGCTTGTACTGGGGGCCACTGAGACAGAAAAACCAAGGCTCAGCTGACTCCACCTCAAATCAACAGGATGCTGTTTAAATATGTAAGAGATTCACCGGGCCACTGCCTGCACTGTCTAGTTTTCTTCGAAGTGTATGAAAAATGTGCTTAATATTCATGCTCCATTCCAAAGAGGCACAGATGGGGGCCAAAGAGGAGAAAACCATTTTTAGTGAAAAATGACTAGTGTCATGTCTCCCAACCCAAACTAATATATTTCTTGAGGCTGACCTTAAGCTACCTCCTACAGGAAGCCTTCCTCAACAACTACAGATTCTGCATCTCCCTCCCTTTCTAACTTCTTTTCACTTCACTCCTTGCCACATCTCTACTTGGGGTGTCAGCTATTTTGTTCACGGACTGTGTGCACATCTTGTGGTCTCTCCACCTCCCAGGTTCCCGGAAACATATGTAAGAGGAGCTCAGTTTTAAGGATAAGAACACTGAGATCTAGAGAGGTGTATAGCACCCACTTGCCCCAAGGTTGCACAGCTCATAACTGCAGGAGTCAGGCTTCCGGCCTGGACTGGTGCCCAGACTCTGCTCCCAACTACACTTCTACCAGCCCCCTTCCCATCTCGCAGCCTCCTCATCTCATTTCTAGTCCACTGCTGTCTATGTTGCACCGCTGTTTTCTGGGTGCATTGGGTCCCATTGTCTTGCCTCCTGAAGAATAGGGTGAGTGGCTTAGGAGAACAGAACCAAGTATTCACATTTTCATTTCTGTCCCATGCTCCTTCCCCATTTCTGGACGCAGAGTAGGTGCTGATAATATGAAGCACAGAGAGAAAAATGTCAGCACAAAAAGGAAGCATCTGTTCTTGGGCTTTCATTATTCAGATGAGAAAACTGAAGCTCAGAGAGGGGAAGTGACTGAAATATGCATTGGACAGAATTGAGAAGAAAGCAGGCTAGCTCCTGCTACTGTACTTCACACGTAACAGGTGCTTAAGTTATGCTATTGTTATATTATATATTATGTATGTTCCATATAATGTATAATAATATGTATAATATATACCACCATCATTGTCATAATTTTATCGTTGTCTGAATGAAACCATTAAACTCAGCATGTCTTGTCATTGGGGAGTTCTGAGGGTTTTCACAAACATGAGTCTTTAGTTCATGGAGCCAATCAGGAGGACTGAAGTGACTGACTTTCAGGAAAACAAAGGCCAACAGAAAGATGATAAGGCATTCTTACATTTGTAAAGTATTTTACAGCAGACAACTTTCTTAAAAGAAAGATCGCTAAATTTGGCATTAGGAAATCTGGGACTGAGACCACGTCTGCCACTGGATGACTTTGACGAAGTCATTTGTTTTCTTTGAGCTTCAGTCTCCTTTGTAAGATAAAACTGTGAGATGAACTCAGAAAAGAAAATTGTGGAGCAGGCAGGGCCCAACTCCCCATTGCTGTGCTCATAGCAGCCATCATTAATTGATCACCACAC
This sequence comes from Theropithecus gelada, assembly GCF_003255815.1. NCBI lineage: Eukaryota > Metazoa > Chordata > Mammalia > Primates > Cercopithecidae > Theropithecus > Theropithecus gelada. Next base: position 7,977,204 of record NC_037684.1, read on the forward strand.
TCTTTGTGCTATGCCCAGGTGAGGCTTCAGAATCTGTCCCCAGAAACCACTACCCATTGGCTGGCATGAACGTGTTAGATGAAACCAATTTGTTACTTTCAGTAGATGCCTGTACAGCCAACTCCAACTTTGACTTTCTGACTCCATAAGTCTATCACACATCCAGCAACCTGACAAGGTTGGCAGAGCAGGCCTCACCCCTCTACCCCATAGGAACAATCTGAGCTCAGATCAGCTCAAGTTTAGATAGTTGGTGAGTGGTGGTGGAATCAGACATTAGACCTTTCTAAATTGGCCTGGCAAGAACATTCAATAGTCTTACATATTCCCTGGCTACAAAGGACTCCCAGTCCCTCAGAGTCAAGGACCACGGTAAAATGAGGAAATAACCGAAAGCTTCATTATCCTTTTCACACCGCAAGGTGGCTGAGTGAGAACCTCCCTTCTGGACAGGTGATACCATGCTGTAAAACCAGGAAGTAGGTGAAGTTGTTGATTTCTTTCACTTTCATCCTCGTGTCATTAGAAGCCCAGTTCCTCTTGACAGAATCTCCCAACCACCACCCATTCTGCTGCTATACCCCATCTGGTCACATATCCCTCAGATTGTTTCCAGAACTTTCTTCTTTCATTTGAAAGGGAAGTTTGTTGATAATAGCTTAGAGTGAGACCTCATTCCATTGAAGGCAGCTGCCTGCAGTGGTGGAAAGAGAACTGAGGCTGGAGTCAGAACATAGAGCTTCTTGTTCTGCTGCTGTGGCCTTGGGGAAAGTTGCTGTTCTTCTCTTGACCTCAGTTTCGCTTCCAGCTTACGATTTCCAAGAGAGAAGTGTTTAATTCTTGGCTAACAGGGCAAAGTGCTCACGGACCTCATCCCTACACTGGTGGCTGGGTGAGCATTCGGGGAACAGGGAGTTCCAAGAGCCTCCAAATCTCACTTTCCATACCCCTTTTAAAATGCATTTAGTGACCAACATTCTATGGGGTGGTGAAAAATGAGAAAGAGGAAAGGATGGGAGATGGCTCTTATTGAATGCCCATGATGAGTCAAACATGTCCATGTACTAGCTCATGGGAAAAGTGCTGATATACCACTTTATAGATGAGCAAATCAAGGTTCAGAGGGGTTAAGTGACTTGCCTCAGATCAAACAGCTGGTAAATGGCAGAGCTAGGATTTGTATTGAATACTGGTGACTCTAAAGTTCCTGCCCTTTATAGTCCACTGTGGATATTTTTTTCTTTTTTTAATTACATAGTGTGAAGCCTGGAGAATAAACATGAAGCCACAACTCGCAGGGTTCCCAGCCTATCAAAAAGGTAAGTCAGCCTCCTGAATAATTGTAATACAAGGCCAAGCATGAAAGGATGGGTATAATCCAAGAGTCACAGATGAGAACAGATTTCATGAGGAAGTGGCATCTTTTCAGGTTGGTCTGGCCTCCCATACAACAATGACAACAATAAACAGTGAAAGTAATGAAGAACACTTATCTGTACTAGCTCCCTTCCTTGTGAAACAGGTATTCTTTTCTTTCCATTTTAAAGAGGAGGAAAGCAAGACACAGAGAGGCCAAGTAACATACCATAGGTCACAAAGCTTGGAAGTGACAGAGCCTGGATCCATTCCCAGGCAGACTGGCTCCAGCATGCACACTCTTGATGAACCACACTCTACTGCTTCTTGTAGTATTTTCTCACCTTGACCACCACCTGGGGAAGCAGCAGGAGATCTGGGGAATCCTGTGAGAGCATTTAGGCCACCTTCCTTTCATGCCAGGGAAGGGACTAGCCCAAGGCGAGCAGTGGGTTGGAGGAACAGAGCTCAGCTCCCCTCCTTCCAGCTCAGACCACTTGCCGGTGCTCTCCTCCTCCTCTGCAATGCTGGAAAAATGCCAGCCTGCCAAGGCCCTCACTATGCAGGTTCTGGATAGAGAGGAAGAACCCAAGCCACTGTACACGGGCTACTGTTCAAGGTATTTTAGTAACATGAAGATAGCAAATTACCCACAATGAACAATTCTGTACAACAAGGTGTTCCCTGGTCTCCATCTGAGTACCTGTGCAGATGGTATTGTTAGCAGGTATACAGGAGAGGAGCCAGCCTTTGTGAAGGGGAGCTCTTTTGGGTGATTTATCTTGCCTGTCTTGCTTTTGCTAAATAAAGAGGATAGCATGGGCTTTGGAAGGAGGCAGGTCTGAGTTGGAATTCTACCATGTCGTTCTGTAGCTGTGTGACCTTGGGTAAATTGCCTAATGTCTCTGAGCATCCCATCCATAAAATGGAAATAGCACTATTCCATGCAGAATTCTATGAGGATTAACAGGAGATAATGTATGTAAAGTAACTTACATAATACCGTATTCATTATGAAAACAAACATATCTGAACCGCCATAAAAACTGGCAACATCATAGAATGCAACTCACTAAAAAGATCCAAGAATCAGGAATTAAAGCAAGAAGAGGATTACCCTGTGTTGTTCACTAACTACACACCTGATATAGTACGAGAAGTAGTTTACACACATGTTCTCACTTTACCCTTTCATCAACACTGTGGGTTGGATGACACTGTACCCATTTTACAGATGAAGAGATTAAGGATCATAGAGGGTCAAGATCTTCTCCAGGAATGCTGCTTCTTTGACTCCTTCTGTTCTCAGATCAGTTCAAGCCTCTCAGCTTCACTTGCTAATTTTATACATAGTTGATTTCCGGCTCTATTTTATCCCTAGCTTCCGCAATCTGGAAATGTGCTTTGCACTGATAATTTTATCTATTCTGGTACACCAGTTGTTTCCATACAGGTCTCCATGACCTCACGCACCCACCCCAGTCTTCCTCCTAGCCCAAATGTGGGCTGTGCTCCCCTGTTTCTAGGGTCCTGTTTTATATCCATCCCACTGACACCTCACACTGTATGTCACCAAAAGCAACTTGCTCCACCCCAACTCCCCTTTTCCTGGTTCCCTGTGTTTATACATAGCACCTCTCTTCAGTCACCCAGAAGGAATTTCTTTGGTGTCTCCATTTATTTATTTACTTTCCCACAATACTCATATTCAGGCAGTGCCCTCTCTTCAGCAAGCCCCTCAACCACCATTCCCTGTTACCCACACAATGTTCTGATTAGAATTCTTCTTTTTTTCTGAGAGAGAGAGAGAGAGAGAGAGAGAGAGGGTCTTGCTCTGTGGTCTACACTGGAGTACAGTGGTGCAATCTCAGCTCACTGCAGCCTGAACCTCCCAGGCTTAAGCAATCTTTCCACCTCAGCCTCCCAAGTAGCTAGGACTACAGGCATGCACCACCATGCATGGCTAACTTTTCTATTTTTTGTAAAGATGAGGTTTCACCACATAGCCCAGACTGGTCTTGAACTCCCAAGCTCAAGCAATACACCCCCTCAGCCTCCCAAAGTGTAGGGATTACAGGTGTAAGCCATCATGCCTGGTCTGATTCGAATTTTTAAACACAACTTTGAAGGTGCTCAAAAGTCTTCGGTTACACCCCATTGTTACCTTATAAAGTCCTAACTATAGCTTGCCATTGGAGACACCATGAAATTGCATTTCAATCTATTTCTCCCTCTAATACACACCATAGCAAAATGGGTAACACTGCTTCCAATAGTATATCTGATGCTTAATTAGTAGTAGTAATAAAAGCTGCCAGTGTCAGAAGCACTTGACATGCAGTGTCTCATTAATTCCTCACCACACTCCTGTGAGTAGACAAGATGTGAAACCTATGTAGTTGCACAGGGCCCTGTGCTCAGAAGGCTGTGCTCCTATGCCTGGTTTAATGTTCTGCTCTCACTGTGTGGAAATTTTTAAAGCTTTTTCAATTAGGGGCCTCACATTTTCATTCTTTCCTGGGCCCTGCAAACTATGTAGCCAGTCCTGGAAGCAGTTGCTATTATTACCCCCATTTTACAGATGTGAAAACCAACGCCGCACAACTAATGAGCCCAAGACTCTTGTCAATACCCGTATTGTGTCAAGGGTGGCAGACCCACACTCTGGGCTTACTGTGTGCCATCTACTATGCTCCCTCCCTTCCTCCTCATCCCCATGTTGCCAAAGTGAGTGGCATTTCCTGTCCTTAAGGTTAAATGACTTTCTCACAAGTTTACCTGACTTTAAGCCCAGTGCCCTTCCTGCTACACTGATCCGAATAAAATGGTGCCTTCCCCCAAACTCCGAATTCCAAAGCCAGGCCTGGTGTCTGGCGAGCCCTGAACAGGGGGCAGAATCTCTGTGGAGACCTCTAAAAATAAAGCCCGCCTGCAACTGTGTTCTGAGACCTGAAGCTTCCTTCTTCCTCTTAAAAGCTGTTCCCATCTCTGAAAGCAGCTTCTCACCATGGGCTGTGGCTGCTGCTTTTCCCGCACTGCAAGGGAGAAACAGAACAGATTGCAGGAGCAATTAAACCATCACATGGAAAGCCCGGAGAGATTGGGGAGGGGGGAGGAGATGTTGTTTCTTAATGGCCTGCCTCTATATTTAGCCTGAAATACCTCAATCTCTGACCCTTCCAGGGAGCAGGTAGAGGTGAGAGTGAAGTAGGGGGCTTCAGCTCTGTTGGGCTTCTGGGTCAGGAAGCGCCCATCTGCCAGTGTGCGGCCCCATTACCGCCATGCCTTACAGGGACTCACCATATGGCAGGACAGGAAACCCCAACCATAAAACAAGCAGTGAAACCACAGCACAGCCTGCCTAGGTGGAATTTGGCAAGATGACTCAGCAAAGATGTTAAGACAACAACGGGGAGCTGGCCTGCCCCACAGGATGCCAACTTCCCCAAGGGGATAGGGGGCTTGTGACAGGTGGTGAAGGGTGGTCAGCCTTTAGTTTCAGCCCCAGTTACAGAAGAGCCTCCATTCCTCTCACTTGCTGCATCCTGAGTCAGACAATGTGTGTGGGGCGGATGGCAGTGAGCTTTAAAAAAAGCACAGAGGCCAGGGCCCCAGTCCTAGAGATAATAATTGATTCTGGAGTGGGGTTCAGACATCTGTATTTACTTAAAACTCTCCAGGTAATTACAAGCATGGCCTGTTGAGAAACAACCAGTAGTAAGAATAGGCATAAGATGCATTTGACTTTATATTCTAGTTTTGGTCCTTTGCTTTTTGGGGGACTTTGAAGAAGTGCAGGTTTATCTCAGAGTCTCAGTTTTTCCTTCTCTATGTGAGTATGACATTCTCGATTTCTGGTACATAGTGGATGCCCAGTAAATGTTGCAGGCTCACCAAATGGATGAATGAATGGATGATGTAAGCAAATGAGTAAATACATAACCTAGTACAGACGATGTTAGTTCCCGCAGCCACAGGGATATGGCTGCTTCTCTTGGGCTAGGCTGTCCCACAGGCAGACTCAGTGACAAGGAATGAAGTACTCTATCTGCAAGGTGGTCCCAAGTAACATCAGCAGAGGATCTGGGGAATGAGAAAGGGGAGGGCAGGAAGCAATGCAGGGTGCATTAATAAGCCCATTACTATTGTGGACAATTGAGGCTCTGTCCCACTGGGGTCTCTGGGTGACAATGTGGATATGCTGCAGAGTTGTCTCACCTGAGGGATGGGAGCTGTACCTATTCTCCAGCTACCATCATCAATGACTGAGGGCCATTCCTGGGGGCAGGAACTCCAGGGCACTTCTGCTCTGTCCTGCTTGTGGGCTGAGAGAAAGCCCTGGGGCAGAGAAGTGGAGAGTCCCAACTGTTTGTTCTAGAATGCCATCGGCAGCTACTGCCACAGTGAGTGCCAAGGGGATACAGGTGAGGCACCAACAGCACCTGCCTCGCTAGGCCTCTGATATGTAACTTTCCACACTGGGCTAGGGGTCTGGGGGAAGAGGGGAAGGAAAGGCCCACTCATAGTCCAAGATCACTTATACCACACAGCTGCCAGTACCATTAGGATCTAGCAATGCAAAGTCCTGTTTATCTCAACGTGCCTGTTTCCTCGGCAGTTCTGAGGCTAGCAGTGTTTCTCAGTCTCTGAACTATTGACATTTTGGGCTCATTAATTCTTTGTTGTAGGGAGCTGTTCTGTGGATTGTAGGATGTTTAGCAGCATCCCTGGCCTCTACCCACTAGATGCCAGTAGCACCTTTCATTATGACAACAAAACTTGTTTCCAGACATTATCAAATGTCCCCTGGGTGGCAAAGTCACACTCAGTTGAGAACCAGTGGGGTAGTTGGATACCTTTACTCATCCTCGAAGCCCAGGCAGCACCCCACTTAAACTTCTGGAGCTGTGGATGCATCTTGACCAGGCCATGCTCTCCTTGATCTCTGCTTAGTCGGATGCCGTGCTTGGAACATGTCCCAGAGACAGGCAGTGCCCACACCCAGCTGTGAAACATGCTGCTCCCCTGCTGAGCCAAGCCCTGAGCTATAGGCAGAGGAAGTTAAGCAGCAGCCGTGGCATCACAGTTGGACTATGGGGACCACAGAAGACAGGGAAGTTAGGCAGCTTCAGCTCCAGTGGCCTGCACTCCAATCTGGGTCCCAGAGGCCAAGGAGGAGGATTTATCAGACCAACCCCTAACACAGAGCCAGGGAGATTTAAGGCTAACTCAACAAGGAGTTTTTGTGAAGAGTTGTAAGCACTCATTGAGACTATGCAATTATCCTAAGAGATGCGGTGAGCACATGCAGAGCCAGCAGGGAAAGCCATCCAGGCTGACTCCAAACTACTTGCTTTCATCATTAACCCTGGTGGCATCCGGTGAAAGGTGGGGGAGAAGTGGGGGCTGAGAAATCTTCCTCCAACAGGCCAGGGGAGATGCTCAGAACAAACCCAGGTGTCCTGAGTCACTCGTGCTGACAGCAGATTCATCGCCCTTCAGTCCTGCAAAAGAGAGAGCCAGCCTCCCTTTGCTATACCTATCATCCTTCAAATCCGAGAAGCCACACTCAGGCATGACAGGGTTGTGTTTCTCCTCTGGGCTGCTCCCTCCACTCCCATTTCTTTATGCTTCCCTCCAGGATGCCTGTGCAATGCACACCACTCAAAGGGCACTCAGTGGCATGCAGTCCTCCAGCAGAAATGATTCACAGTCAAACACAGAAGCCGGCTGAGCACAGAAACCAAAGACGGGCAGTGGGGCTCCAAGCCGGCTGTGCTAGCAGCACACCACCTCTCCTGCCTTTGTTTTCTGGGTTGTCAATGCTGCAGCTTACCTGGTCAAAACACGATAAAGCACCAAGCAGAAGCAGAGAAACCTCTGTTCTCTGGCCTGGCCCCTGCTGCAACCTTTAGAAGGCTTGAGAGAATATTTGGCACCGGGAGAAGAGCAATGGCAAGTCTAAAGGCAGCAAGGAGAACATTTCACACATATGCACACACACAAATGCCTACACTTACATACACTCACACACCAGCTCCTGAAAGTGACAGTTTGTGAGTCCCTGTCCCCGCCCTCCCATTCACATGCATAATTAAAATTCCTCTGAAGATAAGAAAGGTGGGGAAGAAGCAAGGGATGACTTTTGCTGGAATGAACTCTCTGGAAATGCAAGGTTGTGTCAGGACATGCCCATATACATGTAAGGACACACAAACACAGAATTAGAACATTTTCTACCTACGAATCTACCTATCTCATCTGTATTTGTGAAAAAAAATTATAACCCAAAGAGATTAAGAGGCTTTGATAGGATTATACAGAGTTGGGACTCAAACTTGGATCTTCAGACCTAGACCTTGTGATGGATTTAGAACAATCTGCATCCATGATTTAATTAGGAGAGGGACAAGGGATTGAAATTCTTGGCCTGTCTTCGTGTAAATAGAAGCTGTGATTCTGCTGACATTAGTAATAATTATTCCCCGAGACTGAGAAAAACAACAGAAGTAATAATAATAACCACCAGGCTCAGGGTTCTTAGAGTTACCAAGTGCTTTCCCGTTTGTAACCTCAGGTGATTTTCCCAACAATGTGGGCTGGGGGATTAATGATCTCACCACCTCCTCCTTACAGAGGAGAAACAAAGTCTTCAAAGGCTGAATAATGTTGGGAACTACTATAAACTATAGACTAACAAATGTTAAGTTAATATTATTAATGTCATCAACATTATACAGCTGACTTACCAAACATGTCACATGATGTCTTAAGGATGGAGAGTCACGCTATGTCCATCTGTGAATCCCCCAAAGGTCCCCAAAAAAGAACTTGACATACAGTAGGTGACCAATGTACCTTTGACGATTGATTCATTTACTGAATGCATGACAGGAAGGACAATAGAAAAATACTCACACTCAGTATCTCTGTGGGCTCTAAACTCTAAATAGTAGTTTCTCTTTCCTTAGAAACAAACAAACAAAGTCAGCATTGCCCAGAGCTCCAGTGATCTCTAGGCTTAGATTAATGGTCCCTTAGTTCTTTGTGTAGGACTGGTCCAGCTACGTGGTTTCTGACTATACAGCATGCTTTAAGGAGCATCAAGAAGCATTCTCTGTTTGGAAAAACAAAACAAAACAAAACAATCCAAAACTCCTTTATTGCTTGAAATTTGCACCTTCCACTCCCTCAAGCTAAGGCGTGAAAAGCTCAATTAGTTGTCTGTGATCAGACATCACGCCTTACTAAGGATTAGTTTATAGACTAGCTCCTGCCACACGGCTAATCCTCAAGAAGAGAACACAGGTCACTTTTGATGAAGAATAATCGTGTTAACACAAGCTTTAGGTCTCATAACACACTGTGGGAACTTGGGCCCCATCGTAGACAATGAAAGAGTCCCAGCCAGCTAGCACTGGAGAAAAGGTGACTACAGATGCAGACGAACCTTGCCCAGCTTCCTCCCTCTCTGGGTCACAGTTTCCTTCTGTGCAAATTAGAGCCTGAGACTGAAAGAGGGATGTGCTGACAGAACTAACCCAGGTCAGGTGGTCAGTGTCAGAGTTATGCCTGGAGCCAGCCCTGAATGTGACACACCCACAGTGAGGGAATCTCTACCCAAAGAGGGAGTGATCTGAATCTCTGCATCGTCTCTTGGGCTTGGCTGCTAGAATTTCTGGGCTGGAAGCAGGAGCAGAAACGTTCTCTGCAGAGACTGAGTTGGAACACACAGAGCTCAGCTCTGAATTGTAGTCCAAATCCCAGAAGCTACTGAAGGGCCAAGGGTTACTCAGTTGAAGGGATCAGAAGCAGATGCTAGGAGCCAAGGATTTAGGATCTAGGGAGAGCAGCCAGCACAACCCAGTGGAGACATCAACAGAGGGGCTGTGGTTCCCAGTTTCCCATTCAGGTGCAGATGGAGGCAAGCTGCCATTGTTGGGGGTGGGTGGAGAGGATAGAAGCTGTACTTAAAGAGCCCTGGCAGAATGGCCAAACCAGGCTTCCTCCAGTAGCAATAAGCCCAGACTTGGGCAACTGAGTGCTTTTCTCACTGCCCAGCAGGGCAGGGATGCAAATTCCAGAGTGAAGATTTGGTAGGCAGGAGCGCTCTAATTTTCAATTACAGTGTTCACACCAAATGGAGCTCTGCAGCTCTCCCTCTACTCTGGGTGTATTTGACTTTGAATCAAGGGACCTCCTGAACATATAGACACAGAGAGGAGTGGTTTGGTCCTGCTCACTCACCCCATCAGGCTGCCACGGGACATGAGCCGCAGCCCATCGTTTACACACAGGCTTATGAAAGCAAATAGGATTTGGCCTAGATTGCTAACAGGCTCTCCTCTGGGTAAGAGTATTTGCTGTGATCCTTGGGGTGTTTCCTGTGGAGCAAAGGACACCTAACAGGGCCTGCTTGGTTGCACTGGACCTCAGGGATGCCTTGCCAGTCCTATTCCCCTTACCTCAGGAGAGTTCTAAACATTTGCTTAAGACATCTCCGTGCATCATCCTCTCACCTGGTCCAGGAGAAGGAAAGTTCTGATTTTCCACCTTCTACTCTGTCCTCCAAAATCTCCTGCCTTTTACTGTCCACTAATCCCCACTCACTCAGTCTTCTTCCTGGCTTCAGTTTCTTCAGCTGGGAAATGGGACGATTCCGTGAGATGGTTTCTTAGGTTTCTTTCTCCTCAGACCTCCTGTGTTCTCTGGAAGCTCTGGGAAGTGGAAAGCAGTCTGGCTTGGAAGTCTATTACCAAACTTCCCCTTTCCTGAATAGGTGACCATGAGTAATTCCCTCCTAATTCCCAAGTCTCAGGGTCTCCAGCTCCAACCTTAAGGAAGCAGATTCAAAGATCTCTGAGCTCACTTCTCTTTGGTGCCTTACTCCAGCAGCCATTGTGCTTATGTGTGTGTATGTATGTGTGTACAACCTCAGCTGGCTTTGCCCGCCTGGCACCCCAGCCCTATGCCTGGATTTTTCCTTGGGCAGCCACCCTCCATCCGGCGGCATGCAGTCTCAGTGGTGGTATCCATCAAGGTATGCTGCCCAACAGGTGGACAGGAGACTTAGGCAAGTCCAACCAGCTTCTCTTTTCCTAGACACTGACTTGAATTGAGTGCCGCTAGGTGATAGGAATCCATCCATCCATCCATCCATCCATCCGTCCATAGAGCCCTGCCACAAAGACAGTGCCCATGAATTCCTCCATCCTAGATACTCAGAGGTTCCTGATTCCTCTTCTTTGTGAGGCCACACCTATTTTAGCCTTAGTTCTGATTTTGTGAATTGCCCAGCATCCATCCATTCACATCTGTGTCTAAGTCCTACAAGCCTGCTCGAATGTCACCTTTTAAATGACGCCTTCCCTGGTCTCCCTATATAAACTTGAAGCCCCACCCTCATCCCGCAGCTTTTCCTGTCTTCCTCTCCTGCTTCATTTTTCTCCATAGTACCTTATCATGTTTTAACAATTGTATCATCTAATTTACTTATTTATGTGATGTGTTGGCCATGTCTCCCCACTAGAATGTAAGTTCCACGAGGCCAGGCATCTGTGTCTGCTTTATTCATTGGTATATTGTCAGTGCTCAGAACAGTGTCTGACACAAGGCAGGCACTCACTAAATATTTGTTGAATGAATGAATGCATGAAATCATGCTTGCAAGTTGACCTCAGTTGGTTTCGGCCACTAACCCTAATTGAGACTGTCTCCTTTTCTTCCCTGTAGATCCTTTCTCTCTTCCCAGGATGGAAGCCCTTTTGCTGATATGGGATTGCAAAGCCTGAACAGAAGCAGGGATCAGAGCCCAAATAAAGGGTTGGGCCTCTTGGGGTGGAGGCCCAGTCTAGTCCTCTTCCAGGGAAAGGTGGCTTAATATTCTCCCTCTATCATCCTGTCTCCTCCTTTCTATCCCTTGTCCTAGACCCACCTCTGTAATCTGAACCACCTTCATTTAAGGAAACCCAAAGTCATGATCTGTTTTCTAGGAAAGTCAGAGCCAAAGACATGAACAGAAAAGAAAAAAAATTGCTGACAAGTCTCAGTGGGCCAGGACCTGAAAATCAATTTGACACATCAATTTTTTGGATTTAATAACTCATGCTCCCATGGAATCAAGGTCATAAATAGTAAAGAGAGTTCCAGGCAAGCCTACCAAAATCTGTTTGACTCAGCTGGAGACCTTGATCCCATCTCTCTGCTCTGTTCCCATTAATAATTTCCTCTCCTAGATGCTTCCTCTCTTTGGTTTGGTTCCCACATTATTGCCCTGTCAATGATGTTTGCCTACATTTCTGTCTCTTCCTTCTCTGCATCTCTCCTCTTCTTCCCCTGTTCATTGAATGAAGTCATCCCACAAGGCTCTGTTCTTTGCTGTCTGGACTTCTCAGCCTACATTTAATCCTCAGGAATGTAAGTCTCTCCTTTTAAGTTACCATGTTGAAGATTTCCCCCAGTTCTTCTCAGTACCCCCCAAATCTCTAGCCGTTGGATGGCTTCCTCAACTGGAAATCTGGCTGATCCTTTGCTTATCTTCAGACGTCCCCTTTTTAAATTTCTGTGTCCCCAAATTGGATGGACGCTCTTGGATCATCTGCTTGAATGTCACATTTTCAATGAAGCATTCCCTGGTCTCCTTATATATTAATACCCCATTTGCAGATCCAAGATCATCTGTAAATGGGGTATTAATCCCTTTCTCAAATAACTGTTGAGTGAGTTTAACAATATGATTCATCTACAGGTGCTTTGAAATGGTACGACTGTTACTTGGTCTAATTCAGTCTCAGACTGCTGCTTGTGAAATGCCTACCCTCTATTTCCATAGTCTCATATAGTGAGTCCAGCTGTATACTCAGGGACTTGTGTCCCCATTCCCACAATAACCTGCCCAGCCCTGACCCCACATTCTAACTCTGGATTTTCATCATGCATGGACTCCTGGTATGAGCCCAGCCTAGTTTTCCACCTCACCTGTGCTCCATCCTCCCAACTGCTCTCTTCCAACTGGAGAGCCCACGTGGGCCCAAGGAAGGCAGGGAGGAAAGTGACATTGTTGAGTCCTGTGCCCAGTGAAGTACGTATGTGAGCTCATCCAATCCGCAGCTACTCCAGGAGGAAGGCATAATTATCCTCAATGCACAGATGAGCAAACAGAGGCTCATGGAGGGTCAGCGACGTGTCCAAGGTCGCTGACTCATCAGAAGGCTGCTTTGTTCTCACTCCATCAGACGGCCCAAGGAGAAAGGTAAGACAGAAAGAGGAAGCCACCAGGACAAACTTGTTCCTGCTGTGATACCCTTAAACATCAGATCATGAGATTAGGTGGTCCTGGGGGTGGGTGTGGACAGAGGAGGGAAAAGTGGCTGTACCGAAGCAAGGATGGAGGGAGGAGGGTGCCTGTGCTCAGCCATGCTAATTTTGACATTTTCCTGTGCGTCTGCTTGTCATCATCAACTTATAATTTAACCTCGTTGTGGCGATGCCTCTGGAATGTCAACAAGGCTTGCTGGAATTTCATTACAGCCAGGCAGCTGGCCCCTGGTATTTCGGATACAAATGATGTGCAGCTGCATTCTGGCCCTGCTGTCTTCATCCCCCATCTAGCAAACGGCAGCATTAGGCACACTTAATCCGGAGAGATATTCCCTACGCCGAGAAGAGGGCTTGTCAATTCCACCGGGGGCATTTCCTATGGACTGCTCTGCCTGAGCCAATTAACCTAGAGTAATTGCTGAAAAACATTAGATGTTGATGATGGATGCAGGGGGCTGACCCCAGGGGTGGTTGGAGGGAAAGCGCTGAAAAATGAAACCTCCCCATATCTGCACAACATTTGCCACTTTCAGGGCACCTCTGCCTGCATCGTAGCAGTGGTACAGTGATCTGTGCTGGAAAGTTGTGGCATTCTCATTTTGCAAAAGTGAACATCAAAACTCAGAGGGAAAAATGATTTCAAGTTAACCAGAATAAGAAAACAGAAATCTGGGTACACAAAGTCCACATCTAGATTTCACATTTATCCAACAAATATTTATTGAGTAGCTACTATGAGCCAGGCATTGTGCTTGTTTGAAGGATACGTTTTTTCTATCCTTGATAACCATGGCATTTTTTTCTGTAGGATTTTCCTTTCAGGCCCTCTCCTAAGAGAGATTCTTTCCCAATCCCCTACATCCTATACCTTTTACTTTCCTCTTCCCTCTGGCCCCATAGAGAAGGTTTTGATGTCTGTCGATTCCACATGAGTGCACGCAGGTTTCCTTGTCTGCCCCTCCCAACAAGAGCCTCATGACACTGATCGTTCCCAGGGATGGAGAAGGCCTGTCCTGTTACAGGACTCCTGCACCCTGTGAGCAGGCTGGAGAGGAATCTGGGGTCAGTGGTCTTGCTGGCTCTGAAAGCAGTGTCTGCAGCTGCCTGCCGGGCACATAGGTTCAAGCGGCCTTGCTAGCTCATGACATCATGGTGCAGTATGGAGGTCCTGGGCCACAGTTTCAGTGCTGTCTGTGACTCAAGGGCTGTGGAGTCCTGGTGCCAGCCCTTGAAGGTGGGGCAGGAAAGCGAGGCACATGAGTGAATTCATAGCTGAGACCACACCGGACCTGGATCTTTCCCAGGTTTGAAGGTTGAACGTGCCTGTGCTGGCCAGGGCTTGATGAGCTTCTCCACTGGATGTGTAAACCCCATTCAATGTTCCCTATTATCACACTCAGGCCCTAGCCACTAGAAGCCTCATTTGCCTAAGTTTTTGTCCCAGTGTTTCCATGAAGGCAGAGAGAGGAGCTATTTGCATGGGGTCAGAGATATGGGAGCCCAGGGCTACACAGAAAAGATGGCAGGGAGCCTCTCACACCGCAGTCAAGTCAAGGCAGTCCAGGGTGGCTGCTGGGGCCAGACTGCCCCATCAAGATCCAGCCTGCTTCTCACTGACTGTGTGATTAGGCTGTCCTGCCCTAATCCTGGCCTTTAGTTTCTGCAACTTCAAAATGAGGACAAAATAACCTCCAAGGTCCAGGTTACTTTCCTATACAGAGCCTGGAACTGTGCCTGCCCCCATAGTGCACATACACAGCCAGCTAAAGGATGGTGTGCCTGGGGTGGGTCTGCAGGGCAAGTCCTATTTCATAGTTTAACATTTCTGACACCACCTGTGTCAAATTCCTGTGTTTATGGTATGGTGGGAGAGTTGAGTCAAGGCCAGACTGAGGGTGACTCTGGCCCTCTGTGCTGGGCCTGCTCTCTGCAGATGCCTCCAACCCTGCCTTGGACAGACGGAGGAGTAGGAAGTGCTAGGAAGGGCCTGGGGTGTGGAAGAGCTTCTAACCCCATCAGTAAGTCCTGGTGCATATGGAGGGAGAGCAAGGAGGGCTTCTAAACATGGGTCATAGATAAACTCAAAACAGAATAAACACGCTTAGGGGGTTTATAGGAGAAACATTATCACAAAAGGGCTGAGTGTAAGTACAGAAGTGGACAGGACAACCTTATTGTGTCTCCTTGGTGACAGCTTCAACTAGAGTTAGTTTACAGACTACATGTAAGGTGTTGGGCAGTCAACCCCCAGCTGGTTCAGGGGCCTTGGTCTCTCCCGGAAGTTGTCTTCCCCAAGTCTATGACTCATGACCAGGAGAGAGGAGGGTGGGCAGTGAGTTGAATGAAGGCAAATCACCCTCTAAAGCCTGGACCCAGGCCATGACACCAATCCATCAGAGCGGGGACCTTGGCCTGGCGTTGTCTTAGGGGCACAAGAGTGACCATTCACACTACCTGCCTCTATCCTTCCTTCCTTCCTGCATGAGACCTGGTGTAGCCGCTGCTCCATGCCTACCACTGGGTCATAGAAACTCAAGAGTTTCCCTGGGGCAGCTGCCAGGGAGTGAGGTCATCAGAAACCCTGACTTCTCCCCACCACCCAGCCAAACTCCACCAAGCCCAGGAGTGGCTCTCCCTGAGCCTGGTGTCCCCTCTCTGCACAGAGTAGTTTAAGAAATCCAGAAAAGTCATAACCCTCAGGAATCCACACTGAATGTGAGCTGGCATCAGCCCTCTCTGCACTGGGCCTCCTCAGGTACTAAGATGGGTTATATTTGGGGTAAGAGGGGACAGAAAGTCCTCATGTGTCAGGAAAAAGTTACAAAATTCCACCCCTCATACAAGAACTCTCTCACTTTTTCCTCCTCTGAGCATTCTGCAGAGCTGGGGTAAACCACGTTGGCCATTGTGAAAGTGCAAATTCAGGAATGCTGAGGTCATTACTCAAGGTGACATCACTTATAAGTGGCCAGCCCTTGACCTACAAGGTCTAAATCCCATTTCTGTCTTCACACTTAGAGGCCTCCATTTCTGCTTATGCACTTTCAATAATGAACTCGGGAACTCAGTCTCTCTTGAATGGACCTCCACATAGAAGAGCCTCAAGTGGTCCAAAGTAACTAGCCTTCTCTCTGTGCCTCTTAGGCCTCCTCTATTCTTTCTCTACTGGACACAGCAACAACAAGTGTCCGAGTCACTTAGTATTCCTGGTATTCTGAGTTGGGCTCCAACTGGGGTGAGCCTTGTAGATTCTCAGACAGCAGCATCAAGGGATGTGGGCTTCAAGCCAAGTCAGATAATAGTAAAATAATAATAATAATAATAAAGATAGGGACACAAACACAAGGACACTGGGGCAAGCATAAGAGGTTAGATCCACAAACAGAGACAAATAGGTGCTGGGAGCATGGTGGAAGGACACATCTCCACTGACAGCCACATATTTTCAGGACCCAAGAGCCCAAGGACAGACAGAGCTCAAGCAAGGCTCTGAGTGAGGGAGGTGAGAAGCTGGATGAGGGCTGGCCTTTGTGTCTCCATCTCTGCCACTTGACCAAGATCAAAGAACTTCCCCAGATGAGCTTAGACATCTAGAAATGACTCTGGGTGAGAAGAAAGGGAGACGAGGAAGTGAAAGGAGTGAAAGAATGGGCCACAACACATATGGAGATGGGATGGCAGGGGAAAGGATGAGGAGCTTGGGAATGGGAAGAAGTTTTCTGAGAACTTCGGTAGGTTGAGGCAACAGGTTGTGGTGGATGCTGTGATGTGCTTCCCAGGTCCCTCTTCAAGAAGGAAGGACTTATCTTGCTACTTGCTGGGGATGCTGCCTGCAGAAAGTTCTCAGCTGCCAGCTCCCCATGAGGTTTGCCCTAACCCTGACCACAGAGAGCTGCCTTGCTCCAAATCATGCCTTCTTTACAGGGCGGTTCACATCCGATGACAGATCCATGGAAAGACATTGAGGCCTGAACCCCTTTCCCCATCTGGAACAACTCTGAAGGCTCATTCCATTTTCACATTTCCCATGGCATCAGGTAAGATGCTCATTGAGACTGCATCACAGCTCAGCTTCTCCTTCTGCCTAATCTTGCTTTCTCCCCATTCCTTCCTTAAGTGTAATTTTATGAGTTCTTCCTAATAAACCATTGCAAGTAAATATCTATTTCAGAGTTTCCTTCCTGGGGACCCAATCTGTGACACAGGTTTAAACTCTGAGCAGGAAGTTTTCATTTTGCCTGGCCCACAGTTTACAAAGAACATTGATGGCTTCAATCTCACTTGATCTTCACAGTAACTTGGTGAAGTGGGTGGTACTGTTCTTACTTAACAGATGAGGAAATTGAGGCTGGGAGAAGTCAAATTGCTGTTCAAAGACCAAAACGTCAAGGAATTGATGGAACCAGGACTTAAAGCCTGGTCTGTTGGGCTCTCAAATGTATGCTCTTTCCTTTCTTGCACAGTTTCTAAAGAAAAGAAAGAAGGAAGGGAGGGAGGAAAGGGGGAAAAAGGAGAAGAAAGAAGGAAAGAAGGAAAGAAGGGAGGGAGGGAAGATTAGCTGATATCTAGCACTTATTCTGAGCTAGGCACCATGCTCAGCATTCTACATGCATTATCTTATTTAATCCTCACAACTTTATGACATACGCATTATTTGTATCCCTATGTTATAGGTGAGGAATTTGAGGCTCAGAGAATTGCAACGTTATCTAAGGTCACACAGCCTTGTGTGAGGAAGGGGCTTGACACAAACTCACTTCCATCTGACTCCAAGCCAGGCATCTTAATCACTACTATCAGGGAGAATTGGCACCAACCAGAAGGATGAGGAGCCTAAAGAAGCAGTTGTGGGCTACAGTATTGGGGAATCCAGAGCAGCTAACCAAGATGCTAAGCGCCTGAGTAAATGGGAAGCTTGGACAGATCTGCATCCTTGTTCTCCTGGGAGAAGACAGGGCCTGCTTGGGGGCTGACCCAGTTCATGCCTGGAGCCATTGCTTGGAAATTGCACCCAGCCAATCCCCAGCCATAATTACCACTAGGCTTGCAGCACTGGGCTGAGAGCTGGAAATAGCTCTGCATTTATTTACCCTGCAATTACATGCTACATTAAATGCTCCGCAAGAACATGGCGATCACCCTGCAATTAACTGGTCCCTGCTTCCTGGGCAAGAGAAGGCTGGAGACAGTTATTGGGTGAAATCAAGTGCTCCCTGGTTTCTTAATGGGCCTGGGGTCACCTTGTAACTTATGCTAGGGGACCTGGCCAGAGGCTGCAACTCCAAGTGGGAGCTTCTTCAGCTCCTGAAGGAGAGAGATTAACATCTGGGTCAGATCTGAGTCCAACTTTGCTACGGGTTCTGTAACGAGATCGTCCATTAGTGGGTCCTTGCCCATACTGTCTTCTCTAGCTCCTCCCAAGGCATCTGGTGTCTCTCTGTATTTTACTTTTGGAGTTCCTGAACTCTACCAGCCTTTGCATAGGTCATTTCCTATCATGTTGACCTTGTAAAGTCCTATCTACCTTTCAAGATTCAGCTCAACTGTCATCTTCTCTGGGAAGTATACTTTGAAAGGAGATTGTATAGGAAAGTGAAAATTAGACATACTTATGACAAAATACCAGCTTCATTACTTAATAGCTATGTGACTTTCAGCAAGTTACTTGGTCTCTCTGAACCTCAATATATGTGTGTATGTGTACATGGGTGTATAGAATTCCCTGGTATCATATGCATATACACATTATGTGTATACATATACAAGAACTCAAAGTCTTCTAGTTAGGGACAGATTTTAGCAAGGTGGAAACAGCATGGTACCTCACACACAGTAGGTGTGCACCACATCTTTCTTGAATCAATGAGTCAGTGAGTAAATCAACCAATCAATCAAAATAAACCAATTAGGAACTGTTAATGTGTGTGTACCCATGTTTACCTTTGTGGCTGTCCGCTTAACTTGCTGCATATAAACAAGTATACCAGTTATTCAAAAACATAATATGTGCACATGATGGTAATTGGTCTCTAGTTGCCTGGAGATTCCAGAGAACCGGTTCCCAGGCTGTGTGGATAGACTAAGAATGCCAGGAAAAGACACTAAGAAAAGAGTTAATTATATATTTACTACCTCTGTCATTTGCTCCTAATTATGTCTTGGCAAGCTGTGTCTCCTGGATGAGTCTTAAATCTCAGTGTCTTTAAAAATATAATAATAAATCAATGTGAGATGAAATGCTCCCAACAGCCAAAATGCCCCGGACAGTTTTCAATCAGTGAGAGCGCCAGTGAACAGTTCTGGCCCCAGTTTCGATGATGTTTGGGCCTTAGGAACCAGATATGGAGCCAGAAAAATAGTAAGAGAGCAGAGCTGTGTTTAGAACGTGTCATTGAGGCCTCTTCTCAATCTTCTGAGGGTCACCTGGAATCCTTTCGGCCTCTGCCTGCTGCCAATGTATCATGAGGCAACAGAGGAGGAAGTTAGGCATGTAAATTCATGAGCCACCCTGGTGCATTTTTCTTGGTTTCTGGACTGAGAAGACAAGGCCCATTTACTCAGCCCTCTGTATGTCAGTGACTCTCAACTGGGGGCAGTTCTGTCCTCCTAGCAGACATTTGTAAAAGTCTGGAGTTATTTTCAGTGGTTACCACTTGGGGATTTTGCTACTGGCATCCAATGGGTAGAGGCCAGGGATGCTGCTAAACATTCTACAATGCACAGGATACTCCTACCCACAACAAAGAATTATCTGGCTTAAAATGTCAATAATGCCCAGGTTGAGAAGCCCTCTGTTTGTGCTGGCAAGCTTGGGCCCTGGCAGCATGTGTCCATGCTGTCTGTTCCTGTTGTCACTCATTCTGTTTTTCAGACCTCTTCATGTTCTTTTCTATTTTGGTTTCTAATAAGGGACACAGGCACACACATGCTCAGAACAAATGCACAGCCTTCCTTCCCCATAACCCCTTTTTGGCTGCAATCGTATTCACTGAGAATTAGTCAGCCCTCTCCAAGGGAGGGGAGTGGACACTCACCTTGACAGCCTGTGGGCACCTGCACATGCTGGCTCTTTCTCTCCTCCCAGGGATAAGACCACACTTCTCTCACTGGTCCCAGTGGGCATAGCAAAAGCAACAAAGTTGTGGGGCTTGTTGGTGCTTCATTGAACAGGCCTAGGCAGGAGGCCCAGTGCAGCCCTGTCTGTGAGATGACCTGGGAATCTGTGTTTCTTATCAAGTGTCAACACACACGCCCAGCAGTTTTGCTCTGTTCCATCCCAAGCAATCAAACACGCCTACATCGTGCAAGCAATTTTTAGGTCTCCTAGTTTCTATTATTAGCGCCTCCTGCCTAGGATTCAAAGGTCCATGGCACATAAAAGGGCCAAGAGGAAATTTCCCAGGATTTTCTCATGTAGTCTTCACAACCACCCGATGATGCAGACACTTGTGCATCCCCTTCACAATTGGGGGAAAGAGGCTCTAAGGACAGAACAGTGCCTTTGCACTGCATGAGTCAGATCTTGACACTTGTCTGTCTAAGCTGGTGCTGGAAATAATGGAGCTGAGACGGAAACACCAGTCCATTTGACCCTAAGCAAGGCATGGGCTCTTGACACTACAGCTGTTGCTGAAAGGAGATGGAGGAAGGAGAGGCAACAAGAATAGAAAGGGGTGTTTCTGAGCACAAGAGCAGAGGAAATAGAAGGCATGGATTACCTCTTCAACCCTGACATTCTCCTAGCTCATAAGCACATCCCTGTCCTTTAACATCTGGGTGTCTTAGAGGGCACCAGAAACCTCAGACACTGAAAGGAAAGACATTCTAAAAGGTGGAAGGAAAGTGGCATTTGGGGACTGCTATAGGCAGTCTGAATATAGATGTGAGTGATAAACATATGGGGCTCATTACTCCAAGAGGCCCAGGCTTCTTCTAAACAGGTGTCAGGAGAATTTTAATCAAAGCCTTAAGCCATGATGAGTTATTAAAGGTATGGAGGGATATGAGTAGGACATTTCAGCTCAGTCAGCTTCAAGAACACCTTGGATAGACCATAGGCAGATGGGCACTTGGGAAATGATCTATATAAAGTACCATAAACTTATCTGCAAATTATTTCCTCCCCAACCTCTCCCCGGTCACACACACAACTTTTTTCGAATCCAGAATTTCTCAACCTGTGTTCCATAGAGCAGTATCTCATAACTTTAGTGTGCACAGAAACTTTAATGTGTCCTCGGAGTGTCCAGGGTGGGCCTGACATTCTGCGTCTCTAACAAGCTCTCAAGAAATGCTGATGCAACTGGTCTACAGCCCATACTTGAATGGAGAGGTTTTAGAATACTGGCTAAGCAAGATGTTAATGGTCTTTAAGGGAAAAGAAAAGATTCCAGAGGCAAAATGTTTGGGACATACAACATTAAGTTTAACGAGTATCTGAACTACCAGCAGAAGAGGGCAGAGTGTAATACGTTTAAAGCTGTTAAGAGGCTTTATAGAAAACAAAAGGAGTTCCATGGTCAAACACTTTTGGGAGGACCTGGGTTAAGTTAAAGGAGTATGAAGAACTTCTCAGTGCCTTTACACTGAGTCAGATCTTGCCACTCCTCTGTCTGAACCTGGTAATGTAGAAGCCTTTACATTGGCTGATAAGGCCCCCGGCACTTCACGCTTCCTTCTCCCTATGTCCAGGTACACAGGCCTTTCCTGGGAAGAAAAAATAGGCATCTCTTTGCCTCAGGGTCTTTGCCCTGGGTCTTTCCTCTGCCTGAAACATTCTCTGACAGCTAACTGTCTAACTCCATTGCCTTCTTCTTTTCTCAAAGGCCACCTTTTAGATGAGACTGCTCTAACCACCCTATGGAATTCTATAACCTGCACCTCTTGACCCTGGCATTTGCAATCCCCCTTATTTGAACTTTCTTTTTTATTTTCTTCCAATGCATTTTCACCTTCAAAGACACCATACAATTTCATAATTTATTATGTTTATTGCTTATTTTTTGTCTTTCCCATTAGACTGTAAGCTCCATGAGAACAGGAATCTGGTTTTTTTCCTTGCAGTATTATGAGTACCTAGAACAGTACCTGTGCTATAGTAGGTACTCTAAATATTTGCTGAATCAGCAATTGAGCAGCTGTCCAAAGTGAAGTTCTTAGTAGGAGTGGAATATAGGAAGCATCATTCTCCAAAGGCTTTTCATTGCAGAACCTATTTATTTCTTATTTCTTTTCCAACAGAGCATCTCAGCATGACCACTATTCCTAAATGCACATTTTCTAGGAAATGGCTGCTGTAGTAACTCACTGAGAATCCAGCCTTCATCCATTTTCCTAAATCCTTCTAGGCCTATTCATATTCATCCCCTGACAATCCCAGAGTGATGAATTCCATAAGTTTATTACCCACAGTATAAATTTGTCTTTAATTCTGCAAGAACAATGTCATGGGAGGGACACTCACTTCCCGCTCGCCTGCAAAAGACCCCTCAATGCCGCCACGGAGAAGAGGCACAGGGTTTCACACCATGCCTTGTAAGCCATAGGTGCTCCATAAATTCATATTTAACCCTCAAAGTAATCCTTTGAGGTGAGTCTTAATCTCCCATTAT
Organism: Theropithecus gelada; assembly: GCF_003255815.1. Taxonomy (NCBI): domain Eukaryota; kingdom Metazoa; phylum Chordata; class Mammalia; order Primates; family Cercopithecidae; genus Theropithecus; species Theropithecus gelada. The sequence goes on from NC_037684.1 coordinate 7,999,490, forward strand.
ACAAATGAGAATCTGGGTCTCAGGGAGATTAAGTAGCTTACAGAGCCGGAATTTGGATAAAGGTCTGCCATGCCTTAATGCTCACATACTCTCCACAACACCAATGTGGCAAAGCTCACAAAATGGCATTTTCAAATGCCAAGGTATGGAATCAGAGACTTGGGAGCTGTGTGTCTGTCCAGAGTGCCTTCCTCATTAGCAGTGGCCATAGCACAGCAATAATAGCTACTGCTTATTGAGTTTTTACTATACACCAATCATTATTCTAAGCATTTTACATGCATTAAGTATTTTAACTCCTAGAACCCTATGACCCTCACTTTACAGATGAGGAAGCTGAGGCAATTAAAAAAAAAGTTACATAGCATATTACCTTGCCCAAGGTCATACCGTGGCTGTAGAGCAGCAGCATTACTTATGCCAGAATCAGGGGAAAAAAAGTCAGGCAAGGTACAGTTTTGAACCAACTCAGCTGCTCCCATGACCACCTCACTATGCTCTGGTGCTCAGGGCCAAATCCAGCTCCTCCTTCCCTCTTAGGTCCACCCAGTGCTCCACAGCAGTCTTGTCCCAGCCTTTGCATCTGTCTCCCACCACTCTGATATACAAGAACCCTTTTATGGATGGGAGTGCAGTTTACAGCCTTCTGTCTGCAATCCCTAGCAACCCTTTCCCATACAGCTTCCCCAGATGATCCATGCTGGGCAGCTAGGGACTGGCACCAAGAAGGCCCTTGGAGACCATCACATTCAATCTCCTCATTTGAAATCTGGGAAACCTGAGATCCAGAGGAGATGCTGACTTGCTGAACACACACAATCAGAAATAAACCTGGACTAGGACACAGGCCTAGAAATCCCATTCCAGTGTCATTTAACCTATTAGCCAACCAAACAACTAACCAACCAACCAACCAACCAACCAACCAGAAAGCATTTACTGAAGTACTGTTAGGTGAAAGTGCCAAGGAGTGACCAGGGTTTCTGCTCTAATGCCCACTGACTTATCATTTGTGTTCACTCATGCTTTCCTTCATTCATTTCTGAATTCAATAAATTGTTAGGCTCAAGAAATAACATGATAAAAAGACAATCTCTTCTAATGCATGAGACATACTTTAATAAAAATAACAGAAGTATATTCAGAATAATAAACAGTAATAAGAGCTTAAAGACATAAAAAATGTTTAAGGTCTTTTGACAGCATATAATTTGTGAGGGAGACAGGAAGGAATGTGACCTAGCCTGGAAATCAAAGAAAACTTCCTGGAAGAAGTGGCATCTGGAGTGAGATTTAAAGGATAGAAAGAGTGCATTACACTAGAAGGAATTAGGAGGAAGAGCATACATGAGAGACCTGAGACAGAATGAATGTAACATATTTAGAAATATAATAATGTAATTGTGAATGGTATAATATAGTATGGTGTGGTGTAGATGCATACACATATAAAATACAAGGCACTTTCCAGGGAAAGCAACTAACCTTTACTGAATGATTGCTACATGCCAGTCCCTTTATTACCTCCTTACTCAGTGGGAGGTAATTGAATCATGGGAGCAAGTCTTTCCCACGCTGTTCTCATGATAGTGAATACGTCTCATGAGATCTGATGGTTTTAAAGAGAGGAGTTCCCCTGCACAAGCCCTCTCTTTTTGCCTGCTGCCATCCATGTAAGATGTGACTTGCTCCTCCTTGCCTTCCGCCATGATTGTGAGGTCTCCTCAGCCATGTGGAACTGTAAGTCCCATTAAACCTCTTTCTTTTGTAAATTGCCCAGTCTTTATCAGCAGCATGAAAATGGACTAATACATCGACGCTTAGCAGATGCTGCTGATGTTCCCCTAAGTAGGTCCCATTCCTCTTTACCATTTCTGCTTGCCTTTCCTCCAGGTGCTGTGTTTTTGTTGCTGCTGTTTTGGTTTAGTTTTTGCCTCTAATCTAATGACCTCTTCCTAGTATTCCCCTCACAGGCCTGCCCTGAAGCTCTTAGATCCACTTTGCCATTGCTCCCAGAGAGCTATCAAAACCTGGGAGCTGAGTTATCCCCCCATCCCTGGTGACTCTTAGGCAGTGACTGGTTGGGAGCAGGAAAGCCCAGCAACCTCGCCCAGAGCAGGGACAAAAGCAGAGACGTAATTTATACTCTAGAGCTCGGAGTCAGGCTGAGCCAAGACTTTGTCCCAAATTGTTCCCTTGCCTGACTTCTTCCACTTCTATGCCCCTCTTCCCACCTCCCACAACTTCCTTATTTGTTTTTCCTGGGATTTCTCCTTAATAAATCACTCAGACAAGAATTCTCACTGTTCAGAAACTGCCTCTGGGGAACCCAACCTAAAACAGAACCCACATCTGTCTGAACTTGAAGCCCTTTTTCTTGTTAGTGAGACATGATGTTAAACAGAGTCACACCAGTGAAGGGTAAAGGAGTAGGAATGATGGTAAGGTCAAGAGCTGGGGAAGGTTTTTTGAGCTTAGAGGTGAAGAAGAAAGCCCCTGGGGACAAGAAATCTCAATTAAGCATCCAAAGACCTGCAGGTTATAAGCTCAGTAGAGAAAGCAGGCCTCCAGGGTTGGGAGGTATGATATCACAACAGAAGGACACGGCAAAAGTGACTGAGGTGCTTACACAACAGAGGGAATTGGCCCATCTGGAAATGGACTAATTTCCAAGAAATTGGAAAAGAGTGCTGGAAAGATCGGGGCCAGACTGCCAAGGGTTTCTTTGGTATCAGGCTAAGGAGGCAAACGAGGGATGGAGAGAATATACCCTTTTGTGGTAGACACGCCTTGGTCCCAGTGCCACACCCACCACTTCCTGGCTATGACCTTTAACAGATAATTCAGTTGACTCAGCAGTGAAATCAAAAGACCTACTTTTGAGGATTAGATAAGAATAGCACAATTAAAATCCCTAGCCCATTACCAGAGACTCAAATGACGCTGTTGTTTTTTTCTCATTCTTGAAGTTTGGGCTTAATTTTGTACAAGGTGTCACCGCAGAGACTTTGATCAAGAAAATGAAACATTCAAATATAGAAAACTCGTACTAACAGGGGAGAAAAGGACAACTTAAAGAGGCAGACAGGAGACCTGGAGACCAATGAGTTTTTGCAGGAAACTAAGCGTGAAGGAACTGAGCCCAGTCTAGGGCTGCGGCAGTGGGAAGAAGGGGAAAGAGGCACTTCCGGTGATATTGACAAGGACAACTGGTCAGGCCTTCGTGCGTAATTAGCATGCAGGAATGAAAGAGAGGCAGAAGTCCAAACTGTCTTTGAGGTTTTGACCTAGTGCCTGAATGCAAAAGAATGAGAGAAGAAGGCCTAGCTTAAGAGATAAGGTGGGGAATTTGATTTGATATATGTTGAGCTTGACTTTACATCTGGTCATCCAGAGAAGCAGCAGTATATAGTCCAAAGAGCCAGACAGGCCTGGGTTCAAATCGCAGCTCTGCCTCTTACTAACTGTGTGACTGGATAAGTTTTAGGACCTCTGTGTGCCTCCATTTCCTCACCTGCAAAAAGGGAAAATAGATACAGGGTTGCTTTAAATATTGAGGCATACAAAATTGTCTGGCAACAGATAAATGCTCAACAAATGCTAACTTAAAAAAAATTTTCATATTCATCAGGCAATTGGGATCAAGTCTTGGAGTTGGCCTCAGAGCTAATATTGTAGATTTGGAAAGCAATGGACTAGAGGAAATGACTGAAACATAAGCACAGTTGAGATCAATTACCTTCTGGAGGAAAATGTCCTGTCAAAGACCAACAGGCACTGAAGATAAATGTTAAGTTAGTTGGCTTCTTCTGCTTTCCCACAAGGAGCACAACTCAATTTAGTTGTACAAACATTTATGAACCAGGCACAGTGGAAATGGGGACCCTGAGATGAATAAGATGTAGTTTTTGCCCTGAAAGGCTCACAGTTTCTTGGAGGGATGGACACATAGAAAAACCAAGCAAAGTGCAATGTGAGAAGAATTATGCAAGAGGCATAAAGGGTGCACCAAGGAGGGAGTGATGAATTTTGCCTAGAGGATTTGGAGAGGAAATAACTGAAACACTAACATCTCTCCCACAGCGTTAAAAACAAATAAAAAATTCTCAAATAAATGAACTATGAATCATCACATACACTTAATTTTTAGTTCAAAGATGATCATTCAAAGACAAGAAACTCTAACAAAAATTGTAACTCCAAATGTTTAGGTTATTGCAGTAGAGAGAGTAGGGGATAAAGAATTGCAGATCTGGAAGCATCGAATTCTCTAGCTTCTAACTCAAACAGCTTCTAAACCACATGGGTGGTGGATGATGTAGTTAACTAACCACTGTAACAAAAACATCAGTCTGGGTTTTTATGAGTTTATGGGTGTGAAGCTTGGTGTTGACATGTGAGAAGAAAAATATCTTTTACCTATTAACTGAGTCTTGAGTTTTCAGACACTGAAAAGATGAGGATGATGGAGCTAGAGAAAAGATTCATAGATTCAACTAAGTCAAACCCCTCTTTTGCTTTACTGATAAGGAGAAGACATCAGAGAGGGGAAGTGACTCGTGCAAAGTCACCCTGCTGGGGAGAGCCAGGATGAAGTCCCAGGGTTCCTGACTCCTAGTCAAGTTCTCTTTCTACACTACCACTGTGTCTTTTAAATGAACCCTTAACTCCAGATTTCCCCAATCTATCCTGCCACCGGCTGCATGTGCACATATAAATACTCCTAAATTGATCCCCAAGTGGCCCAGCACCTCCTCTGCATGGAGTAAGGGTCTGCTGCATCCTTGATCATATCACATAGGCAAGATACTCAGAGCTAACCACATGGTCTGGCCTCCAGGGGACCATCAACCAGCAGGAAGAATTCCCCAAGGCAATGCACTGTTGGCTTTCTCAACATTCCACAAAATAACTGCACCTAATATTCCCCACTAATCAAGGCAGGAGGCTCTGCTAATTTCATTGATAACTTAATGAGATTATTAACCACTATCCAGTGGGGGCAGATTTGGTTTTTCCTTGGTTATAGGAATTCATCCATTTTTCACACAATTACAGCCTGAGAGGATCATCACTGAGGCTGCCAATTGTGGGCTTATTAGGATCAATTTAGACACAAGATTGGATTTCCTTTCTGCCCATAACCTTTCGTTCAAAGCAAATGAACTGATGTTCCTCAGATTAGTGTATTAATAAATGTTGTCCAGGAGGTGTTTGATCTTTAAGATTGGCCCAGTAGCAGAGTACCAACACTGCCCTGGGAGCTGCCAGGCTTCTCATGCCAGCTTCAAGCAGCAAGCCCAAGCCACTTGGGGTCTCTGAGCCTCAGTTTCTCATTACCTACTGTGATAGAACTGGACCAGTTCGGTGGTTTGAACTAGAGACCCACAAGCTATCCACCATACTTTAAGATAGCTGACGGAATCATCTGTATTGCTGATCTAATGCTGCATAGACTAAGTAAAACTCTGACATCTCTCCTCTTGGGCAGAATTGTATCTTCTCAGTGCATAACACCAGTTAGCTCAGCCTAGTCAGATGCTGACTGGCTGTGGATGACATCATAGGTATTTGGAAGCCATTAGAGAAAAACAAAAGGGGACAACTGAGAAAATTGATTTCTAAAGTCTGTCTCTGGTCAGCTATTCATTCATCAAAACTCAACTTCCTTGATCCTGCCAGGCTGAATTTACTTATTTCCTTCCCACACCCTTCATTTGGGATTTCAGTTAACTGTGCACATGTGGGTCTTTTCCTAACAAGACTCTGCTTACCTTCAGGGTGCGGGGTGAATTCACTCTATCCACGAGTGTGTTGGAGCTAACTCACACTGGCTCGCAAAAGCCAATTACCTGCATTTCTTCCAAACTCTGAGTTCAGTGGATTCTATGTTAGCTGCTTGAGATCCGTCATGGTGGGGATGTTTATAACAGAGAAATCAGCAAACACTACAAATCAGGGATTTGTTTCTTCCCAGAGCACTGGTTGTTAAGTCTTTACCAGCACATCACTGACTACATCGCCACTAGCATTTAGGATGTAATGAGCACATAGTTGAGATCTGATGAATAAATGAATGACCAGAGTCAGCAAACCTGGGTACTGACAGGTTTCGAGCAGCCTGAATGCTACATATACATGAGTTACAAAGCGTCCCAAGTAGCTTGCATGAGAGGCATACAACTAGAGTGGTGGCTTGAAACCTTGGCCGTATGTTAAAATTACCTGGTACCCAGGCAATAGCCCAGTCCTGAAGTCCTGAAGTGGATATTGGATATCAGTATTTTCTGTGCCCACATGATTTCATGTTCGAGGATCACTGATCTAGAAAAAGTTCCTGGACTAATCAAGGCCATCATGATACCCAGCCTCAGTGCCCCAGTGCCCATGACTGCCTACCACTTTAATTCAGGGAGCTTGAAAGTCAAGCAAAGAGATAATTTCACTGGTAGATTGGTAGCTTCCCTGTAATTAAGCAGTAAGGTCACAAGGAGGTGCTCCTCCCCAACTGGTATGGTTTCAGTTTTTTTGGCACGTGTCTAGAATGATGATTTAGTTAGGTAACCATTTAAGAGACAGTATCTTGACTCGTCTGAAAGAGAACAGCAGCCTCAGCCTACAAGTTACTGGTACATGCCCGTGACCCCACTCTACCCTACTGCCACTGCCATGCACCTCCCTGCACAGTCACATGTGCCTCTCTGCACAACCATATGGCTGTTATTTTTCTCTCTTTAAAGGACCAGTACAAATACTGCCTCTTCTTTGAAGTTCTTTGAGGCTTTTGCCAGTGTGTCTGGCTGAAGGCTGGAGAGATCAAGGAGAAACAGACTCTGAGTTGAAGTTTCAGCTCTAGAATTCATAGCTGTGAAAATTTGGCAAGCCACTTAGCTTCTCCGAGCCACATGTTCTGCCTATAGAAAATGAAGTCAGTAGCACATAAATGGATACATCTGGTATGTGTTTGGTATCATGTACTGGAAGTGGGAGAGAACTGAACTGTGATATTTTAGTCTAGTGTCTATTCTGTCCCGTTAGTAGACATTCATTTTGATCAAATCACACTCCTCTCTGATCCTCAGTTTCCTCCTCAGAAAATGATGGAGTCTGGTTAGATGCTATGGACGGGCTTTTTCAGTTCAAAAGGAGCTTACTGTCTCTGCCTCTTGCTTGGCATGTATCTGCCTTCCACAGTGATTGATCTTTTTCTATATACAACCTGTCTTTCCAACCAGATTAGGGAATCCCAAAGAGTAGTGAATGTGTCTTATTTGCCTGGGTATCTCCAGAGCCCAGAACAGTGCTCTAAACTTAGACATGTATTAGATTAAGCTCCTATCACCTTAGCTCTCCCCTGCTTTGCAAATGTTTCATCAAATGAAGGGGCCAGCTCAAGCATATTACAGAGCTGTCTAATGCTGGTGTATCAGGGCTCTGTGCCTCGGAAGATCTAAAGCTGCTATAGCTACTTGTAAATTGCTCAATATGTGTCAGCTGCCAGCAAGGAACTACGGATAAGTTTCCCAAATTATAAGAAGAGCCATGTAGTAAATCACCAATGGATTAGGCACAGGATTCGAAAACTGTTCTTTCAAATGTCACCCACCTGGAATGATGCATGGTGCTATGAGGAATACTGCATGGTGTCACTTGGACATGACCCAAGTAGACATCAGAAGTCACGTCATGCTGTAGGGCCAGATGAATTTCCTGACCACTCCTCTGTGGGTCCCTAAGTCATGAGGTACACTAGGCAATATCTACTCAGTAATTGGCTCTTTCCCTAAGTGAAGCCAGAGCCAATGTGTTTTTATTTCTCCTTAAATGAGAATTTGCTAGCGGGCCTGTATTTTTTTCTCGCCTAATAACAAGTGACAGCAAAGTGTGAAATTAGCTGTAACAGGCACCAAGGACTGAATTTTGCAAACTCCCAAACAAGCTGAGAAATCAGTGGCTGACACTCAAGATCCAGTGGTATCTAGTGGTCTTCTTGACCGTGAACCCACTAGAAAGGATTAGGGAAGCTCTTGGTACCAGAAACTCATAGATTTTGGAGTTGGGAAACTGATGATTCTACAACTACTAGGACGTTTTACTGATCCCAGATTGGCCTATTTGATCCAAGTATTCTGAAGGATTGGGGACAATGCAGAAAAAAAAAAACCAGGGCTTCTTGAGATGAGATTTCAAATATTGCTCTCTCAAGGAGGTGATCTATAGGTATGATTTCAACTTTTCACGTATAGACCCTTCCTAGCATTGGAGACATGAAAAAAATCCTGAGATGTATTAGAGGACTCCACACTCCTCATAACATGCTTGTCTACTAGCTGCATGATCTCCATCCAGGACCGTACCTATGGCCATGAAGGTCAAATCCCACACAACACCAGGTTGTGCCATCCCTGTAGACAATAACACCAACAGCTCCCACTGGAGATGTTAAGTGTGGCAGGGAAATTTTATCTCTCTGATAAATTTCTTCATTTGTAGAGACAACAATGTCTTATTCAAAGGACAATTGGGGGGATAAAATTGGGCAAGTGGGTGAATTAGGCCCTTTTCCTGCCCTCAACACAAAGTTCAATCCTGACCTCTTAACCTTCAAGGCTTGAGACCCAGAACCTGGCAGAAGGAGAGTCTTCCCTGTCCATCCCTTACTCATCTCTTCTACCTCATCTCCTCCTCACTCTCTGGCATGTATCCTGGCTCCTTCCATCATGAACTACACTCTCTTTTCACTGTGTATGTATGTGTATGTGTCTTTTTAAAAAAATGTTCTTATTTTATTCTATTCCAGCTTTATGGAAGAATAACTGATGAAGAAAAATTATATATATTTGCAGCATACCATGTGATATACATATGTATATGTACATGTGTGTATATACATACATATATATAAACCACAATCTGTGTGTGTATATATGTGTGTCTGTATATATATACACACACAAATGCACATATATATACCACATTGTGTATAAATAAAATACCACATTTTCTTTATTCATTCACCCATTGATGGACACTTAGGTTGGTTTCATATCTTGGCTATTGTGAATAATGCACAATGAATACAGGAGAACAGATATCTCTTCAACATACAGATTTTATTTACCTATTTTTGGATATATATCCAGAAGTAGGATTGTTGGATCAAAGAATTAATTTTTTAAGGATCTACCATACTGTTTTCCACAATGGCTGTAGCAATTTACATTCCCACCAACCATGTACAAGGGTTCCCTTTTCTCCATATCTTTCACAATACCTATTGTATTTCATCTTTTTGATAATATCCACTTTAACAGGTATGAGGTAATATTTTATTGTGGTTTTTATTTGCATTTCCTGGATGATTAGTGATGTTGAACATTTTTTTTTCATATACCTGTAGACCATTTGTATGTATTCCTTTGAAAAATGTCATATTTAATTTCTATGACCATTTTTAATCAGGTTATTTGTTTTTTTGCTATTGAGTTGTGTGAGTTCTTTACACAGTTTGGATATTAACCCCTTATCAGGTGTATGGTTTGCAAATATTTTATCCCATTCTGTAGCTTGCCTCTTCATTCCTTCAATTATTTCCTTTATCTGCGGAAGCTTTTTAGTTTGATGTAATCTCATTTGTCTAGTTTTGCTTTTGTTGCCTTTGCTTTTGGGGTCATAGCCAAAAAAGTCATTGCCTAGGCCAACACCAACAAACTTTTTTCCTATGTTTTCTTCTAGCAGTTTTACAGTTTCTAGTATCATTTTAAAGTCTTTAATGCATTTCAAGTCAATTTTTTACATAGTATGAGATAAGGGTCCAATTTCATTCTTCTGAATGTAGATATCAAGTTTTCCCAACACAATTTGGGAAAGGACAAAGACTGTCCTTTTCCCATTGTGTGTTCTTGGTGCCTCTGTCAAAAATTAATTGATAAAAATGCGGAGGTTTATTTTGTGCTTTCTATTCTGTTACATTGGTTTAGATGTTTGTTTTAATTTCAGTACTGCTCTGTTTTGTTTACTATAGCTTTGTAGCATATTTTGAAATCAAGATGTTCATTGCCTCCTTCTTTGTATTCTTGCTCAAGATTGTTTTGGCCATTCAGGGTCTTCTGTGGTTCCATGTACATTTTAGGGTTGCTTTTTCTAATTCTGTGAAAAATACCATTGGAATTTGGATAGGGATTTCACTGGATCTATAGATCACTTTGGATAGCATGAACATTTTTACAATAGTAATTCTTCCGACCTATGAACATGAGATCTTTTCATTTATTTGTGTCTTCAGTTTCTTTATCAATGTGTTCTAGTTTTATGTGCAAAAATCTTTCATCTCCTAGTTAAATTTATTCCTAAGTATTTGTTATGCTATTGTAAATGGTATTGTTTTCTAAATTTATTTATTTATTTTTATTTTTATGCTTTTTGAGACTGTTTCTGTCTTTGTCACCTAGGCTGGAGTACAGTGGTGCAGTCTCGGCTCACTGCAGTCTTGACCTGCTGGGCTCAAGCTATCCTCCCACCTCAACACCCAAATAGCTAGGACTACAGGCATGTGCCACCAGGCATGGTTAATTTTTTTTTTTTTTTTTGGTAGAGACAAGGTTTCACCATGTTGCCCAGGTTGGTCTCAAACTGCTGAGCTCAAGCAATCTGCCAGCCTTGGCCTCCCAAAGTGCTAGGATTACAGGTGTAAGCCACCACGCCTGGCTCTACATTTATTTATTTTTTTTAGCTACTTTTTTCATCATTGAATACAATGTTAACTGTGGGCTTCTCATATGTGGCCTTTATTGTATTGAGTTAAAATTTTACACCTAATTTGTTGAGAGTTTTTATCATGAAAGGATGTTGAATTTTATCAAATGCTTTTTCTGCATCTGTTGAGATGATCATATAATTTTTATCCTTCATTCTGTTAATGTGGTGTATCACATTTGCTGATTTGTGTATGCTGAATCATCTTTGCATTCTAGGATAAATCCCACTGGATCACGGTATATGATCCTTTTGATGTGCTGTTGAATTTGGCTTGCAAATTTTTTTTTTTTTTTTGAGGATTTTTGCTTTATGTTCATTAGGGATATTGCTCTGTGATTTTCCTTTCTGCAGTGTTCCTGTTTGTCTTTGGTATCTGGGTAATGCTGGCCTCATTAAATAAGTTTGGAAGTGTTCTTCTCTCTTCAATTTTTTGAAAAAGTTTGAGGAGAATTGGCATTATTTTTTAAATAATTGGATTTTTAAAAAATGTTTGCTAGAATTCACCAGTGAAGCCATCAGGTCCCAGGCTCTTCTTTGTTCCGAGATTTTTGTTTACTGATTCAATCTCCTTTCTTGTTATTGACCTGTTCAGATTGCCTTTTGCCTCATGGTTCAGTTTTGGTAGATGGTACATTCTCTAGAAGGTTATTCATTTTTTCTAGGTTATCTAATTCATTGGCATGTAATTGTTCATAGTACTCCCTTATGATCCTTTGTATTTCTGCACTATTAGTTGTAGCGTCTTATTTATTTATAATTTTATTTGAGTTTTCTCTTTTTCTTAGTTCAGCTAAGGGTTTGCCAATTTTATTTATCTTTTTAAAAAACAACTCAGTTTCATTGATATTTTTCACTGTTTTGCTAGTTTGCTTTATTGATTTCTGCTCTGATTTTTATTATTTTCTTCTTTCTGCTAACTTTGGACTTTGTTCTTTTCTAGTTCCTTGAGGTATAAAGTTAGGTTGTTTATTTGAAATCTTTCTTTTGTCTTAATGTAGGCATTTGTCACTATAAATCTTCCTCTTAGAGTGGTGTTTTTCTGTATCCCATAAGTTTTGTTACGTTGTGTTTTCAATTTCATTTTTCTCAAGATATATTTTGGTTTCCCATTTGATTTCTTCTTTAATCCATTGGTTATTAAGAATGTGTTGTTTAATTTCCAAATATTTGTGAATTTTTCAATTTTCCTGCTGGTTTTGATTTTTTATTTCATAGCACTGTCATTGAAAAGATACTGGATATGATTTTAATCTTCTTAAATTTGTTAATACTTGTTTTATAGTGTAATTTGACTTATCCCAGAGAATGTTCCATGTGCACTTGAAAATAATAAGTATTCTGCTACTGTCGGATGGAATGTTCTGTAGGTTCGTTAGGTCCATTTGGTCTACAGTGTTGTTCAAGTCTGTTGTTTCCACATTGATTTTCTGTCTTCATGATCTATCCCTTTTTGAAAGTGGGATATTGAAGCCTCCTATTAATGTTGTTGTCTGTTTTACCCTTTAGTTCTGTTAATATTTGCTTTATATATTTAGGTGTTCCAATGTTGGATGTGTATATATTTATAATTTCTGTATACTCTTGATTAATTGACCCCCTTATCAGTATACAATGACGTTCTTCATCTCTTGCAACCATTTTTCACTTAAAATCTATTTTGTCTGATATAAGCAGAGCTACTCCTGCTCTCTTTCGATTACCATCATCATGGAATACCTTTTTCTATCCCTTCACTTTGAGCCTACATGTGATCTTAAAGCTAAAATAAATCTCTTGTAGGCAACATATAATTGGGGCTTTTTAAAAAATCCATTTAGTCACTGTATGTCTTTTGATTGGGGCATTTAATCCATTTACAATTAAAAGTAATTATTGATAGGTAAGGAGTCACTATTGCCATTTTGCTAATTGATTTCTGATTGTTTTGTTCCTTTCTTCCTCTCTAGCTGTCTTCTTTCATGATTTGATAATTTTTCATAGTTGTATGCTAGAATTTCTTTCTCTGTGTCTTATCTGTGTGTACTACAGGTAGTTTACTTTTGTGGTTACCATAAGTCTTACACTAAATAGCTTAGAGTTATAACAGTCGATTTTAAGCTGATAACAACTTAACTTCAATCACATACAAAAATTCTACACTTTGGCTTTCCCTTTTCTCACATTTTATGTTATTGATGTAACAATTTCTATCTTTTATATATTGTATATCCATTAATAAATTGTTGTAGCTATCATTATTTTAATATATTTTCATTTAACTTTTATATTAGTGTTAAAAGTGGTGTATACACTACCATTACAGTATTAAAACATCAGGATTTGACTATATTTTCACCTTTACAGTGAGTTTTAAACTTTTATGTTTTCATGCTGTTAACATCCTTTTATTTTAAACAGAAAAACTTTCTTTAGCATTTCTTGTAAAGTGGTCTAGTGATAATGATCTCCCACAGATTTTGTTTGTCTGTAAAAGTCTTTATCTCCCCTTCATTTCTCAAGGACAGCTTTCTTAAGTATAGTACTCTTGGTTGAAAGTTTTTTTTGTTTTGTTTTGTTTTTCCTTTCAGTCCTTTGAATATGTCATCCCATTCTCTTCGGGCCTTCAAGCTTTCTGCTAAGAAATCAATTGATAGACTTCAGGAGGTTCCCTTGTATGTGACAAGGTGCTTTTCTCTTGATGCTCTTAAAATTCTCTTTATCTTTGAATTTGAGAATTTGATTATAATGTACGTCAGTGGAGATCACTTTTTTTTTTTTTTTGAGACAATGTTTCACTCTTTTTGCCCAGGCTGGAGTGCAGTGGTATGATCTTGAATCACCACAACCTCCACCTCCTGGGTTCAAGCAATTCTCTTGCCTCAGCCTCCCGAGTAGCAGGGATTACAGGCATGTGCCACCCCAAGCCCAGCTAATTTTGTATTTTCAGTAGAGATGGGGTTTCTCCACGTTGGTCAGGCTGATCTTGAACTTCCGACCTCAGGTGAACCACCCGCCTTGGCCTCCCAAAGTGCTGGGATTACAGGCGTGAGCCACCATTCCCGGCCAAAGATCACTTTATATTTAATCTATTTGGAGTTCTTTGGGCTTCAAAGGTATGAGTGCTCATTACTCTCTCCAGGTTTGGGAAGTTTTATGTCACCAGTTATTAAATAAGCTTTCTGCCCATTACCTTTCCTTGCTCCTTCAGCGACTCCTATAACGCAAATATTGATTTGCTTGATGGTATTCCCCAAGTCCTGTAGGCTTTCTTCACTCTATTTCATTCTTTTTTCTTTTTATTCCTTTGACTGAATAATTTCAAATCACCTGTCTTTGAACTCACTAAATCTGCCTGATTGAGTCTGCTGTTGAAACTCTTTATGAATATTTTCAGTTTAGTTATTGTGTTTCTCAGCTCCAGAATTTATCTTTGGTTCTTTTGTGTGTTTTCTATCTCTTTGTTGAACTTCTCATTTTTTTTCATGTATTGTTTTTCTGATTTTGTTGACTTTTCTACCTGTGTTCTCTCATACTTCACTAAGCTTCTTTAAGAGGATTATTTTAAATTATTTGTCAGGCAATTCATATAGCTGTATTTCTTTAGTGTTGGTTACTGGTGCTTTATTTTGTTCATTTGGTGGGATCATGTTTCTATGAGTATACATAATCCTTGTTGCTTTGTGTTGATGTCTGTGTTTGAAGATGTAGGCACCTCCCCCAGTCTTTACAGACTAGCTTCAGCAAGTTAATCTCTTCACCAGTTTACTTTCTCAGAGGTTCTGGGTGGGCCATCTGATGAGGTCCATGGGTGGGCTTGCTACTGGAGTCCTCACATAGGAGGTCCTATAGACTGGTCCACTGGTGTAGGCTGGAGTTTGGGTCTGTGTGGACAGGCCTGGTGTGTGGGTCCATGAGGACAGGCTTGAAAACTGAATCTATGGGTGTAGGCCTGGACCGTGAGTCCACTGGGGCTGGTCTGGCATCAGCATCCACTGAGGTGGTCCTGGCAACTGGGCTCATGGAGATGAGCCTGGAGTCTGGATCTTCAACAGAACTGGGGTGGGCCTGAAGCCTGGGTCCCTGGGAGTCAGATTGTAGCCTGGCTGGGGCTGTCAGATCTGGCCTGGAGCCTGGGTTAGGCCTAATGCTGTGGTCCATGGTAAAGATGGATGATTGCTTCACTCTTCTTCCCCACATAGAGGATATCTCATAGGGGAAGGATGATACAGGTAATGTGAAACTGTCCTTTATACCCTGTTTAGTGCATCTTTTCTTTTTTCTGTGTTCCACTCAGGTGCTGTACTCTCTCTCCTGGATTCCTTCAGCTCTTGTGAAGATATTTTTGCACATGAATAGTTGTTCAAATTGATGTTTCTGCAAGGATATGAGTTCTGAAAACTCCTATCCCTTCATTTTGTTGACATTACTTCTATGTGTGTCTTTTTATGAGTTTTACTTTTATTTCTTAAAACAACTCATGTCACCATTAATGTTTTATCCTCTTACTCCGTTCTACTCACATCCTTCAAGATTCAAACTCTCCTCTGAAAGTGATGCCATGCCTTCCAGGCAGCCTTCTCTAACTAATTCAGTATTTTGAGTCTCTATTCTTGTCCACAATTGTCTATCAATTCATACCCACCCTTCTATACACTGTTTTGTGATAGGGCTCTACAAACCACATTTCTGCTTTTCCAGCTGGATTCCTGTTGAATGTTGCCAATAGAGGGAACTATAGGGATGCTGCAAGGTAGGAGAAAAAAGAAGAAATTCCTGTCTTTCAATTTACTTCCTGTGAACATTCTGTCTGCTTCCTTTTCTTAGCAGCATCATGCTAGTCTTGCTGTTCCATCCCAGAAGTAGTAGTCTGGTCCTGTAGCATCAGTTAGATCCAGGCTTCAGATTTTTCCCAACATTTCAGAACACATTTTATTGTATTTGCTCCTCAACATCAACAGCAACTGGTTGATGGTCCCTTCTCAGAAGTCCAAATTAAACAGGTTGCCTCCTCCATATTCAGAACCACTAGCACCAGCAGGAAAGGTGCTCTCCTCAAAGAGCTCAATTTCAGCTCTGCAGGATCTGATCTCCAAGATTCTACATTTTAAAAATTCTAACATCTTCATTTTGTTTCCTCAGTCCCAAGTTCTACATTTTAATAATTCTAACATCGTCATTTTGTTTCCTCAGTCAAGGCTGTGCTGTATCTGGAATAACTTATTGTTTTATCTTTGCCCTTTGAGTTAACTAGTTAACAATTCATTATTCCTAGTTAATAATTATTTTGACTGAATTCTCTTTGTTTAAAAAAGTTGGTATGATGTTTTTCTCCTGACTGGATACTGACTGATACCTCCACACACAATCTATGATTTACATCTATCAAAGGGCACATCAAACAAATACATTGCTGTTATCTATCATTAATCTCACTCCAGTCTTTCTTCTTTCTGTTCCTAGGGCCAAAAGTAGTGTCAGACTCAATAAACACAGCTGACTTTTTGAATAATAGCAGAATAAAAAGGAATGAATGATGCCTGTTGGAGTCAGCACAGTTCAAGGTATAATTGTCGGGACTTCTGCTCAGGTCTCCTTGCTGGGATGGTTGTGGGTCAGAGTTTATCCAGAAATGTTCCAATACAAAAAAAAACCTCACAGTTGAGAAGCCATAGAATCCTGTCTCAAGCAGTTCATGAGAAGTGCAGTCAATAAAAGAGAGAGCCCTGTGGTCTTGATATCAAATCCTGGCTCTGTGACTTAATTACTGTGAGACTTTGAGAAAATGACTTAACCTCTTTGACCTCAGTTTTCTCATTCATAAGATATGTATGATAAAACAGATTTCACAGGACTCTCATGAGAAATGAGATGAAGAAAAAAGTACGCAGGTGAGCCTCTTGTAGTAGATGGTACAGAGCAGGAGCTAAATATTTCAGTTATCCCCCTTCACCTCCCCAACCCATCTGTTGGTTGACACAGCTTAAAGCATTAGCAGGAATCAAAGAGATTTCATTTTCCAAAGATACTCAAAAAGAAGGGCAGACTGTGATCAGTCTTCATCACTACCATTATCACCATTATCATCATTACCATTGTCATGATCATCATCATCATGATTAACTGAGGATTCCAGCAAGGCTAGGTGCTTTGCATGTTTTCTTTCGCATACTTTTCACATATGTATTTTCCTCACCATTTAAAGGTGAGAAAACTTTCAGAGGTTAAATCACTGCACAAGGTCCCACAGCTATACATTATCAGTGCTATAAATTGAACCCATGTCTGTCTGGGTCCAACACCCCTGCTCTTCTCTCTCACTGCCTCTGACCACAGCAAGCAAAAGTCAGTCAGATCTATCCTGTGTCCTCCCATGAAGCAGATATTGGCCCTAAAGACTGTGTGTTTCTGTATCACTGGCACTTGGCCTGACTTGCAACCCTCCCTGGCTTCCTTTTTCTGCCCATGTCCATGCAACAGCATCTTTTTTTTTTTTTTTTAAATTTATTTATTATTATTATACTTTAAGTTGTAGGGTACATGTGCATAACGTGCAGGTTTGTTACATATGTATACTTGTGCCATGTTGGTCTGCTGCACCCATCAACTCGTCATTTACATCAGGTATAACTCCCAATGCAATCCCTCCCCCCTCCCCCCTCCCCATGATAGGCCCCGGTGTGTGATGTTCCCCTTCCTGAGTCCAAGTGATCTCATTGTTCAGTTCCCACCTATGAGTGAGAACATGCGGTGTTTGGTTTTCTGTTCTTGTGATAGTTTGCTAAGAATGATGGTTTCCAGCTGCATCCATGTCCCTACAAAGGATGCAAACTCATCCTTTTTTATGGCTGCATAGTATTCCATGGTGTATATGTGCCACATTTTCTTAATCCAATCTGTCACTGATGGACATTTGGGTTGATTCCAAGTCTTTGCTATTGTGAATAGTGCTGCAATAAACATACGTGTGCATGTGTCTTTATAGCAGCATAATTTATAATCCTTTGGGTATATCCCCAGTAATGGGATGGCTGGGTCATATGGTACATCTAGTTCTAGATCCTTGAGGAATCGCCATACTGTTTTCCATAATGGTTGAACTAGTTTACAATCCCACCAACAGTGTAAAAGTGTTCCTATTTCTCCACATCCTCTCCAGCACCTGTTGTTTCCTGACTTTTTAATGATCGCCATTCTAACTGGTGTGAGATGGTATCTCATTGTGGTTTTGATTTGCATTTCTCTGATGGCCAGTGATGATGAGCATTTTTTCATATGTCTGTTGGCTGTATGAATGTCTTCTTTTGAGAAATGTCTGTTCATATCCTTTGCCCACTTTTTGATGGGGTTGTTTGTTTTTTTCTTGTAAATTTGTTTGAGTTCTTTGTAGGTTCTGGATATTAGCCCTTTGTCAGATGAGTAGATTGCAAAAATTTTCTCCCATTCTGTAGGTTGTCTGTTCACTCTGATAGTAGTTTCTTTTGCTGTGCAGAAGCTCTTTAGTTTAATTAGATCCCATTTGTCAATTTTGGCTTTTGCTGCCGTTGCTTTTGGTGTTTTAGACATGAAGTCTTTGCCCATGCCTATGTCCTGAATGGTACTACCTAGGTTTTCCTCTAGGATTTTTATGGTATTAGGTCTAACATTTAAGTCTCTAATCCATCTTGAATTAATTTTCGTATAAGGAGTAAGGAAAGGATCCAGTTTCAGCTTTCTACTTATGGCTAGCCAATTTTCCCAGCACCATTTATTAAATAGGGAATCCTTTCCCCATTTCTTGTTTTTTTCAGGTTTGTCAAAGATCAGATGGCTGTAGATGTGTGGTATTATTTCTGAGGACTCTGTTCTGTTCCATTGGTGCAACAGCATCTTAAAGCAGCCAGCGTGCAATTGGCCATCTCATGCCTGACCTTGAGGTCGAATACAGAATGCTGGTGTCTATGGTTTGAGTGCCTTCCTGAAATACCTCCTTCGTGCATTCCTTCCTACTCTGGCTACCAGTTACTGTGGGACCGTTTGGATGAGAGTTTGTTGAGTACTTTATCCTTATCCTCAGCCCTGATAACCAGTTGATAAAAGGAGAAGGAGTAAAGTATGGGAGATGGGGGAAGGAAAAGGAAAAAGAAGGCTGCCAGTCTGTGCTAGTCATTTTAGTTATGGCCTTTGGAGCCACCTCCTTAGGAAGATCATAAGCCGTCTAGGAATGGTTCTGCATCCACCATCCCCTCCCAACACATCAGTCAGTGAAGAGCCAAACCCATAATAGACACAGACTAGAAACAGCCCAAGAAGTAGTGGTATGCAGTAGGAATTAAGCGATCTGTCTTGTCGTTCTTGTTCTGCCAAAGATTTGCTTCAGGCAAGCCACTCTTCATCTCCCTGGCTTATAGTTCCCTCCTCCAAAGGAGGAATAATGTGCTGCTGTAGAATAGACATGAGCTGTAGTCAGAGAGACCTGACTTTGAATGCAGCCATAGCCTTTTCTGTGACCTTACATGAGATACTTAATCTCTCTCAGGCTCAGTTTCCACTTCTGTTAAGTGAGAATAAGAACAATACCTGCCACATATAGTTAGGACAAAGACTAAACTATTGCAGAGTAAATATGAGCTTCTTGTCCATTCAATGATAAGGGATTGGACTAGATGATTTTTGAGGTCCCTTGTAGGCCTGCTTTTCTGATGTCCCATGTGGCACACAGTGCATTTCTGCACACAAGAAAGACCCCTTACTTTATAGCTAATTGTAAGCATGGCAGCATGAGTGGTGGGTGGGGGTAGGGAGGTAGAGTTCCCAGATTCACTGCATTTCACCTTCCTGCCATGAATGATGTTCTTGTGATGTGCTAGGGGACCACAGGAGGCTTCTGGAGGAAGTCATCAAACATTCATGCTTATGCATGATGCTAGACTAGACCTAATGCTATGCATTAGGTGCTCAGCTCTCTTTCAGGGGATGAGGGGTGAGCACAGTTCCCTTTCACTTCTCCCATAGCCCACTTCTGGCCCTTGCCTAAAAGATTCATCTTCATAAAAGTTTCCAGCATCCTTTACCTAACCTCCATCCAAGCTCAGGCCCTCATCATCTCTCCCTTTTTACTCCTGTAAGGCTTATAAAGGGCTCTTCTGTCTCTGGTCCCAGCCTGCTCTAACCCC
Organism: Theropithecus gelada; assembly: GCF_003255815.1. Taxonomy (NCBI): domain Eukaryota; kingdom Metazoa; phylum Chordata; class Mammalia; order Primates; family Cercopithecidae; genus Theropithecus; species Theropithecus gelada. The sequence continues at coordinate 8,019,379 of NC_037684.1, forward strand.
TTTCTCAGCTTGGTGCTGGACATACTGCCAGTGTGGCTAACCTACATGCTGGCCACAGATCATTGGTTTCTCTATATGTTTCTATTATCTGCAAACTTTTCTACAGTGAGTATGAATTACTTTTATAATTTAAAAAAGTTTTTAAAAGCTAAACTTAAATATGATTATTCCTCTACTGAACGCCTTTTGCTCTCCCCCTGTTATCTTTAGGATAGTGTTGAGTCTCCTGAGCTTGCTACAGTTGGCCACTTCTAGTTGCCCCTCAGAAGCTCCTCCATACACATCACATAAAGACACTTACTTTCCTCCAAATGCCTCATTCTCACTTATTCTCCACACCTCTGGGCCACCATTCATATACACCCATCTTTCTGGAATGCTTTTACCTGGAGCTCTCACAAATAAATCTCTACTTAGTCTTCAACATGTAAACCAAAACATTATCTCTGCTGCAAAGTCTTCCTTGACTACTCACGGTGGCCCTTGCCTGCAGAGTTAACAATTGTGTACCCTGATGCTGTAGTGTCACTTACTTACATCTATTGGAGAAAAGATCATACTCGACTGTGGCCATCTCTTTGTGCCCCTTCCTGATTTGATCATGAGATCTCTGAAAGCAAAGACCTTCATCTGAGTCATATTTGCATTGCTAGAGCCCTTCAAACATGTCTGCTTTCCACATATGCATATGCCATGCTCTGTATTAGGCATCAGATCCATCAGGGTGAATAAACAATCATGGTTTCTGCCCTCCTGGGGCTTATAGCCAAATGGGAAAGACAGACCAAAAATAAAATAAGCCAGCAACTCAATAAGAAATTTAAATTGTGAACCACGTTGTGAAGGATGCAGTTGGTGCCCTGATAAAGACTAATTGCTAGAAGGGGATTACTTAAGATTCTCCTAAGAGGCTTCTCTGAGGCGATGGCATTTAAAGCTGAAGTCTTTAGTATTTGAAGGAGCCCTCCAGCTGAAAAGCTGGGAGAGCTTTCCAGGAGGAATCAGCGTGTGCAAAGGTTCATGGGGTGCAGACAGTCTGGCGTGCATGCACCAGGCTCTGGCAGAGGCCAGGGTGACTGCAGCCCAGAGTGTGACCCAGTGCAGGATGAAATGGGAGGGAGGAGACAGGCAGAGTATGGATTCATTTCCAGGTGCAATAGGAAGGTGTTGACTTGTTTTAAGCTGGGAAGTGACATGACTGAATTTGTGTTTTAAATGATTACTCTAACCTTCAGGTTCCTCACCTGAAAATCAGGCTCATATCACCTACTTTTTAGGTTTTTCTTAGATGACAGCCATTGTTGTCTTATTTTTCTTAAGGTATTTTCACTTATTTTTAAAAATATTTATTTTTTACTTATGATTCATACAGAATCATTATACGTATTCATGGGGAACAATGTGATGATTTGATACATGTATACATTTTTAATGATCACATCAGAGTAGACCTCTAAGACAAAACTCGAAATATCAAAAGGGACCGACCCATGGAGAGGGCAGATTTACACTTCTGGGCATAGGAACTCGATAAATTGGTCTTCGTTGTTATTGTTGTTGGTGGGTGGTTTTCCTTTAGTTGTTTGTTTTGCAAAGTGATGTCTGAGTAGCTTGAGATTTGGTCAAGGTCTACTCTGTCAGAAGTGATCTCTATTTTTGGCAGCTAAAACGCCTGACCATCTAGTGGTGATATTTTACAGAGATGAACATGCTGCCTAGAGGAGTGGGAAACCAGCCAGATACCCTCGTCCTGGTTTGACCTTGCCTCACTGAAGGCACATGACATGGAAGACCACAGTGTGAAGGACTCTGAAATAATCAAAGCAAATGGCATCGTTTCATGGAAGGTAACAGCAGCCCAGAAAGGGGAAGGAAGAGTCTGAAGTGACAGGAGAGTTAGCATCAAAATTGATTTTAGAGCTCAAGTCTCCTAACCTAAATCTGGAGTTCATTCCCCTAAACTTACTTGTCAAAAAAGGCAACTCCCAGATTGGAGGATGTGCCCTGTCAAGGAGCCTTTGAACTCATCTTCTGCCAAAGTCAGGTTTCAGTATCTTCACTGTTGCTAAACTACTCGCCCTGGGGAGGGGAATGTGCTTGTGAAGTGAATGGAAATTCACTCTCCCTGGCTGCCAATGCTACACACAGAACTTCTTGCTCTGGCAGAATAAGGAGGTAGCTGTGTTCTAGACTGGGAGCGCTGGGATGAGTGGCTTACACTTAACTCAGAGTAGTGCTCAAAAGGCCAGAAGACATTATCTGGCATTCAACATCAACCTTAACAGAGAAGGAACCCAAGCCCAGAGGGCAAATTACTTGCCTGATATCACATGGAATGCATGGCAGAGCTAGAATGATGTCCCAGGTCTCCTAACTCCTGGTCCAATGGTCTTTCCAGTATTCTGTGCCACCTCTCCTCTTCAACACTACTTTGAAACTGCATCCTGTCTCCTAGAGCATGCATGTCCAAGGACTGGCATCAAACCTCATTTCTCCCAATCCATTTGCAGGGTGTTCCCAAAAGCATCTCCAAAAGAGCTTGCTGATTTTAGAAGCAGAAACGCTTTACAGTTGCCTAATGGTAATTCCTAGGTAAGATGCACTGAATATCCCCAATGAAAATGTATTTAGTATGTCTTACATAGGAAGGCACCCCACGCCCACCAACACACAAACATACTCCTTGGTTCATTTTTCAATCACTCAGTTTCTTTGAGTTTGTAAATAGGTAAACCATTAGTTCTTCCTTTAGCATGAATCCCGCTGGGAAGGTGACTCATGTGCGTATGTAGGGTACAGTTCCCCGTTTGGCTCAAAACAATTAAAAATCAGGTATTGTTATTCATCCCATTTTACCGACACATACATTTAACCATTCTCCAAATGCAGCAATTATGTCACTACACTATTCCAGACACTGTGCTAAGCAGAGTTCCTATTCTCATGGAGATGGCACCGTGTCAGAATGGAGAAACCAAAGGCCAGAAAGTTGAAATGACCTGCCCAAACTTGTTCTACAGTAAGCTAAGCCATGAATCAGTCTCTTTGTTAAATCTCATCCTCTATCCTTGGCACTGAGTTACAGCTTGTTAAGATGGAGGCTGGGACAAGATGACACCCAGGGGAGGGACTCATTCATCTTCTTTGTCCTTTCTGAATCTTAGAGTGATTCTAGGGCAAGACAATCATCTCTTCTTGCAAATGACTGGTATGCAGTAGCTCTCTATAAACCATGCCATAATTGGGCAGAAAGGAGAGAAAATCAACAAGCTGAACCTGTGTTTGTCTGTCTAAGAGAGAAGGAGAGAGAGAGAGAGAGAGACCAATGCTGTGGGAATGGGCCTGAGGAGTCACAAATATCTAGGAACTTGTTGTGACAAGGGAAGGGCCTTCCCTCCCTGTACTCACACACTTGGCCCCTGTGTGGAGGCCCTTCCCTTCCATTCCTCCATGCTTTGAGAGTTCCAGAAACCCCTCTCCAGCACCTTGGTTCTTCCTTGCCCAAAGTGAAGGCTGCAGCTCCCCCACCCATCCCAAGCATGTATATAGTTTGCACAGAACATTTGCATTTGTTTTTCAAATATGAGCAATCTATCAGAATGGAGACTATTGAAGTGGAGAGAGTTGACAGGAAGGACATTTGGGCATGAAAGACGTTTGCCTGGGGCCTCACATTTGGATTTAGTCTCAAACTTAGACTTTTGATTCCTAAATGAGGTCATATAAACAGATGTGGCCATTTTGGGATATTTGAGACACAGATTTGTTCAATGCAAATATTTAACACAGTCCATCTTTTTGTTTTTTCCCAGTCCACCATTTTGTAATCCTGTTTTATCATTCAGAATAACAGCCCAGAAAGTGGGAGTCCTATTTGACTTGGAGAGACCCTGAAACCACCTCTGGGAAGTCAAATGAACAGAGAATATCACCACAGATGGAGAAACTGATATCCAGAGCCCTCAGCTCAGCATCATCTAAAAGAACAACCATATTCCTTGTGTATAGCAGCAGCCTAGAGATGCCCCAAGGCTGCATCACCCAACATGGAAGCCACCAGTCACACTAGGCTATTGAGTGCCTGCAGTGTGGCAGGTCTGAAACGAGAATGGCTGTCAATGTAAAATACATATCAGAGTCCCAAAGACTTAGCTCAAAAAAAGAATATAAAATATCTCTTTAATAATTTTTTTATATTTATTACATGTTGAAATGATATTATTTTGGATATATTGGGTTAAGTAAAAGATACTATAAAAACTAATTCCACCCCTTGCTTTTAACTTTTTAAAATGTGGCTATTAGAAAAATGTGAATCACATCTGAGGCTCACATTATATTTCTATTAGACCGCGCTGCTCTGAGGGAAGTAAGTACCATTTATCGCAAGCACATGCTGGTTTATATTGCAGCAGGGGGCATTTCTGCTAAATGTTTAAAAACAGGCCTTGAGGAGCTTAGATCAGCTCTTGCCCATCTCAGTGGCAATGACCTGAATTTGGGGATTGGAATGAGCTAGAGCTTTCAGACCCCCAGCCTTACTTCTCTATTTCTGAATGCACAGACATCCATTGAGTGAGGTCAGGGCAGTAACGGGAGGGGTGCATGAGGAGCTAACATTTTGGATGAGACCATCACACTAAATGCAGGCTTGCTCCCTATAAATCACCTTGATTTGTCACCAAATGAGATGACAAAATGAGACATCCAGGCGGAAATGAAATTCCCGCTGTAACAGAAGCATCGACCCACTCTGACTTGCAATGCACAGAGAGTTGTCACACATGAGTTTGAGCACCAGAGTATCAGGGGAGGCTCCACGTATCTGGTTTTGCTCCTGGGCCAGTGGAGAGGAGTGAGTCAGCCCTTAACTATCAGGCAGTGGGGATGTGAATCACCTGGTCATTCCTTAGGTCGGGCTTTTCCCAGGGCTCAGGGAAAACATTCCCAGGTAACTTTGATCTATCTGGGGCTGGACCTTTGAGTTCAGACTGTGGAACAACTTTGATATAACCCAAATGAGCTCTGGGAAAGAAGAGCACCAGCCCCTGTGGTGCCAGCAAGCTCTAAAGCCTCTAGTGGCCTCCCCTTCTGAAAAGAACTCACCACGGGGCTGTATCCTGGGTGCTCAAGCTGCGCACAGTCCATCTGGAGACCAGAGTGCGGCTGCTTCTGTCCTTTGTTCTCTGGGACCTTGAGTTATCCCTCCATGTCTCTGGGACTGGTTCCTTCTTTTGATCAACTGTGTTGACGTTGGCCTAGGTGAAGTCTCAGGGTTTTTTCAACTTTGGCACATGCCCTATGATGTGATTCTGACACACACAGATACACACAAACATACACAAACACACAGAGAGGCACACAGAAACAGACACGCACCCACACACACAGAAATACACACAGGGATATACACAGACATAACCACACAGACACACATAGACACGTACAGAAAAACACCCATACAAACACACAGACCCATAGATGCACACACAGGCACACTCACTCACACACAACCCACTGTATTCAAGTGGTTACAAAAACCTAAACAACGTACCAATAAAATACTCCAGGCTCCTTCAATCCACTGCAACCCCTGCTCAGAGTGTTGTCTTAATGCCTCTAGTGAGACACATGCACAAACACACACACACACACACACATAGACACACACATGCCTCCAGGCAGACCATGCACAAACACACACACACAGACACACACACACACACGCCTCCAGGCAGACACATGCACACACACACATACGCATACACACATGCCTCCAGGCAGACACATGCACACACATACACAGACATAGACACACATATGCCTCCAGGCAGATACATGTACACACGCAGACACACACAGATGCCTCCAGACACATGAACACACACACACACATACATACACAGAGATGCCTCCAGTCACACACACACACACACACACACACACACAGACACACACAGGCCTCCAGGCAGACACATGCACACACACACAGACACACACAGGCCTCCAGGCAGACACATGCACACACACACAGACACACACAGATGTCTTGAGTCAGACACATGCACACACACACAGACACACACAGATGCTTCCAGTCAGACATGCACAGATGCACACACACAAAGACATATACAGACACACACCCACAGACACACAGAAACAGAAATGCAGCCACAGACATAGATGCACACACCATGGCCCTTTCTATTTTCATGCCCATCACTTCCTCCTACCTGTCCCCAGCCTTCCTTCCCACTTAAGGTCTACTTTTTTATGCTCAGGTCACTCACTGAGGAAAGGACTACACTCTATTTTGTAGGTAATGCCCAGCAACATATCTAGTTCACAGGCAACACTGGCTACCTCTCCACCTCCCATTCATAGCCCAATGTCTTCAACCTTCCCCTCCCATGGCTTCTTCTCAATAACCCACAATGTGTCTGAGTTCCCTACATGCTAGAAATCCTCCATCCCCTGCCCTCCTCCCTAGCCCATCTCTCCTTCCCTTCGCTGCTGAGCTCCTTGAAGGAGAGGTTAATGGGCATGGCCTCCGCCTCCACTCCTCCCAGCACTCCTTAGCCCTCTGCCTCCACCACTCCATGGAAACCTCTCCAGCAAAGTCACCAAGGGGCTCTCTAATTGCCAAATCAAATGCACTCCTTTTAGTCCTCATATTACCAGCCTTTTCAGTAGCATCTGACCCCATGGCTCACTCCCTTCTGGCTCCTGTGATACCACTCACCCCACTCCCCACCCCTTCTCTGAGTGCTCCTTCTCAGTCTTCAGCAGTTTACTCTTCAAATACTCCTGTGTCCCAAGGTCCTGGTCTCAGCCCTCATGGACACCCGTGCCTTGCACCTGACATCTCAGGTCAATAGCAGTCAGCTGGGCATTTTCACTCATGCTTCCTGCAGGCACCTCCAGGAGGCCAGACTGAACTTACTACCCTTTCTCTGTTCTGCCACCAGCTCCCTCCTTGCTCCCTTTCCTTATTTTGGTTATGTGCACCACCATCCCTTCCGGACACCAAGCCATGAGGAATCTAGAAGTCAATCCAGATTTTCCTTCTCATTCCTTGTAATCCATTGCATTCAAGCGGTCACAGAAACCTGAACACCTTATTGATGAGAAACTCCAGGCCCCCGAACCACCATGACCCACCCCACAGAAATATCTTGATGCTTCCAATTGTAATGTGCCATCCCAAGCCACATTTCCACAGTAGCCACCTGTCTGAAGGATGCAGTCCCAGCATCTTTATAGCCAATCTCCACTAAACATCTCGGCCTTCTCTGGTGCGACTCCCTTGAACATATGCAATACCAAGGATTTTCCAGACTATTTTTATTCCAGCATTTTCATGCTGTTGCATGTCCTACAATTGGTCTGGGTACTGCTACAGGCTGCATGGCCTCCCCATGATTCTTTGTCCGCTTTAAATAATTAAATATTCAACACCACTGTTGCCCCCTTTAGGGAGCTTTTCCTGATGAGCCCTCTCAGCCTTTAGAAAGGGTTAAATGCCTCTTTCTGGTCTCAGAGAGCCCCGTTTAGATGTTCAGTATAACCCTTATGCGGTCTAACATCACCTTAGATTTGCATTTTTTCTTTCCTACTATATTGAGCTCCTTATGGACAGAGACTGATTTTTTTTTTAAATAAATTCCAGAGACCACCACAGTCCCAGTACATAGAAAATGTTTATTGAATAAATGATTGAATGAATGAATGAGGCAAACTAACTCAACCCAGGGAAAGAGTTCAGGTCTTACTCACAGCCCTGCTTTTTTCCTGGGAAGGTCAAGCTCTAGTGTGGATTCCTGGTGACACCTAGCAACAGTTGCCATGACAATAGAAAGCACCATTTTCTCAGGGCAATGTCCCCCACTTCCCCACCTGGCTCTGGAGGAGGCAGCCCCCCTGCTTTGAGTCAGGAAGCAGTGAGGGGGACAGCCTCACTGAAATAGCTGATCATGTGCCCTGGCTTAACCCCCCTGGGGTGGGGATCCTGATGGAAATGGAGAAAATTGGATTTGATGGAATCAGATGTGCCTGGGAGCTCCAGGCAAAGAGAGGAAGAACAGATGGGGGCCAACTGGCAGTGGAATCCTGGGGTAACCAGAGGGAGAGCTTGTCAGAGGAGTCTCCATGTCAACAGGGAGCTGAGACAAGATGTTGTCCCTGGGATTGGGTGGAGCACAGCATTAGAAGGGTGGGAAAGAGTGGGCCTGAGAGATCCAACTGGAACACAGACTGTAGAACTAGAATGCTCTGCCTCCCAGGCTCACCCCCTTCCAACTCCTCTGCAAGGGCCTCTTCCTGGGGCAGTTCCTATAGCTCGTAATGGTCCCCTTTGCAATTGGCCATACATGCAATGGGGTCAATAAGACCCTTGAGGAGAGAGGTTGTGTCTGTTTTAACTATCCCTGTATTCCCAGTGCCTGGCACATAGAAGATGCAGAATAAGGAGTTTATGAACAAATGAAAGGCTGTGCTGAGACGAGACGAGGGGCTTCAGGGCCAGGCACACCACATGGGTGATGTTCCTTGCCAGTCACACCACATGGGTGATGTTATGGAAGAAAAGAAAACTGGAGATCTGAGAGGGTAAGTCGCTTCTCCAGGCCACATTGCTGAAGGGTAGAGTCAGCATTTGAAAAGGCTTCTGACTGGAGGGCCTGGGACTTCTCTTTACCTGGTTTCCTTGTCCTACCTTTACCCTAAGACGTAGCATGGACTCTCCAGGCAGGGGGCACCTGCAAAGTAGGTCAGAGGGCCTCTGCTTTCTTTACCCTGTGGCCCTCAGTGTGCCTGGCCCTGATAGATAAGGGGTGTGGGATACATTGTGGACAGATGGACACCAGGCAGGTTCAAAGTAGGGAGTCCGCCAGTCTATCTGGCTAAGAGACCTTAGGATAGCCAGCACCCCAGAGGGGAGAGTCAACTTGGTAAAGGGAGTCTCCCCTTCCCTTTCTCCTCTCCCAGAGCTGCTCTTGGTTCATTACTGGGACATGATAGTTTGGGGGAGTAATAAAAGAAATTTCCATTTATTGGGTACTTACTATGTGCCAGGTGCTATTCTCAGCTCTTTATATGAATTAACTTATTTCTTGCTTTCAATAACCTAAATGAGGTAAGTAATACTTTTAATCTGCTTTTTACAGGAGAGGAAATCAAGGCACAGAGAGGTTAACCTGATGGTCACACATAGCTACCATGTGGCAAGGTCCCAGATGTGAACCCAGGTGGTGTGGCCAGAGCCTATGCTCTAACCATTATGCCACTCTGCCTCTCTTATCTGGCAATAAGTTTCTGGGCTTTGCATTCAGTTTGGGGTGCCGCCAGCAGGAGCTTGAGACATTGGCTATGCGATGTAACCTCCCTGAGCAGAATGCAGGGAGTGGGTAAAGTAAGAAAGGGTGCCCTAAATATGAGCTCCTTTTCTCAGGCTTTGGCTAGTTTCCAGGCTCCGTCCACAGACACCTACGTGCAGGCTCAGCCCTGCTCTGCTCTCAAACACCAAACGTGGCCACAGGCAGGCAGGAACCAAGCAGCTTCAGCACAGAAGCCCAGAACACCCTACCTGCCAATCTGGTCCAGACTTTGAGGCCCACTTCTGAAAACTGAGCCCTTGAACCTCTGCTTCCTTATCTCTGAAATGGGGACATTGATAGCTCCCCATGCATGTTGCAAGGCTTAAAGGGAACAATGCATATAGAATACTTGGCACATGCTGGGTACTCACTTACAATTAGTAGTTTCCTTTATCCCAGATCCCTCTGCCTTAATTCTCCTGGAAATACTACTATTCTTTTTTTTTTTTTTTTTTTTTTAAACAGAGTCTTGCTCTGTCACCCAGGCTGATGTGCAGTGGCACAATCATGGCTCACTGAATCCTCGACTTCATGGGCTCAAAAGATCCTCCCACTTCAGCCTTCCAAGTAGCTGGGACTACAGGTGGGCACCACCACACTTGGCTAATTTTTCCTTCTCCTTCTCCTTCTCCTTCTCCTTCTCCTTCTCCCTCTTCTTCTTCTTCTTTTTGTAGATACAGGGCTTTGTTACATTGCCCAGGCTGGTCTCAAACTCCTGGGCTCAAGCAATCTATCTGCCTTGGCCTCCCCAAGTGCCAGGATTACAAGGATGAGAAACTGTGCCCAGCTTGCCCCCGCTCTTCATCTAGTTTAGTCTGGGGCTAGAATCTGGGGTGACAGAAAGGGCTCTTACTTCCAATGTGTAAGGGTAGAGACTCCAGTTTAAACCTCATCACAGTCCCCTGCAGTGTCCTGGGCTGCCCTGTCAAGGTTTGAGTTCACAGCTGAATCCCACAGGAAATGCAAGGCTCCCATAGCCGAGAGCCTGCCAGGGATTCCAGGACAAAGAACGTTGAGTGTGATCCTGTTGGAGTGCCATCCGGCCAGGCCATGCATGGTTCATCGCAGCTTCAGAGGCAAGGCTCTGCTACAGAGCATCTGCTCTCCTATCTCAGAACCTGCTGCCTCCTCCCTCCTCACAGGGATCATGTGGAATTTTTTACAATAAGCCCTCATCTTCTTCATTTCAAAAATCTCGTGTTCTGGAGAAATCAGCTACCCTATGATGGCCACAGAAGAGTACACGAAAGAGGCAACTATAATTCTATATTCCTTTTGTAATAAGATTTTCTTAGCTTGTTTTAGGTTTGGACTTTGCCAACCCCTTTGGTCCCTGTGAAATAGTAAGACATTTAGGTTAAACAAAATAAAAATAAAAAACAAACAACAACAACAAAAAATTTTACTAGTTGTGTGACCTTGGGCAAATGCCCAACCTCTTAGGATTGAGTTTCTCTTTTTATAAAACAGGGAGATGATCAATTCACGTGCTTACCATGAGGCTCATATGGGATAATACATTTGTAAGTATATAGAGGCAGATGCTACAATGGTCACAAACCTCTTTTTATACTGGACTGTCAAAATAAATGTACCTCTCAAAACATAAAATGAACATGTCCTTTCATCTGAACATGCAAGCAATATCCATGGATATGTAAGCAAAAGTACACTAAGATGTGCTCATGTGCATATTCAGGATTAGAAACAATGCAGCTGCCCATCATGAATCCATCTTTACAGTGAAACTTAAATGAAATAGGTCCCCAGGTGATGGAAGTGTGTTTGAGATAAGCAATTGGTGAAAATAAAATCCCACCAAAGTGCAAAACAGTATATGTAATACAGTTGCTATATATAAAAAAGGAGATGGTTATGGATATTGGCATAGCTATAGATATGCATGTGTCTGTATAACCTATCTTTACTGGAAGGATCAGAAGAAATTGCTAACAGTGTTTAACTTTGAAGAAATGGATTGGGGATCCAGCTGTGGAAGATGACTTTGAGTTTTGTTTTCTACCTGCCTGCAGTGTTTGGATATTTGTACCATGTTTATATGTTACTTTAAACAATCGGAAGGATAGATCACAGATAAACAAAAATTGTAAGTGCTTTTAAAATTTTACAAAGTCTAAGATATTCATCAGGAAGCTTAACAGTTTAGTTTATCAGAATAAAAGGAAAACCTGAAATGTGCCTCATTATTTTGGTTATCTATTGCTGTGTTATAAATTACTTTAAAACACAGTGGCTTAAACAGCAATAGTTTTATTACAGGCACACCTCATTTTATTGCACTGTGATTTAGTGCACTTCACAGATACTGTGTTTTTCACAAGTTAAAGGTTATGCATTGAGCAAGTCTATCAGCATCATTTGTCGAATACCATGTGCTCACTTTGTGTCTCTTTCTCACATTTTGGTAATTCTCACAATATTTCAAACTTTTTCATTATCATTATATCTGTTATGGTGATCTGTGATCAGTGACCTTTGATGTTACTGTTGTAATTGTTTGGGGGCATCATGAATCTCACTTATATAAGATGGCAAACTTAATCAATAAATGGTGTATGTGTTCTGACTGCTCAACCAAGTAGCCATTCTCCTATCTCTCTCCCTTTCCCCTGGCCTCACTATTCCCTGAGACCAAATAATATTGAAATCAGGCTAATTAAGAACCCTACAATGCTCTCTAAATGTTCAAGGGAAAAGAAGAGCAACACATTTCTAACTTTAAATCAAAAGCTAGAAATGATTAAGCTTAGCAGCATGCTGAAAGCCAAAACAGGCCAAAAGCTAGGCCTCTTTCACCAAAAATTAGCCAAGTTGTGAATACAAAGGAGAAGTTCTTGAAGGAAATTACAAGTGCTATTCCAGTGAACACACAAATGATAAGAAAGTGAAACAGCCTTATTGCTGATATCCAGAAAGTTTTAGTGGTCTGGATAGAAAATCAAACCAGTAACAACATCCCCTTAAGCCAAAGCCTAATCCAGAGCAAGGACCCAATTCTCTTCAGTTCTGTGAAGTCTGAGAGAGGTGAGAAAGCTGCAGAAGTAAAGTTTGAAGCTAGCGAAGGTTGGTTCATAAGACTTAGGAGAAAAATAATCTCCTAGTATGTATCTTCACCTTGCATAAAAGTGCAAGGTGAAGCAGCAAATGCTGATGTGGAAGTTGTGGCTAGTTATTCAGAAGATCTAGCTAATATAATTGATGAAGGTGGCCATACTAAACAGTAGATTTTCTGTGTAGATGGAATAGCCTTATATTGGAATAAGATGCCATCTAGGACTTCCATAACCCAAAAGGAGAGATCAACATCTGGCTTCAAAGCTTGACTCTCGTTAGGGTATAAATGCAGTCGGTGACTTTAAGTTGAAGTCAATGCTCATTTGTTATCTGAAAATCCTAGGGCCCGTAATAATTATGCTAAATCTACACTGTCTGTGCTCTATAAGTAGAAAAACAAAGCCTGTTTGGCAGTACATCTGTTTACAGCATGGTTGGCTGAATATTTTAAGCCCACTGTTGAGATCTACTGCTCAGAAACAAATATTCCTGTAAAAATATTAGTGCTCATTGACAACACATCTGGTCACCCAAGAGTTCTGATGAAGATGTACAAGGAGATTGATGTTTTCATGCCCGCTAACACAGCGATCATTCTGCAGCCCATGAATCAAAGAGTAATTGTGACTTTCAATTATTGTTATTTAAAAAATTCATTTCATGAGGACATAGTTGCCACAGATAGTTATTCCTCTCATGGATTTGGGCAAAGTAAATTGAAAATCACCATTCTAGATGTTATTAAGAATATATTAACAGCGGTTTGGAAGAAGTTGATTCCAACCCTCATGGGTGACTTTGAGGGTTTCAAGACTTCAGTGAAGAATGTAACTGTAGATGTGGTAGAAATAGCAAGAGAACTACAATCAGAAGTGGAGCTTGAAATTACATCTTTCTAAGGTTTAAGAACAATCATAAAGTTACTTCACTGTAGTTCTCACATTGACTGAATTGCTGCAATCTCATGATATAACCTTAACAGATGAGAAGTTGCTTTTTATAGATGAGCAAAGAAAGTGATTTTTTTTTCTTTTTTGAGATGGAATCTCACTCTGTCACCCAGGCTGGAGTGCAGTGGTGCGATCTTTTTTTTTTTTTTTTTGAGACGGAGTCTCGCTCTGTCGCCCAGGCCGGAGTGCGGTGGCATGATCTCGGCTCACTGCAAGCTCCGCCTCCCGGGTTCACGCCATTCTCCTGCCTCAGCCTCCCGAGTAGCTGGGACTACAGGCTCCCGCCAGCACGCCCGGCTAATTTTTTGTATTTTTAGTAGAGATAGGGTTTCACTGTGTTAGCCAGGATGGTCTCGATCTCCTGACCTCGTGATCCGCCCGCCTTGGCCTCCCAAAGTGCTGGGATTACAGGCGTGAGCCACTGCGCCTGGCCAGAAAGTGACTTCTTGAGATGGAATCTACTTCTAGCAAAGATACTGTTGAAATGACAACAAAGGATTGAGAATATTCCATAAACTAGTCGATAGAGCAGCAGCAGGATTTGAGAGGACTGACTCCAATTCTGAAATGCTATCAAACAGCATCACATGCTACAAATAAATCTTTCATGAAAACAAGAGTCAATTGCTACAGCAAACTTCATTGTTGTCTCATTTTAAGAAATTACCAAAGCCGCTCCAGCTTTCGGCAACTACCATCCTCCTCCAGTCAGAAGCCAACAACACTGAGGCAAGACCCTCCACCAGCAAAAAGATTATAATTGGATGAAGGTTCAGATGATCATTAACATTTTTTAGCAATGAAGTATTTTTAATTAATGTATAAACATTGTTTTATTTAGAAGTAATGCAAATGTACATTTAATAGACTACAGTATAGTGTAGCAATAACTTTTATATGCACTGAGAAACCAAAAAGTTTGTGTTGCTCACTTTATTGTGACATTAGCTTTATTGTGGTGGTCTGGAATCAAACCCACAATACCTCCAAAGTATGACTGTATTTGTCATGATTCTGAGAGCTGGCTGGGTAGTTCTAACCTGAGCTCGCTCAGGTGGCTGCATTCAGCTGCAAGTTTTCTGAGGCCTGGGCTCAGCTGGGACACCTGGGCCTTTGTCTTCATGGTCTTTCATCTCAGACTTCTTTACGGTATGATCTCCAGGTTCCAAGAGAATAAAACAGAAGCTACAAGGACTCTTGAGGCCTAGACTCCAGAGGCATTACTCCTGCCACACGCTTTGGCCAAAGCAAGTCCCAAAGTGAGACTGGTCTCAGGGATAGGGAAAAATGCCTCATCGCTTGATTGTTTTGCAAAATAATTGTGGCTACATTTAATCTACCACACTAATATTAACAGCTTAATTGTAGTTTACATGACCAAAGTCATGATTTTTATCAATGTATTTTGTGCTGTTTTCCAGTATCCAGTGGTCCCTGGGCCATAGTAGACCTGACTCAATAAATATGTGTTGAATGAATGAATAAATGGCTCCACTCCACCTGGCAGCCTCTTCACTCTAACCGCCTTGACATCTCAGATCTTCAAATGTCATCAACTCCAGTTCAGCTAACCCTTGAGGGCCACTGCCCCAGATGCAAATTCAAGAGTATGGCTGAGCTGGGCTCTGGTGTGGAGATCATGGAAGGTAGTTTCCATAGAACTCATCACTGCCTGCTCTCCTTCCCATCCTAACTTCACAGAATCCCTACTCATGTGCAGGAACCTTGGGCTCAGTCTATGGCGCATTCCTTGAGAAATCTCTAAGATCACAAACTCTTAATATTGAGTCCCTTTTGCCTCCCCTTCTCTCTAGGTTTCTCCAGATTCAAGGGACCATGTACTTCTCTCCCTCCTGAACAGGGAAGTCAGTTAACTTGGTGGGGAAGGAACATCATCCTGGCACTCAGGAGACAAGCTTAGCCCAGGCTCTGTCTTCATCTGACAGTACTAACTTGGACAATCCACCTTCCACCTCTGGGGCTCAGTTTCCTCAGTAGTAAAATGAGGGACAATCAGATACATAGCATCAGCAGAAGGCTGTGTGAACCTCCTCCAATCCAATCACAACAGCTTCAATTCCTACCTCTCCTGTGTTAGAATGTCTTATTTATGTACGTATGTATGTTTAGAGACAAGGTCACTCCGGTACCCAGCCTGTGCAGTGGCACGATCATAGCTCACTGTAGCCTCAAACTCCTGGGCTCAAGTGATCCTCCCACCTCAGCCTCTCAAGTAGCTCAGCATGCCATCACACTCAGCTGTGTTTTTTTAATTGTTTTGTACAGACTGGGTGTCACCATGTTGCCCAGGCCAGTCTCGAGTTCCTGGCCTCAAGCAATTCTCCTGCCTCCGCCTTCCAAAGCACTGGGAATATAGGCATTAGCCACTGTACCTAGCCTTGGAATGTCTTAGAAACAAACAAATAAACAAAACCCCAGCTTTGTTGCGATATGATTCACATACCATATAGTTTATCTATTTAGAGTGTAAGATTCAATGAGTTTATTCAATCATCACTGCAATGGGCAATGGGGTGTCTTTGGAAACAGGGGCTCCGGTCCTGAAAAAGAATAATAGAGATTTTAAACCACTTCATTGGAAAAGATAGCCTCTAAGGTGCTTTGTAGCTGTGCATGTTTGGGGACTACTTTCTCTGAAGGAAGGGGGCCATGGCGAGTATGTTGGACATGGACCCTGGACTGGGCCCTACAGACAGGGAAGGGATGGCTGCAGCCTGGGAGAATAATCAGCAACTGCTCAGTATGCCCTGCAGTGTGGAGGGGCAGCCGGCCTCGGAGTTGGCAGTGGCAGCTGCCAGAGGCAGGGTCACACACATACAGAGAGCCTTCTGCTGGAATGACATTGACTGATTAAGCCTCCCTCCCATCTTTCTCCCAGGACTTGCAGCCAAACACGCTGTTTGTTTCATGTATTAAATCCAGAGAAAACCTACCTGAAACAGGCTGAAACAAATAAGTGCTCTAACAGACAGTTACCAAGGAACAGAATTATCTTGTAGCCAACCGCCCACCTTTCACTCAATCTCAGGGCCCCAGATCAGGACTGTGAACAGCGATGAGATGGGGAAGCAGCGAGGCCCGCCTCCTTTGGCAGGCTCTCCCTATTCTCTGTCAGTCAGTGGGTGCACTGGACTCTGCTGAGCATCTACAATGAAAGCCAGCACACTGCTGCAGAGCAAAAATGACTGGGTTTATAACTTAGTTTTGCGGGTTGCTGGTTGGTTGTGTGTACTTGGAAGTCATGTAACTTACCAGTGCCTCAGTTTGCTCATATGTAAAGTAGGCATAGGGATGGAGGCACACTGCAGTTAGATAATAAGTATAAACATGCCTGGCACACAGCAGCATTCAAGCACTGTAACTTCCCCACCCTCTTTTCCCTACTAAGAGGAAGCTCTGTGTTCAATGCTGTGGAATAGGGCAAGGAAGAGCAAGCTCTGTCCTCAGGAGCTTACAGAACAGTGTGGGAGAATGGAGGAGAGCAGGTGTGTACAGATAAATAGGTAATAAACAACCCAAGGGAGTCAGGGTGAAAGACAAAAGGATTAGTGAAGGTCACAAGTAAGTCTGCCTTCCACATTCCTTCCTTCATTGCTTCTATCCCCACCACCTGCAGCCCAGCTGGCCGGAACCTGCCATGTCCTCTAGTGCCATCCCCTACAGGCTCAGTCACACTTAGTCCCTGAGCCAATGGGAACCTGACCTGGTAGTGGGGCAAAGACACCTTTGTCAAAAATGTAACCCTAGCACTTTGGGAGGCCAAGGAAGGTAGATCACTTGAGGCCTGGTCAACATGTCAAAACCCTGTCTCTACTAAAAATACAAAAAATTAGCTGGGTGCGGTGGCACGCGCTTGTAGATCCAGCTACTCGGGAGGCTTAGGCATGAGAATCTCTTGAACCTGGGAGGTGGAGGTTGCAGTGAGCCAAGACAGTGCCACTGCACACCACCAGCCAAACAAACAAACAAAAATAAGTGAGGGGCCTACTGCCCCACCATCACCATCATCACCATCACCATCACTGTCACCATCATCACTGCAGAATGGCCCTCCTCTACCAAGGATAACCACTCCCTTATCCCTAGAACCTAGAGATATGTTACATGGCAAAGGTATCTTTCAGATGCAATTGAGACCATACACCTTAAAACGGGGAGAGTGCTGGGGCTTATCCAGGTGGGCCCAATCTAATCACATGAGCTCTTAAAAGCAGGGAACTTTCTCTCTTAGTCAAACCTGTCAAGCAGAAGGAGAAGTTAGAGAAAATTGAGATAGAGGAACTCAATGTACTGTTGTCAGAGGGGGCAATATAGAAAGCACGAGAAAAAACCAGAAGCCTCCAGGAGCAAAGCCCAGCTCCTATCTGACAACCTCAAGAAAATGAAGACCTCAGTTCTACAACTGCAAGGAACTGAATTTGGCCAACAACCTGAAGGAGCTCGGAAACAGATTCTTCCCCAGGACCTCCAGGAAGGAATGCAGCCCCACCCACACCGTCATTTCAGCATCCTGAAACCCTTACTGGAGGAGCTGGTGGAGCTCACCCAGACTTCTGACCTAGAGAAACTGAGATGACAAATGTGCATTGTTTTAAGTTGCTAAGTTTGTGGTGATTGGTTATATATACAATCACCATCACTCTACCATCACCACCACCAGCAAATTATTATCACCCAATACCATGACTATCACTCCCACCCATTCCTGTCCCCATGTTCCTCAACAGTATCAAGACTACTGCCATCATAAGAATGATACAATGGACTTTGGGGACTCGGGGAAAAGGGTGGCAGGGTGTCAAGGGATAAAAGACTACACATTGGGTACTGTGTACACTGTTTGGGTGATGGGTGCACCAAAATCTCAGAAATCACCACTAAAGAACTTACTCATGCAACCAAACACCGCCTGCTCTCTAAAAACCTATTGAAATAACAAACTATTTTTTTCTTTAAAAAGACTACTGCCATCACTCACTACCACCATCACTCAGGGCCCTGCAATCTTGCATAAGTACTAGACTTCAATCTCTCCAGAAAAGTCTATATGGTCCCTGCCCTGAATCTGCCTCCAGCATTATCTGGCCGATACCTGCCTTGGACTCTTGCCCACCAGTTATCAGTTCTGGCCCCTCAACCTAATTCTCACCAGTTCCTTTTCCCTAGGGCAGGGCTCTGGAATCTCTGCCCCCAGGCCTGAGCTGAGTCTTGCCAGTGACTGGCCAGGTCTTTTGGAAGCTACAAACCCAGTGTCCAAGTGAGGGAGGAAACTCTTGCTCCCTCGAAGCCCCCTGCTATTTCTGTCATCTCTCTCTCCCTTCCTCTAAACATGGATCAGATCTCTACAGAGTTAGCAGATGAGATCAGCATTGAGTTTGCCACACCTTAGAGCAGAGATTCACAGTGTTAGGTCACTTAGGGACATCTTAAAAATACTGATGCCCAGGCCCAGTCGCAGAAATTATAACTGAACTGACTGGGGATGGAACCAGGGGTAGTTTTTTTGGTGGTTTTTATTTTTTATTTTTTATTTTTTTTATTTTAGACAGAGTCTTGCTGTGTCGCCCAGGCTGGAGTGCAGCGGCGGGATCTCGGCTCACTGCAAACTCCGCCTCCCGGGTTCACACCATTCTCCTGCCTTAGCTTCTCGAGTAGCTGGGACTACAGGCGCCTGCCACCGCGCCCGGCTAATTTTTTGTATTTTTAGTAGAGACGGGGTTTCACCCTGTTAGCCAGATGGTCTCGATCTCCTGACTTTGTGATCCGCCCACCTTGGTCTCTCAAAGTGGGGGGGTTAGTATTTTTTAAAGTACTCCAAGTGGTTTTTATGTGCAGCCAGGATTAAGCACCACTTCCCTGGGGCTTTATTACTGAGAATCCTCTCTACCTCTGGTCAGTTTCTGCTGTACATAACCCTAAACTGCTTTTAATTGATTGCTTTTTCTGCACTTGCAGTTCCCAGCATTCTGTTCAAGTTCAGCCAAAACATTAATGACACCAGACCTGTTTCCTATTATTAATTCCCCTCTATCACTGGCTATTCCCAGGGTAGGGTTTTGGACACAAATTTCCTGCACTTAGGTATCTCCTCCCATCCCACCTATACAACCTGCTCAGAGTCAACAACATTTATTTATCCTACATAAAATATCACTAGGAAGTAAGATGGACAATCGCTGAGGATCCACCCTTGAAATTCTCTACATCTCTTAATAACTACCACTTAATTAGTATCTGCTATGTGCCAAGTGCTATGCTAGATACGTCAACTCTGTAACCCAAATATAATCTAGAGTTCCCGTAGTCTGATCTTTGTGCAATTTCCCATGGAAAAAAAGAAAAAAAACAGCCAGTAGCCAATAGAATATAAAAGCAATTGTGATTTTTACTGATCTTTTGGCATGAAGAAGTGGTTCATTAATAAGCCATAGCAAGCCTTGTTAACTCTTCTTTTTACATTCCTCTTGCCCTCATAGCTTTCCTGCAGCTCCTCTGATATTTGAATTTGCATCTGGGCCCAAATCTCATGTCAAATTGTAATCACCAATGTTGGAGGAGGGTCCTGGTGGGAAGTGACTGGATCATGGGGGCAGACTTTCCCCCTTCTGTTCTTGTGATAGTGAGTTCTCATGAGATCTGGTTGGTTAAAAGTGTGTAGTACCTCTTCTTTCTCTCTCTTATTCCTTCTCTGGCCATGTAAGACCTGTCTGCTCCCCCTTTGCCTTCTGCCATGCTTGTAAGGTTCCTGAGGCCTCCTCCACCATGCTTTCTGTACAGCCTGTGGAACTGTGAGTCATGTAAACCTCTCTTCTTTATAAATTACCCAGTCGCAGGTAGTTCTTTACAGCAATGTGAGAACGAACTAATACACCCTCTATTCATGCTCCAAATCAACTCCTCATCCCAAAGTGTATCTCGTAACTCACTCACCTTTCTCTTTCCTATCCTCCTCCTTTCCTTTTGCTTCTATTTGTCTCTTTCCTAAGTAATTCTTGGCTCTTTAGGAGACAAATCCCCATGATACTTTCTGCAGTTCTCTCTCTCTTTCTCTTTCTCTCTCTGTGCCACACACACACACACACACACACACACACACACACACTTCAGATTTTGATTCTGAACTGCTGCAGAAGCTCACACACTGATCTGGTAGACTTTGCTATCATTTGAATGTGTCCCCTCCAAAATTCAGGGATTGTCAATGTGACAGTAATAAGAAGTGGAGCCTTTCAGAGATGCTTTGACCATAAGAGCCCCTCCCTCATGATGGAACTAAGGCCCTCGTAAAAGAGGCTTCACACAGCATTTGCCTCACTTGCCCTTCCACCTTCCTCACCATGTGAGGACCTCCAGAGGGTGCAGCATCAAGGTGCCATCTTGGAAGCAGCGAGTAGCCCTCCCCAGGCAACTGAGTCTGCCAGAACCTTGACTTTGGACCTCCCAGCCTCCAGAACTGTAAGAAATAAATTTCAGTTCTTTATAAATTACCCAATCTCAGATATTTTGTTATAACTGCACAAAGGGTCTAAGACAGACTCCAAGTTCTTTACTGGGTAAATATGAGCAGAGGGGGTCACAGTGGATGGAAGACTGCAAACAAATTGTTTATTATAACTTATTGTATCCCTATAACATACAGATCTAATCTCATTCAACCCTAGTAAAGCCCTACGAGGCAGGTGTTAACTACCCTCATTCCACAGATAAAGAAACTTTGACAGAGGAAACTAATCAAGTCATGAAGGCAGGATTTGAACCCAGGCCTGTCTTACCCTTAACCTATAAACCAGCCAGCTCCTGAAAGGGCTTTATAGAGGGGCTCTTGAGACCCTGGACTCAGTGTATGAAGAGCTGGAAGCCACAAGTATAGTCATCCAGCCAGATTGGACTGCTCAGCACCCAGTGGCTGTCTCTCTGACTTCCTGGAGGAGCTGCCAAGACTCCCCTTACAGAAACAGCCTCTTCATGTTCCCAACAATGGCTCTTAATGTCAGCACTACTTAGAAACTAATGAGGCAGAAAGGGTTAATTCCAGATCCCCCACACATGCATAAGTGGATCTTGGAGAATCCCTCTCTCTGTAGTTAAAAGGATCTTGTTTTTTCCCTTCTCTTTCTTCCTTTTGAGCAAACCATGGACTGGGCGGTGGCCCCAGGGGAAGGAAGGGTTTCCTGCAGCATGGTCACTGTTGATAGTATGAGCAACTTTGGGCTGTTTTCTTTCCATTTACTTTCCCTCCTGGCACTAAAACCTCATTAGAGCTATGACAGAAGAGAAATGGCTGGAGTGGAGAAAGAAACTCTTGCATTTCCCAGAAATTCTGCTCTGGGTTTCCATTGCCTGTTTCCTAGCAGGCTGGACCTGCAGTGACCCCGAGAGACATGCTCAAAACCTGGTCAGCACGGGGAGGGGTGCAGGGCAGGCCTGAGGCCCAACCAGACCCACTTAGTGCCTCTCCGTCCTGTAGGAACTGGATTTCAGAGTTCATTCTTTTGTGGTTTAGGATCACACACACCTGGATAGGACAGGGTTTACCTGAGTCCTCTCTTGGAAGCCATAGTCTGCTGAGCACATGAATAGTGTAAATGAGGCCGGGGAGTGGGGGAGTGTTTAACCTAATTAAGACAATTTCTTTTCTCAAGCACTTTAGCACTTTCCCTTTGCACTGTGGAGAATGACTCACTGAATGCAGAGCTGGCCAACATGGGGCCTCTTGGAGGCCCCCAGTGGACAGCACTTTGTTCTCACTACAGAAGTCCCTGTGATCACATAAAGGAAGCAACACTGATCAAGGGAAATATCCCGACCACCTTGGCAGAGGCTGAGAAACCAGCTCCTAGACCCTGCTCTGCCTCAAGCAGATCTGAGGCTACTGCCTTGTTCCTTCTGGGCCCCTGAGTCTTCATCTGGAAGGTATGAAAGCTAGAGAGATTTCTGAGATTCACTGCTACCCTTGTCGACATTCAGCTTTCGTGGCATCATAGAAACTTTAAAGAATCAGATTAGTTCCATCAACATTTACTGAGCACTTGCTGTGTGCCAGAATGGTGTTGGGTGTCAAAGACATCCCTGTGCGTTAGAAAGTTGCACGCCCTCATGGAGTGGACTGCTCAACGTACACCCTTGTTACCCTGAGTGAAGCACTTACACACATAAGCACCCGAGCTTGCATAAACATTCAGGAAGATCCTGGACCCACTAAGTCCCACCTAGCACCTCAGATGACCGATTCCTGGTTTAGATTATCTCAAAGGTTTTCTCCAGTCCTAATGATTTACATTTCAGAAAAATGCTTTTTTTTTTTTTACATTAAATTTTCTTTATTTCCCACTGTTCATTGTAAATAAGACAGCACAAAGTCAATGTAATAGGAGGCTAGGATCGGATTTTAGTTTTAGGTCTGACTTGCTGATCATTTAGCCATGGGACCTTGGGCCAACCACTTAAACTCTCGAAGCCTCAGTTTCCTTATCAACAAAAGAGGGATACAATGCTGCCCTCATGCATCATGCATGTCACCAAAATGTCATGAGAATCAAAATGAGACTACATATCCAAAAGGGCTTCTGAGAGTATAAAAATCAAGAATGAATATAAAATGCTGATTCTGTCTTTACCAGGATTGTGTCTTTGTCATAGGAGCTGTGCAACTTTGTCTAAGAAGCTTCACTTCTCAGGCTCCTTTTTCTTATCTGTGAAATGGGTATGGTGGATTTAATCCACAGAATTCAGAGGGCTGGAGATAGCCTAAGGAAAGGTTAACCTTTAAGGGCTCAGTGCACAGAACGGGCTTACAGAACCTGCAATTGTTTGATGCTACTGTTGTGCAGTTATTGGATTTGGAGTCTTGCAATAAGTTTGCTGGTATTTTCTGCAGAGACTGTGGAAAGCAGTCCTTCTTTCTCAGCCACCTTCACCCCTGGACTCTATGTCAAGGTATGTTTTCCCAACAGCATTACACCTGCCCTGAAGTCTTAATGAGAATGAGGAGCCCTGCGGCAGCTAGAAGGTGCAGCCGCTAGCCATGCATGAAGTTAATTTAGCTTCTGTAAATGTCTGGCAGTTTGGGTAGCAAGAGACAGGCTTGGCCTGCATAGATGATCCGTGCTCTGCCTTGGAAATGATGGGGGAGAAACAGCCCTCCCAAACCGAAGAGTTTCATTCCTAAAGTGACTGCACCAGAACCTGGGGAGACTAGGCTTGTTCTCATCTTAAGCTGAAAAGGTTTCCAAAAGCAATCATTTTATTGTTTTTCTACTCACTACTAACTCAATAAAAGTGGTTCTTTTAATTAATTTCATTGTTCCTCATTGTGCTGTTTTAGAACTAAATAAAAATGTTATCTCTGCTCTCTCCATGGCTCTTGCAGCCTCCAGCCATTTCCCAGCATTCATCAACTCCCCAAATGCCAGAGGTGGATGGGATGTCAGACCATTTAAGCCAATCCACCTCATTTTGCAGATGAGAATACTGAGGCCCAGAGAGGGATAGTGACCTATTCAAGGTCACACACTGATTAGTGGCCAAGTTGGGATTGAGACCCACTTGGGAAAGGCTCGGCCATGCAGCTAACATCTGACAGTTTTTGCACAGACTGCGTTAGAACATGTTTTCAAAACTCTGCAGTTGAAAGGTGGCTTGGTGCTATTCCCTTTTAATTTAAACAGATACACGTTTATCTATATACAAAAAGGTGATTATTTTTTACAGCCAGAGCTATTCTTCCACTTAAAAATGAACAGATGAGTTCCTGGACATTTTGCTATAAAGCAACTTTCTATTTCAGCAACTCCTTTCTTCCTATTGATTTTTTCTCATAAAATCAAAGCAGTAGATTGTTGTAAAAAGAAAATCGGCCTCCGGATTTAACAAAATTACCCAGGAATGTGGCAATCCACACCAAATACCTGTTTAAAGAGAAAACAAAAACACTCCAATGAAATATTAATAAGAATTCTGAAAATATTAACAATGTCTGGTGCTAACAATGATAAAGTAAAAATAAGAAAGGTGATAAATGTAGTCCAATACCCCAAAAAAGTGGCAATTTAATAATCTGCTCATCGGGTTTCCCAAGTTCCTCCCACTGGCAAAGATGCATTCCTTGGAGAACTAGGAATTAGGAGAGTTTACCCCCACCTGAAAATATCTCAATACCTCCAAGTTTCCACCTGAAAGAGTTATTTGAAGCATTCTCTACTTTTGCAATCAGTTAAGTTCACTGACATCTTTCCAAATATCCTTGCCTGCTTACATGGCCATGGGCTTTTATGCCATCACTGGTCAGACTTCTGTTGAGGATGGATGCTGCCCCCCATATCCATTTAGTTGCTACCTCGTTGAAAAAAAAAATCCGGATTTCTAGAGTCACAAGTTATCTTTTGCTCCCCAAACCAACCTGAGCACTTTATTCAAAACTCTCTAGAGGTCCTAAGAAGTAGTAGCAAACTATTTCAGTTCAGATACAACTTCATTTGTATACTGCTAGTTCCCTGAGGACTGAGGCCAAGCCCAATTTCTGCTTAAAGGGGATAATAGAAAAAGTGTAGGATCTGGAAACAGAAGTCATGAGTTTGAGCCCTAGCTCTGTCGTTAGCACACCCTCCACTGTCTTGTTGATGTGTCTGTGTCTTTATCATCCCTCTCCTACACTGCAAGGCAAGAATCGTCTCCCTCTCACTCACTGCTATATCTCTAGGACGTAGAACGGTGCTTTATTCCTAGCAGACTCACAGTAGGTTTTTACTGATTGGATTTTTGAAAGGAGGTACAGATTTGGGCCATGACATTGTGTCAAATCTTCACCTATGACATGGGAATAATAATATGCATTATTTCATATCCACAAGACCATTCAATCTTACAAACAGCCCAGGGTAGCAGGTATTGTTATCATATTCCACATAAATGAGGAAAATGAGGTTCAGAGGTGAGTTTTCACAGCTTGAAAATAATGGAGCAGAATCTAGAACGGAGGTAATCGATACCGAATTTGGTGTACCTGTAGATGTTATCTTTCAAAATGGAAGAAAGCCCCATGGTACAATCCATTGCCCCCCAGCATTAGAAGCAGAGATATTTTAGTTTGTGAGTGCTCCATTAGGTATGGAAATGCATAACCCACTTCACCTCCATGGGGGCTGGTGCTGGACCCTGGTCCTGCTCATTAGGAGGAACAAAGACTTCTGGCTGCAAGTTAAAGAGAATCTTCTGTCCTTTCTTTGCAATTCCTAATATGTGCTTCTTGGAGAGATTGTGCTTTTAGACAAACACTTCGAGAACCTATGTTGTTCTAGGACCTGTATTAGTTGCTATGGCTGACACAAACCTGAGCTCCACACTCAAAAATGTAGTCTGGTTGGCGTAGGAAGGCATTATGTTCAAGTCAACCTTGCTTCATATACATTCACTTCCAGCTATGAATTTACTCTTTTAATAATGCATGGATGCTAGCTCACTTACATACTCCTCTAGGATCATTATTTCACCAGCAGCCATTCACCATAGTTTCACAAGAGGAGATATCTGGAGTCATAAAATATTGGAAGGAATTTCAGAGCAGATAAGAACTGACTCCCACAGGTGTTCCTGGAGATGAACACAGATCTTCAGAGAATACATGAAATCCTCTCCTCACAGCGAAATGATTTTGGCCGGGCGCGGTGGCTCAAGCCTGTAATCCCAGCACTTTGGGAGGCCGAGAAGGGCGGATCACGAGGTCGGGAGATCGAGACCATCCTGGCTAACATGGTGAAACCCCGTCTCTACTAAAAATTACAAAAAACTAGCCGGGCGAGGTGGCAGGCGCCTGTAGTCCCAGCTACTCGGGAGGCTGAGGCAGGAGAATGGCGTGAACCCGGGAGGCGGAGCTTGCAGTGAGCCGAGATCTGGCCACTGCACTCCAGCCTGGGTGACAGAGCGAGACTCCGCCTCAG